>NC_091821.1:132278211-132594211 GCF_038994185.2 Dermacentor albipictus
GCTAGGAGCTGTGAGCAAATTTCCGTGGCTGCTAAGCATCTTTTTCCAAGAAACAACTTGGCTACTATTGTGTTTTACTGTGTGTCATATTGCAGGATCAAAGACATGGATTACATTTACAATGCAATGCATGCTTTGCTGGTTCTGGAATAGGATAATGCTGAGCGAAGTTTTCGTTAACGCTTTGCTGTTTTTGATAATTACTTCTGCTAGGAAATTTTGATCATGTGTGTAGTACATTTGTCTTGATATTTGTTATAAATTTTTGTTAGTGCCAGTACTAGTTTTTATTATATGTTTTCACACATGAGGCTGTTTAGCGTTTGCTGCTGCCCATAAATGGTACCGTAAATGAAGCACATCTGGAGGTCCCACTGGAGGCCATGAGAGAAACATGTGGCTGGTGCTATCTCTGAAAAGATTAAGCTTAAGCGAAGAACTTGCAGTAAAACGCAGTCAAGATAAAAAGCAAGATGCGTTTGATTATGATCCTTTTTAAATAGAGTGACTGCACATAATTACACTTTTTTTTATAGTGTCATGTGTGTTCTTTTAGTGTTTATGCATTGCACTGCTGTTTTTTTTTATAACCGTGATGTGTATCATTACATGTGATTACCATGTTCCTTTTCAGGCTCAGGCACGAGAATGCCTCTTTGAAAAGCTGATCTTGGGCAATGTCGAAAAGCAAGGAGTCATGACTTGCATTGAAGTGGGCCAAGAAGCAGCAGAGGTAATTTGCTTCCTTTTCACGAGTTATCTTGTTATGAAAACCACATGTGAAGAAATTCATATGAGAATGCCACACCAATACTATATACAAATATTTAGGAATGTTTGTTTCCCCTATGCTTACCTTGGCTTCAGATCTGTTTTATATGGTTGGTGCTTGTCCAAGTACTCAAGCCCCCTCAGTTCCCCTGATTCTCCTGTGCATGCACATATACAGGGTGTTTCAGAACATGCACTGGAAAAGAAATTAAAAAAAAAGGAAATTGTGATGATTTAGCGAATACCTCGGCTTTCCTTTTACGATAGAGGGAAACATTTTTAAATTACTTGAGATAGTGAGTAAACAAGTAAATGTGAAAATTAGACCAAAATGAGCATTGCTCATTTCATGCACTGCCAACAATGAAGCGTAAGCAGTCATGTCACTCATGGGCGTCTGATAAGGGTATGACAGTGGCGCTCTTTGGCAGTTCGGTTTTGGTTGATTGGATTAATTGACCAGACTTTATTATGCTGCAGAAATTAGCAGCGTCAGCTGTTTGCGTGCCTGGAACCAGTTGTAAACATAGAATGACATGCTTTAAGTCTTGCATTAATATCATGTGTCTGACTCTTTCAGATAAAGAAAGATTTTAATGTTTATAATTAGTAACATAATTGTTCTGTTGAGTCACCATAAATTGTAAGCTTCTCAGGTAAAAATTACGAAAAATTGCCTAATTATCGCATCTTTGCTATACATTAAAGAAATTCTGAATGCAGTTTTCTGATATGCCTTGCATGTAAAGGTACGCATAAAGTGAGAAATAAAGGGTTCTATTGCAGCTTGTAAGTCATGCAGCTACATATATTTAATCTCTGCACACCTTTATGTCTTCTTAAACACACCAGTAGGAAGGGAGTCTTTGGGCTGTCTGAAATGCTTGGTGTGTGGGTGACGATGGGTAATCGTTGCATAGTCTGCGAAGTCTGAACATGATATCTACAGTGGCGGCAGCATTTGCACACTAGGGGGACGATCTCCCTTTCCTTCCCCATGCCTCTTATCTTCTAGTGTCCAGGGCTAAATAAACCTAAGCTTTCTGCAGCTTGGTGGCAGAAACTTGCTCTATTCTTTATGACAGCAAATATCCTTTGTCATGTGAATTGTTGAGGTTTGCGTGTAGTATTCAATGTCACTTGCAATAATTTTGACACATTGACTTAAGGGTGAAATAAGTTGCAAGCTTTAACAACAAGGTCCATTTTTGTAGTTTTTGTTTATCATCCCTTCAAGATTTTCTCTTTGAGGTGCTAGAAGACTAGTAATAATTTGGGACAATAGTGAACTTGTCATTATATGCATGGCTTTGGCAGGTGTGACCACAATTTCAAGTTCAAATAGTGCTTGCTGTGTGTCTGCCACCTTTAGATAGGTTGTTCTAGGACTTTCCTTGTAAGAACTAGCATGCAGAGAATGGTGAAAAGCATCCAGAAGTTATTAGGAAAGGTTGCTAAAGGTTATGCTCAAGCATGGATCGTACAATTTGGCAGTTTCATGACACTCTGATGCTTCTCCGTTCACCGTGTTAGAATGTTATCAAGACCACACTTTCAAAGGATAACTTTTGGGGGCGCTTTTAATTTTGTGGAACATAGTATTAATACACTGCAGAATCTCATTGGGGCTTCTCGTCTGGTGGTTTATCCAATGAATGCACATTAAAAGCAATATTCTCAAAAGTGATAGACTAAGCACGCGGTTACAATATCGCTTCTGCTTTAATGCTGGCTGTTTAAGACCTCTAATCTGTCATGCCTTTAGCTTTAAAAGAAAAAAAAAAAAGACTCTATGGTGCTCATCAGAAGGCCACAGAATTTTAGCCATTCAGAGAAAAACTCAAAAAGGTCATGCTGGACAGCTGCTGAGATCCACAACAGTGCAGTGCATTATCGCTATTTTCTTCAGATAAAAATTATACGAGAAACCACAGTCACGATTGCACTCCCAAATGTCAGTAGTTTCCAGTAGTTGGTCAGGGCACTAGATTCCACTTTATGTCCCTCTACTGCAGTAGAGGAGCACTCATGCATGTTTGAGTTAAATGCACAGAAAAGCTGATTCACTGAGCTATTGTAAGTTAAAGCTGTCATAAATTCCACAAAGCTTGAAGCTATTATCCTAAAAGTGCGAAGAATTCAATATGTACAAAATGCGCTTATGGTAGGTTTTAAGAGGTATGCATTCAGTCGAAACAAGTTAGGATACTTATGAAATCTTAAAACCATTTTTCTTATTTATTGTTTTTCACCAAAGTCAGAGCTTAGGAAAGCTATTGTTCTTGTACCATAAAGCAGATAGACACGATTTCGACTGTTTTCTTGTATGAGTTCAAATTGGAAGTGCTCTATTTATTAATTTTAGCTGCTTTCATAATGAAAATTTTAGCTAATGCAGAAACGTGAAATTAGTGCTGCCAAGCCATCCTTCGTTGCAGATCAATGTTATTTGGCTGAGTGGATTTTAATATTGTTGTAAATTAACATTTGAAATTCCATTAGTATGATGGCTAGTATTTCAAAAGTTCACTTTCTTGCCTCGTGTGACAAACATTGTGCTACTTTAATTTGTAAATCTTATGCCAACTCTGTTAACATTTTCTTTCAGGTTGCCGAGGTTTATGCCCAAGTGCACAAGCTTATCTCGATGCCTCCTGTCAAGGACTATGTACCTTACTCGTGGATTAGCCTTATCTTGGTGAAGGCTGAACATTACCGTGCATTAGCACACTATTATGTTGCTGTAGGGCTTCTTGAACACTCAGGTGGGTGTGATGCCATTTCATGTGCAAATATTTTATCAACTATTCGATGTGGGAGTTCTGAGAAGTATGACATCGTTTGTCTGTGGCCAAATGTTTCTTAAGTCTTCATGTCCACTTAGCTGGTACAGAAGTTTAACATATACAATTTACAATTATTCCAAACAACTGAGATATCCTTGACACCTGATGTGTCATTTTTAATGCATGTCTCACTTTTAAAGGGGCCCTGAATTACTTTTTATCAAAGTCGATAAATGCATTTGAAATCAAAAAGGACTATTTGAGAAATACCTTGCCACAAAAAGTACTTCTGTGCGTTCAGAAGCGGAGTTTTTCGCAATCACAGGTAGCGTATGATCCTGTTCTCTGTGATCTCGTTCCTTCTTCAGTGCCTTGCAACACGAAAGCTATGGCGGTGCGGGGCATGCTTATCTCTGCCTACTAAACGTCACCGTGGCGCGCAGTTCAAACTTGATTTTGGATGTTCATGTAGACGCCATACTTTCAATATTGGCGTCTACGATGTGCCAAACGTAGCCAAGTGCAGTTGTCCTCAGCGAGCCATAGTGCATCCAGCCAGTGGACTCGTCGCAGCACCCCGCAGTGGCCACAGTATCTATGCTACGTAGCAGACAACAGTTACATGAAACTGTTGTATGAGCAGCTTTGTGCATGACAGGGCTTGAGTGCGTGCTCACACTTACATGCTCCAGTCTGGTCACGCTGCGTGGTGTGGACCGGCTTTGTCCTTCAGCAGCTTGACTGACGTAGTAGACACATACAACTTGCGCATTTCTGAAGCGCTATCAATAAGTGTACCAAGGTGTCTAACCTGGAGCGACCAGGAGCAAGTGCGCGCTGGCAAATGTGCGTGTGGTCTGACCTTCAGTTTCATGTAGGTTGAGGTAGTTGAGTGTTCAAAACTAGTCAAAATTAGCGAGACCCGACAGCTACGACACCGATAAGCAGGGTGGCCAATGTTTAATTCCTACATGGGCGGCCACGGCCAAGCGTGGGCAGAGGATAGTCGGCTTCTTCTGGAAGTACATAATATTTATCGAAACTCGAAAGAATGTTTTGGCTTAGTTCAGCCTGTTAATTAAAGTGCGTCAATAAATGTACACAGTAACAGTAGGAAGAAGCACACTGATCCAAACAGCTGTCGCACAGATGTCAGCTATTGGCCAATAGCACCCGCATATGGGAATCTGCTATATTAAAAAATGAAGCGTCCAGTAAAGAGTGAGGTGCAGGCCTCTGTTGAAAAGAGAGTGTTTGAGAGAAAGGTAACTTTGTGCTCCGCTTGGCGAGCTCCATGTGCTGTGTATGAGTGCAAAATTTGGCTGAGATGTTCGCGTCATCGTATGCCATCGGCGGACTGTGTTTTTTCACCAAGCCTGAGAGGTGCTTCAGGGACCCTTTAACACTTCCTGTGTTTCATCTATTTTTGCATTTATGTTAGAGTTTTATTTCCGTGAGAGCTAATACCATATATATATATATATATATATATATATAGTTATGCCCTTACGGAATTGGCGTTGGAACAAAAAGCCAAAAGCAGTGGGCATTGCCAGGAAATACACATAACTCTGATGCGCCTGTTCCTACAATGTTACAAAGACAGTAGTTGTCTGCTTGCAACGTGTTCTACACTTGGTCCCCCTTTCCTTCAACTAATCAACACTTCTTTGTGCACTGCACTATATATCTGCCCAAAATAATCTTTTCCCCTCTTTCAAGTTATCAGAAGTTTGTCATGTTGCTGTATATTATAGCGTGTTTTATTTGTGATAGGAGCAATGAACTTGTGACATTGGAGGTTTTATGCCATATTTATCATTACTTGTCACACTAAGCAGGTCATAATGAAGCTGCTCTGTTGTTGTTTGTGAAACAGGAATTTAAATTTTTTTTGCTTTTTTTTGCAGGGGATTTGGATGAGGCCTTGAGGCGGTCTCTTGAGTTTCTGCATGTCCAAGAGCAGAGCAATTCAACATGCATTGACATCAGAGTGCCCCAAACTTTGGAGGAGAGACGACAGCTAGGTCAGTTCCGTATGCTACCATTTACACTGCTGAATTTTGATTCCAACAATTTGCCCATGACTTTCACGCTTGGTTCAGAAATAGTATAAGTTACTGAGAGGCCAAATTAGAGAGTCCTGTGAACGCTCTGTGTTCTCTTGGGAACATGTCGTTAATTGAGAAGATATTATCAAAAACTGTCAATGAAGAGTCTCTCTCATTTGCATGTTGCACTACTGATTTTGAATGCAGTAACGAGGCATGCTTTTTTCTTTTATTTGACATTGCGGTTAGCTCCTCCTTTTTGCTACTAAGGGCGAACATTTGAACTGATACTCTTTAGTTTGTAGTACAAGTAGCACATCGTACTATGGTACTACAAAGTGTACATTTCTTTTTTGCCATCATCACACAAAGCATGTTAATTTAATATTAATACATACATACCAGTATGCCACATATATTTGAAATCTCCTACGCGTTTTTAATGAGGTATGCAATTAAAAAGAAAGTGGCATTTTTCGACATTTCCTTTCTTTCAATTTTTTACCAGTACTTTTAAGGTTTGAGAATCTTGTCAAACTGCACCTTGTTATTGCGATAGCAATTATGTGGACGCTCCTGGTGAATTTTTGCCATCAGTGTTGCCGTTAGGTTCTGTATAAAGTCCAAGCACGATAATATTCTAGGTCAGTAATATTCTAGGTCAGTAATATTCTAGGTCAGTAATGGTGCGCGCCCTGCGCACCATGTGTAATGAGTTCGCGGGAAAGCGTCCAAGGGTGAGTTGAGAAGGATCATGGCTTCATGTGCACCATCTTTCCATGCAGCCAATGTTGGAAGGCACATGATAAAGCATGCACATGGCAGGAGGGGAGGGTGAAAGATGAAAAAGTAAGCTAATGTCGCTTGGGTTGTCATGACACATACCAAAAGTAATACTAGTTTGTTTCCCTCAAGACAATCAAGATGAGTAGAGTAGAAACAATGAAACTGTACAGGTGAACAAAGGGCTGTTACCCTTTGTTCAGCAATGTAATGATTCCTGGTAGGGGCAAGGGCAAAGAAGAGCGAGAAATCCTGGAAGCGTACTACGTCAGTTTATTAGGTGACGACTGCATTGGTACAACCTCGGTGCGCTTACTTGAAAAAGAATTTGCATTTCTAGGTCGGTCACTATAGATGCGATATCTTGTCTTTTTCATGCTCAGTGATTAGCAATGCTGTAGTTGCGCATGCTCTGCTAGCCTTACTGGGACTAAATCTGGCCCTTGCGCCAATAAACTCTACAAATCAATCAATTGCTGGGACTACGCCGTTTCTAATAAATCTCAGTTGATAGTCCAGTCGTTGTGATGTGAACCTCTCTTCTTGTCCTTTGTGTTTTGTGACTGGTTTTTTCCGTTTAACAATCAAGGTGGCACACAGAAGTGAAGAGCTATTTGCTTTCTTAAAAAAGCTCACTGTAATTTAAGGGCTAGAAAGTGAGGGAAGGGGAGGAGATGCTGGAATCTGCAGGAGTGCTTTCTCATAGCTTTTGAATGCAGGTCCAACTAATCAATATCAAATTAGCAAAAGTCGACTGCAGCAGATTGTGCTTTGAGCTATAATATAGCAACTTGCTGTTGAAACGCATCTGAGCGTGAAGAAGCTCATCTTGACGAGTTCATTGCCAGTGCTCCTAAGGTGCATTTATATGTAGCAGAAGTTTGGTTAATGAGTGTGATGTACTTGTGGTTTCCAGGTAAGGCTCACCTGCGTGAGGCTCTCCTACTGCACGAAGAAGCACTGCGCCTTCACCGCATGTGTCGCCAATTGCGCCAAGTAGACAACCTGCTGGGGCGTCTACGGGCTGACCATGATGCTGCTTTGCAGCGCTATGCTGACCTCGAGGAAGAAGATGACTTCCAGGAGGTGTTAGACCCACCTCAAATTCAAGGTCAGTGGGCTTTGCTCTGTTGTGTGTGACGCTACGTTATTGAGCAGGCATATCATGCTCTCATTGTATTGCAGCTATTGCTGCATGAAGCACCAGTAGGTTATTATTGATTTGATTCAGGTTAATGTCATACTTTCATCGAGTAATCAGAATGTACAGACATCACCTGGTGCCAGTGTGTCTTTCACCTTTCAAGAATTTTACTTTTGTAAGTGGGCCATTTCTTGTATCATCATCAGCAGCAGCATGGCGAGGTTAGCGGAGGCGGTGTTATGCTTATATAGTGTGGTTAGCTGTGGCAAATACAGAAAATAAGTTTGTGGTAATATGGACGAAGTCCATTATTTGTTTTATTTTGCATACTGTACGAAATATAACTTAATTGGTGACAAGCATTTCCAGTGCTTGGGCTAAATTATAGCTGAAATGCAACTATCAATGATCCTGAACAATTTTTTTTTGTGTTAACTTGCTTTGACACCTGTAACATATATAAGTGCAGATTATCTCCATATGCCACGAGGTTCATGTCACTGCTGAGTGGACACATGCATAGTGGTCCAATTAGTAATGGCTCGAGGTAGATATATGTCGGGAACACAGGACACTTATGTTGACAGAAATGAATGCAATATCTCAATATTAGTGTTAAAAAAGCGTGGTTACCTTTTGGAACATATAAATTTGGTTTAACTAATTTGCATCAAATTAATGGAAGACAACCACAGTGTATTACGCTAGCGTTGTGCCGAGAGGGTAGCTTTCTGAGAATAGTCTTGTCTCTTTTTTTTCTTCAGTATAGATGAACGCTAAGAAATCTGTTAGACAAGCAATGCTGATGCATTTGATAAAATTGCATTGAACACTGTTGCCTTCTGACGTGTACTGAAAAAAAAAAACATATCTCTCAGTCTTTTACATATAGGGATACTGATGTCATAGAATATTGTTGTTTATCGCTGTTTATTGCTGTTCATTGTGTTAAAGGGAAGCTGAACTCTTTCTTTAATTGGAAGCTTGGCAATCCTAGCTACAGCTCTGTGCAGACGCTTACAGCCTCACTTTTGCTGAGCAGAACACAGCGGCTCACTTGAGGCTCGCCAAAGTAGCGGCAATAAACATTGTCAGCATAGCAATTGGCCTACTGTTTCACTGCTCCCTGCACCATGCCTCACTGCACTGTGGCTACGAAACTACTACAGCCGTGTTCATGACAAACTGATTTAAGGGTGGACGCAGCAGTAACAAGCTCCAGACGAAATATAAATCCTAGTTTAGTGTTTTAGATTGTACAGGACATTTAGCACTGTATTCGGATCACATGCCTCAGCAATACCTTGGATGACGTCACGATTGTCTTCGCCAATCAGAGCTAATTAACCAACCTGCGGAGTCTCCTGCTGTCACGGCTGCTCGTTTTTGCTAAATTTAAGCAGCTTGTGATGACTTATGCCCTGATAAACAATGAATTTTGTTTTCAGGGGGTGAAAAACTACAAAATTCATTGAAAGCTAACTTCTTTAAAAAGTGCTTCAGTTGCCCTTTAAGTATTGATTGCATAAGGTTTAAGTACTGACAAGAACATGATGTATAGCCAGATTGTGTGTATCAAGAACACACTAGTCAATTTGTCCATCGTTCAATTCTCTGCATGCATTGCCTACTAGCATGATGCAAATATGCTTCTAAAGAAAAAATAAAGTTTTGCACTTCTGCTTACTAAGACCACTGTAACATTCTTTGCAGCTTCCACAAAGTATCAATTGACTTTGACATCACCCGATTTTACTCAGTACAAAGTAAAGGACCTCTTTCATGGGCTGGTGAGTGACTGTCCTGCTCTTATTCCGAAGCATCAAAAGTTTTGATCGTCTTTGTTGTAGTTTCACTTTTATTGAAATATTACTCTGCTTTTGTGCAGAAGCCGACAGAGCACATAATAAAGAATTGGCCACATTTACAACTGTCTTGATTTCATGTAACAGTGCATGCAATGGCTTGTGGAGTGAGTGAAAAATGTTTTTTCATGTTCGTGGAACACCAGAGGTTTATTAAAACGCTGAGATGAAAGTGGAGCCAACTGAAATTTAAAAGTTTTAATAGCAATTATACTTGCAAACGAAAAATACAAAAGGAAGTTCCAGAGCTTTGGACTGTAAAAAACACCTCCTGTGAAAAAGTACTGAGATGAACACACATAATGATAATGCAACACCAACAGAAGTAAATTGCAAATAGTGAGTAATAATACAGAATAGGATGTGTCGCAAATATACTAATTTCACATTGAATATAACCAAGGACTGGAAAGGACTAAAGGGCAGTTTGCCCTAAGTGATAATTGTTGCTGTTGCCTAATTATACTTGCATGAAACTTACATAAAGTAATTTGACTGTAATGCACACACACTCATTGCACAAAGATGGCTAAGAAAAACAGAGTTAATTGCTACAAGTGCAATGTTGTACTGTGCACTAAAATTTCATATAAATGTTTCTTCTTGAAGGGTGTTTTAAAAAGATTAGTAGTGTATATTATTGTTGTAAGGATCAATGTAATAGAACGTATACACTGAAACTCGGCCACGATGCACTGCAGTGCCTCAGTCACATCAACATTGGTTCACCATGTTCGTGGCAGCGCATGTTCTTCTTCCGCAGTTCATGTTAATTTCGAGCATTGTTTCCTCTGCGTACTCCCACACACCGCTTGTTCCATGTTAGAACAGTAAATTTTAGTTTTACTTAGCAATTACGCAAAGCCCAGGTTTGGCACTAAGCGTAAAAGTGAATTGGATCGTGTCTTGAGTCACAGAAGATGACAGTTTTGTGATGGCACTATTGTCACCGCTGGAAAACGTGAACACGAGTAGCATGATAAGCACCCCATTTTGCCAGCAACTTTTTCTAGTCACCTGGAAACCACGCAATCTGGGGTAACGGATATTGGTCTGTGAGAGCCCAGCTTGATCATCGCTATTTCAGGCCTGTATCTCTTCAGTCGCTGGCAAAATCACTAACATGCTCAAGCTTCTACACTATTTTTGTTTTATTTTTGCACGGCAAAATACAGCGCTGCAGCTGGCTGAAGCTTCAATCTCTCCTCCTACAATGGTTCCAAAATAGCAGCGTTGTATCAAAGAAAAGCCATTTGCTCTGTATTGCGATGATGCCTCCCGACGCACAGTTTTCTACCCGATCTTTCACGTCGGCACACTAGAAAAGAGTGATATTTTAAACTTCTACCTCACTTTTTTTTAAAAATATTTCTCCATGTGATAAAGAAGCATCTGGGGATTTAAAAAAAACAGGAGATACTGATTATTTTAATTGCCAAATTGTTTTTCAAGGAGGAGTGAGTGGTCAGCCAAAGCGGTGGGCAACATTTCTATTGCCCCCACCATGGGGAGCTCTGCTACATACGTATACTCAGTCATTAGATTAGCCATATTAGAGCAACGCTAAATTGCCCGAGTTATATGATGCTTGCAAATGCAAGGTTAGTGTAGTTTTAAATTTATTTTCAAAGTGACCTATTTAAGTGTAAATTACCAGATTTTAACCCTTTGAGGGTCAATGATGTAAATATGCGGCGCTGCCAACAAGCCCAAAATGGTCGATGCCGTATATTTACGGCACCGTCTGCACATTTAAAAAGCGCGCCTATGTTTCTTTTCTCTTTTCTGGCATGTGCTGCCACTATGTGGGAATACAAGGAATTTTTTTCTCGCGCCTCCCTCTCTTTGTTTCCGTTGCATGGTTTGTTTTGGAGCTAGTTTGCTCCGGCGCGTCTATATACTACCGCTCGCGCGTTGGCGTGCGCACGGGCGAGCAGCAGTTTGGGTTTTGTTCCACGGGTGGTTTCAGCTTCTTGCGCTAATCTCGTTACTAATCGCTCAAAGGGTGACCGCCTGTTTCTCGCTCGTTTAGTGCTCACAGGGGTGCGGATAGGAAGGATACCGCCGTCCATGCATTTCCTTTTCTTTTTTGGAGACGCGCAAAAACTACAATTGCCTCTGGTTGGCGATAAGATGCAGATTAGCAGAAGTTTGTCACACGTTTTGCTTTTTTGATGGGCACACAACCACAAAGCTTTCTTGAGTGCGCTCACTTACTCAGTTCGATTACGCTATGGTAGTAAATATTAGTGTAAGAGCAGGAACATTTCACAGTTGTGAAATATTCTCGCATTTCTAAGCCTTGAACTATGTGTATAACAATGCATCAAATTTTTTATTCTTATAAGTTTATTCCTTTTTTTCTTGTTTTTATTCATGAATAAACGGTACACATATACGAACACAAAATATTTTTTTCTCACTTTACGGTCACCTTAGAAAAATTATGTTAATTTTTTGTCGAGATAGTTCCCTCAGAAGACTTGGAATCTGCAATTAAAAAAAATCGACTCTGGGCGATCTCAAATGGCGAAAAAAATGGTTAATCATGCACTGCACGAATGTGTAAACTATTTGATATAATGCAGCAGCAAATTGTTCATTATTCATAAAAACTTACAATATGTTGTCATGCTAGTCAGCTGGAATCAGTGACATAGGCATTGTTTCACTGGATGTGTTGCCATGTTTGTGTAATGTAAGTACTTATATGTTTCGATGCATTGTAAGCAAGCAAGACTAACGAGGACAGTCGGATAACTGGCATTACTCAGATAGCACACACATTTTGAGAAAAGTGGCAGCTTTAAGGTTGCATAGGGTGATTTTCTCAAATTCTTGCAGGGTCCGATCAGTATCTTCTCTGCCAGGCACCATTGGTCCGCATCCCGGGCTGTGCACCTTACCAAAAAGGGCAAGGAAAGCTTCGGCTTCAGTGTGCGAGGAGATTCTCCGGTTATTGTTGCTGGTGTCGAAGCTTGCAGCCTTGCAGAGGTCAGTGTCACAACCTCTGTCAATCTTGTCATTGAAGTTACTTTTAGCCTTTTGAAGCAGTTTTCAATTAGGCTTATGCTAGACTGCACTTCTTTGAATAATAATAATATTTGGGGTTTTACGTGCCAAAACCACTTTCTGATTATGAGGCACGCCGTAGTGGAGGACTCCGGAAATTTTGACCACCTGGGGTTCTTTAACGTGCACCTAAATCTAAGTACACGGCCGGGATTCGATCCCGCGACCTCGTGCTCAGCAGCCCAACACCATAGCCACTGAGCAACCACGGCGGGTACTTCTTTGAATGTTGACATCTATCTAAACAACAAACGGTGGTGCAGGCAGATTTCAAATCTCTGTGACATAAAGTGTGTTACTATATTTTGTCCTGAGTATATCATAAGGTTGCTCTGATCGCAGTCAAAGCAACCATTTTTTTCATGGCTATTGGTCCATTGCTTATAACCACAACAAAAACAAGGACAAGTAAACTGTGGTGTATGAGCTGTGCTTTCAGCTAAATGTGTACAGTAGAATCTCATTCATGTGTTTTGGAAAAAACCGCAAGAAAAACATACGATTCGAAGTAACTAAAAAATTTGACAGACTCGACTATTGTTGACATCTACGTAATGCAAAGCGTCATGTGGATTGCTGCGGCACGAGACGCCGACGCGGGTTGAGCTGGTGGTGCTCCAGCGGTCCGAGATGTGCTTTGTTGTTTTTGTATTGCGTGCTTTTAATGTGATAGCGTTGAGGATCTCGTGGCGCAGAAAATTCGGCGTCGGACGTCGTTTCGGCAAAAAGATTTTCGAACCACACATACCCAGGCCCTCCATGTGATGCAAGGAATTTACTGAACTAATTGAATTTCTCAAGCTAAAATATGTGGAAAAATTGTAAACTATGACTTACAGACAACCTACAGACATGATAGCTCTCGGATTGTAATTTGATTATACGAGAAAACATTTACACGAAAACTCAAAGAAATCCCTTTTCCAGTGTTTCTACAATTCACAGACCAGCCCCGTGGCATCCACCATTTGTGCGCATAGTGGCGCACGCAAGAGGCCGCACTTATATCACAAAGTCTGCCTTCGGGCATAGCGTTTGCAGCCAGCGTTTCCCGGTAAACATTACGGTTACATACACTGAAGTTGCCGGGAAGCATGAGAAGCAGTCAGGGATCTTTGAATGCTATCGCGTTCCACTCTTAAGGTTAAACCCCATGAGAGCGATTTTGTGCACAACAGCGACGAGGGATGGCTTCGAGCGACGAAACGGGCCGTCGCTTCGACAGATCGCTTGGTCTTGTAGCTCGATTGTTCGGTTCTGCAAATCTAGAATTCGTCGCTCGTCGCCCGGAAGGGTTATGAGCAAGTAGCCAATAGCACGAAGCTGGAACTGGATGTACGTCACTCAAATACTACCAATTGTCGCACGGAACAAGCAAACAATTGAATTTTTATATGTTCAAGAATAAGAACCTACTACAAGACCGTCAGAAATATTTTGTGCTGCTTTCTACAGTAAGATAGGTACATCAACTTGACACTAGCGTGATGCATGCTTTATTAATTTGACGTGTATTTGCTGCCCTGAAATATCGGCAACGCCGGGGAGACGTCGCTCACAATCGTCGTTCGCATGGGGTTTGACTTGTAGGCGACGAGCGAATGCGACAGCCATCTCCATCGCATAACTTCTAGCTGTCATGCGCAAGATCGCGACAACGACGTTGTTGCCAATATTGTTGTTAACGTTGTTGCATGGTGTTGCCGATATTTGAGGGCAGCAAATACGCATTGAAACTGGCATGATATGTACGTGCTTTATTAAATTAAGTTGATGTATTTTACTGTAAAAAAGCAGCATAAAATATTTTTGATGGTTTTGCAGTAAGTTCTTATTTTTGCACATATAAACATTCAATCGTTTGCTCGTTTCCTGCGACAATCGGCAGTATTTGAGTGACATACATCCAGTTCTGGCTTTGTGCTATTGGCTAGTCGCTCATAGCACTTCCGGGTGACGAGCGACGAATTCTGGGGTGGAATCTTATAACGTTTCAGAAAACGAATCGTTTACTTCGCCACTTACCTCATTAAATGGGCCGCTCCCACACCGGATGTGGAAGAAAGGAAGGATGCGACCAATAGACGAGTGGGTGCCACCTCTTAAGTGTACGTCATGATATGACAAGCTAATCGAGGAACTGCAGAATGTTTCTGCTTTCTAATTAAATGTAAAGTATAAATTAAACATTATGCGGCGAGTGCTAAAGTATAAACATGCGATGCCGGGCGTTTATGCAATGCTTGAAGTAATTTATTAATGTAATTAGTTTTCGTTCTCAGCTGAGAGGCGGTATCGCAAACATAAATGAGTTCGCAGAACGCAGTGCTATGTCGTCTGCTACCAGGAGCTTGTGCGATCCACGCACGAAAAATGCTCTGCCAGCGCTTCCTATGTAGCAAACGCAACAAAGCCGTGAACTGGTTCTTAGGGCCGCCTTTACTAGCCGGTTGTATAAATTTTCCTTCTTTTTTCGCTCTTCGTCATCGGCTTTGACATGACTCACTCGCCGCTGCGCTGTCACCATCGCTGCGATCTGCCTCGCACCGCATTGCGTGATAGAAGCAATGGAACTTGAAATCGAGCATTAAGATATAGGGGCCCTGCATTGCCTGCGTAAAGTAAAATCAAAGAGCATGGTGGTGATGATGCACGCTGTGCCATGAAATTGAGGAACAAAGTGTGACACTCGCGAACTAGAGCAAAAAGGGCAGCCAAGTAAGAGATCTCCGCAATATCTTCCAGTTTTATCAGCCAAGCGAAGGAAACGCTGGACCAGCCTAGGTTGAACCCTTCTAATTGCTGAATGGCAATCTGCGAGCTATTCATGCTGGCGATAGCACGGGGAATTCGATCGCACCATGCAAACATCTCCTTGGCATTGGCTTTGAAGCGGAGGTCACGCGGAAAGCTGATCCAGCCCTTCTACCGGCCAACACAGCAATCGCGAGAGCAACTTCGTAGACAGTGTCGGCAGCAGAGATCTAGGGCATTCCGATGACTGCTTCACTTCCGACTGGTCTCTGGGAGCTGCAGGCCGGTGGTGATGAACCGCAGTGCACAATTCCTTCCTTTGTGTGGAATGACCACTGGTATGCTTGCACCCGAGTCTCCTCCAGTTCGTAGCGTAGCCTGCAAAAGGTATACTTAGAAAGCTGGCCAGGGGTGGTGCAAATAATTATCCATCATCTCTTCGAACGCGTATTGGACTTCCAGCTGTGGTCCACACCGAAAACAGACAACAAAGGCAAGTGATAGCCTCCAAAGCAACCAACGCACGCCAGCGCGACGCCCGCGCGTATATGGCGCCGCGGGACTGGGGCACGCGGCGAGGGTTGCAAGCCAACAGCCAAGCCACAGCAACAGAACCCAAAGTGGACCACCCATTTGCCGGTTTCACTCTTAGCCAACGGCGGGTTCACTTTTGAAATGATTTACAGATGCGTGACAGAATGATAATTTGCGGTGCCACCTCGCTGTCTCTAACGGCCTCTGATGCAAACAAAATTTTCACCAATCAGGTAAGGCCAAGTGAACGGTTCCCCTTCTGAATCGTTATAGGATTCGGCCCCTAGATTTACAGAACCAAACAATCGAGCGCCAAGACTGAGTGGTCTGTTAAAGCGACGGCCCATTTCGTTGCTAGAAGCCATCGCTCGTTGCTGTCGCGCACAAAATCGCTCTCATGGGGTTTAGCCTTAAGAGTGGAACGCGATAGCATTCAAAGATTCCCGACTTATACTTGCGGCATCCTCCAAATTTTTTTAAGAGGGCGGCGGGAAACCGAAACGAAATTGAGCTGGTGGGTGACGCTGGATGCTGCCGAAACAGGTACTGAAATGAGAAACTGAGTACGCGTCGGCGTTTTCACGCGAGATGGGCGGGCGAGTATTGCGGTGCAGCTGTGGCAGCAGGCAGCTATATACTGTTCTCGATCGCGCACGCTTCGCCCACTTTCTTGTTTTCCGTGGATCTAGCGGCCGGGAAACATATCGTACAATCGCAGTCGAAACGTATCGCAATTTGGCGACATACTGAACGTTGGTGCCAAAAAATCGTGTTTTCCGGGAATGTATGAACCGGAAGAAAATGAGCATATCTCTATTGGGTCATTTTTTGTCTTCTCGATTTCGAACGCTGGTGCCGGGAAATCGTACGTGATGGCAACATATCAATGAGGTTCTACTGTATTAGAAAAAATGTCCCACTTAAGTGCTTTCACATCACAAAAAATGTTTATTGTGATGAGAATCATGCTACCAATAGCCACAGCCAGCCGAGAGCCACAAGAACTGTGGCAGTCACATGTAAACAGCAAAACAGGGCTGCAGACCCAGCACTGGCATTTAGTGGATACAAAATATGAAGTTGCAGTGTGAATAAGTTGCTGAAACACACACACACATGCATGCACGCAGTTAGACAGACAGAAAGACAGATAAAACAAAGATAACCACAATATCAAAAACAAGAAAACAAGAAGGGCAACCTTATGCAGATATATGTGTAGTTTTGTTGTTTTTGGCATAGCCTTTCTTTTTAAAATTTTTATTGTGTTATCTACTTTCTTGTTTGACTTTGAGCTATGGAACAATGAGTGGCAAGTTTAGTGAACTTGATGCCTACAGAATTATGTTTTAATGAAGTTAGCATAATAGTAAGTTTTCTTTCGTTTTTTTTTTTTCCAGCTGGCTGGTGTAAAAGAAGGAGATTTCATTGTTGCCATTGGTGACCTTGACACTAAATGGTCAACGCACGAGGAAGTGGTACAATTAATAAGAAAAGCTGGTGATGAGCTGACTCTGCGTGTCATCACACCTATGGATCGTAGCTATCTACGACAGAGCCCAGCATCGTCAACCACCTCGTCATCTGGTGTGAGTTCAAGTGGTTCGAGCAGAGTGCAGAGTCCCAACGGTTCTATCGCCAGCAACAAAAGCAAGGACAGCCACAAGCGGCTGACCTGGAACTTCTTCCGACGTGGAACGTCCAAGGAGAGGCGGGAAGCTGGTTATGATGCCAACATTTTGCTGCGTTGAACATATCACTGCGACTAAACACAACTGGCATTGGTGTCGTGCCCAGTGGCCACTACCGAGGAACCGAGTGTGCATGAAAAAGCATCCATGTTAAAAGGACAATGACAACGGAGTTGTTATACTTTAGTGCTGGAACTGTGTTGCACCCAATTCAAGGATGCTTTTGATGAGCTGTGCTCAACCTTGAACTTTCAAGATATGGGGCCTGAATAGTGCTATGGCAAAAAATTTGAGAACCTTCGTCAGTGTTGCCAATTGTGTCCAAGATCTGCTGCATTTGATATGATTACTGCTGTCTGTTGCAGATTTTTACATTGAGAAGACATGTGATTTTCAGTCTTGCAACATTTTTGCAGTTAGCACTCATTTCAGCTTTTACTGTTTCACAGGAAATTGCAGTATTGTACAGATATATGCAGGAAGCAACAATGATAGTCATTGGTGGCAATTTGTAAATTGTTTTGCTTGTTTTGTATTCATGATATGGTTAAAAGGTGTGTGAAATGTAAAGGACTTGCATGCTTGTGCTAAGAGTACCATCCTTCTGAACTGAAGTATCGTAGCACTCGTGCCATTTTTGGTTATTTGACTGCTGCAGCCATGCCAAATGTGGAAATCACATTACTAACCTTTTACTTGTACCCTTCACCTGTGTTTAACTGGTATGAAAATTTAGTGGGCAGTAAACAATGGGCCATTGCCTTGAGGCTAACATCTGGCCTGCTAAGAGTCAACTCTATGAAAATGGGTCTAAACCGGGCATCTCTTTTTGCAGTATTAGTGCATTCTTTTCAGTAGAATTATGTTCCAGAATGGCAGTTCTAACTCTAGCCTATTTTTATACCTGGTGCATCATAAAGTTGCATTTTCAATCATCCCACCTAAGCTTTGTTTACACATCCTTTAATTGTGAAGAAAGCATTTGGCATACCAATGAAGTTTGTTGTGCATATTATTAACCATTGCTGTGTTAGGTGCAGATGTTTGCTGGGTTGTGATGAAACAACAGAACTAAATGTTTGTCTGCACATGCATTGCAGTATGTAGCTAATACGTTCTAAGAGGATATACTTTGCTTGCAGTGGTCTGCCAAGCGAGCTTCAGTTTTGTAGCATACTGGAACACAGCTTACTGTTAATAGCGCTTTGCTTTACCTTCACAGTAGGGTTTTCGCTCATTCTTAAACCAAGTTAAGGACACTGTGGACTCGTAGTAATTGCACATATTTGTTATTTGCAGCATTTAAATTTTCATGCAGAGTTATTAAGGCAGTTCAAAGTGATCACTTTTTTTGATCAAAGATACTGATGTGCATGACGTGCAGCTTAGAGGGATTGGGTGAGTGTTTACTATACACTGATGAACTCGTGTGGAAGCAGCCGAAGTGTTGCAGGAAGTCATACAGTTTGTGTGGTGCTTAGAGAGGCGTCACTGACAGTGTCAAGGTATATAATGTACATACTGTACATATGGACAACCTAAGGCATACTCTATTTTTACATCAAGGTTAGCTTTCTGACATTAGATTCTTCTTTTATTGCCTTCTAAAACACCTCCATATTGCTTTTATAACATATTTGGCTTTTGCTGATGCCGTGTACTAATTAAAAATTATAGACAAACAAATTCCAAGGCGTCTGTAATTCTTGTTACTTTCTAAAAAAATGACTGCATTTCATGAAGTTATGAGTTGTTCTCTTACAATATATGAAAAGCAATTCAACCTAGCAGAGAAATAAAGCACTTATATTTGAACACCAAGTTGTATGTGTGTAGATATATAAATACAAAGCACAATTTCTTTACTGCGCCCGACGACTACAGCAATGTGAAACCCTTTTCATTTCTCTTGCTGTCTTTCTCTTCACAAGGTTAACCACTTCTTTTAAATTGTGCTGATGAAGTGTCAAAATACAAGTAACACAGTAGTGGTGTCAAACTGACATAAATTTATAAATTTGAGCACAAGCTTACCTGACAATGACTGTAGTGTCCACTTTGTGGAGGTTCACTTATCTCCAAGAATTTCAGCATGGACAAGCTTGTCATTGCCATCTTGCGTTCGACCTTTTGCTGTAAAAATTTTGCATAAAAACACTTTCTGAGCCACTTTTTATGCTGCATTGTGAAGTTTAGCTGCTTCTCTGTGCCAAGAATTTACCTTTTCACAACAAAATATAAAGTAGGCTTACGGGAATTTAAATCCATGAACCGTTACCATTCTAATTGGTCGTGGCCTGCGAGTAGCATTCCAAATCGATTTGATGCATTCTGATGCAAGAGCTTCATCCTGATTTTAATATGAACATGAAGCATGTGGCAACATATGTGCATTTAATACTTGGTCATTTCATTATAGTGGTATTTGTCGTTACAGCAAAAAATGGACGAGGAAGCCTCAGTGTATGTCACTATATAGGTTGATATACCAGGTATTTCGACAGCAGGTTTAATCTTAACCCTTTCAGGCGCCACTTGCAATTATGCATAGAAAAAAATCTTTTTATATATAAACATTCTTTTTGGGACCTAAGAAACACAAAACCATCGAATTCTTGAAAGTCATCTTGAAACTTTATTATTTGCAACATCGTACACAATTGTGTACACAGCGCCTCGGTGGTCACAAAATTCACTTGTGGAATGCGAGGAAGCAATTGCTCTCTTTCGTCAGGCACAGTGGCACGGCGCATTTTATGCAGAATATCCGGGCGCCTCGTGTGCACTTCTCGAGCTTGCACCTAATTAGCACCTTCTGCTCGCGGGATTCGGGCCAATGGTCAAAGGAGTCGTAGTGCGCGTCGGTGCAAGGAAGCGATATTCTTGCTTTTTTGCCCTATCTTTGGTTGTGGTGCCTGGATCTTTGCAAGAGAAGGCCTACCACGCTTTTTCTCGGGTAGTACCGACTTAATTAATGCTTCGGCAGCTTGCTAGCGAAAATTCATCAAATATAGGTATTTAGCTCTAGGCAGCGTTTGATTGTCGCGGTGGTAGTCCAGCAAATAATTGCAGGTACCCAGGTTCACAAAAGGAAAAAGCACTCTCAGTGTCCACTTCTTCAGCTTGCGTTTCCCCTGCAGCAGCATCTTCCTCTTCTGTGAGGTTGGTGAACACAGCTGCAACGCAGGCGTCATTCGCTTCAGGCGTGGCTTCTTTTTCGTCACTTTCCCCGATGTCTGAAACATTTATCAGCAACGAGCTCCAAAAGCCTTTCAGCTGTCTTTTGGGTTTTCTTATGCTTGTTTGCACTGTAGAAAGAAGAACGACGAATGGCCAAAAAACCTGGAAAAAAAATCAAAGCAACTCTCAGCGTTCTTCATTTCTGCAGCGACCACGGCGCTTTGTACACAATCGTGTACACATGCGCGTGCGAGCGTTAGCGTTCGGTCATCTCCTCAGAATGGATGAAATTATCACTCGTCGGTACTTCATATGATGCACAAGCGCGTCTAATTTTTTTCGCTTGCCACAATAAAAAAAAAGCGGCTCTAAAAAAATAAGAACTTGACTCACCGCCATTTGCTGCTCCAGCGTCCGCCATTTCTTGTATTGATATGAACATCTTCACCGAAATGCGACAAATTGCGCCCAAAATGCACATGGTTGTCAGTTTAAAGTTTGGGAATGCGCTAAAGCCAACCTAATAGAAAATTGCGCGCCCTAAACGTGAAAAAAACACCAGAAATACAATGTACACAATTGTGTACAAGGCGCCTTAAAGGGTTAAACCAGTGCACTTGAAATCAAGCAGTTATTAGTTTATTTTTTTTGGTAGCACATTATCTGTGCTGGTATACTTAAACAAATGCGTGTGTGTGACAATCACCTTAATGAATATCATGCAAATTGATGGCCTAGGTTCAGGCCTCGCCGGGGGCAGCAAAGAGACTCTGTCTCTCGGTGTCTTCCTGGGCTTGCTGAATGGCCAAAGTGGTCGTGGAGATCTGCGCTAGCCAGTGCTGCTCTCCACCGCACCCCTAGTTCATCTGGGGTGCGGATAATTCTCCTCTGAACTATTTCGCAATCCCAAAGTATATGCTCTAGGGTGGTTCTTCTATCATCACGTAAGTTACATTTCGCATGAAGGTATAAATTCGGAAACACGTGGTCAAGATGTACTGGGTTCGTGTAAGTTATTCTTTAAAGGTGCCTCCAGTCAACCACCTGAGACCTGTCCAATTTTGGGCTAGGAGGTGGATATATACACCTCGACTTTCAATAGAATTGGGTAATGTCAGTGAATGAGAAAAGTCTATCCCTATCCTTCCGTTCCATCTCCTCGGCCAGAGCCCCCCCCCCTAATCGGGTGCGATTAATGAGTCCTTGCACAACACGATGGTCAGACTCGTTAAGCTTGGGGGTTATGGTGGATTCTCACTCTGTATCAGCTGGGAACCAGGTGATTTCCTTGTCGTAAAATTCCTCATATGATATGAGTTTAGCTTTACTGTAACTTGCAGCTTCAACTGATATCTGTCCTCTGGCATAATTTTGTATAGCCAATTGAGAGCCGCTGATAATGTATCTATATTTGGAAGAAGCAATAGAGCGATGGCAACCTCCTCCGTAACCTCAGATACCCTGGTTTTAATTCAGCACATGTGTACGCTTTCTTGCCTTGTATTACTGGCTACTGCTGTAAATTCTTGGTGATTTGAATACTTCGCAGCGTCCACAAATAGCACTTCCTCATCATTGCCATAGTGTTTGAGTAAAGCTTTAGCTCTGCTCATTCTCCTACCCTGATTGAATTCCGGGTGCATATTTTTGGGTAAATTCGGCATTTAAATCCTGCTCCTGATCTCTCTGGCCAACACGACCTTGGGTCCTTGCTGGTTATGATAATTTATTCGTAATTTATCAAGTATTCTGTCAGTCCGGGTGCTGGCTAGTCTTTTCAACTGAGCTATCTGCTGAGCTTCAGTCAATTCTTCTGAGGTGTTATGCATGCCCAGCCGCATTAATCTCTCAGTACTGGTGCTTTCGGGCAAGCCTATGGCCTGCTTAAAAGCTTTCTTTATGAGCATATTGATTTTGTCCTTTTCTGCCTTGTACCAGTTAAGGTACGCAGCTACATAAATAATGTGGCTTATTGCAAAAGAATGAATGAACTTAACAAAGCTAGCCTCCTTCATTCTCTAATACTCGTTCGTGATTCTCCTGATCAGCCTAATGGCATTAGTGACCTTGGTCTTGAGCTTCCTAAGAGTTTCGCTGTTAGTTCCCTTCCACTCAATGTTGAGTCCCAGGACCCTGATTTGGTGATTATTAACTTATTTACCTATTTGTTACCTAATGACCTAGTTACTTTGGGGCATGCTGCAATTTGCCGTTGCAACATGTCACGGCAGGTCCACTTATGCTAAAATACTGAATGCCTCAATAATGGCCCACTCCAATCTTTCGCGTAACTTTCAGCAATGCTTCTGGATATAGCAAATGTTAATGTTTATTAATAAGATTTTAAGATCACCAGATGACATAGCAAGCACCCACCACCTTGGCAAAGACGGGACGAGGAAGGTTAAACAAATTGTAGGCGACATTTACTCATTTCGTAATGAAATTTTGCAGCACCTTTGGGCAGCAAGAATGTTTTCTTTCTTTCTTTGTTTTTTCACATTGATGGCTCTAGGAGGCTAATAAGAAATTTTTGGTGCATGCCAAAGGCCTGCCATGAAGAATTGAATTCTCAGATCCAAATAGTGCCTATCCTATGTAATGCTTTATTAGTATTGGCTATCAAACTTATCAGAGTTATTGATGGCAAGCACCTAACTGCCCGTTTTGCATAATTACTTATTAAATTTGAGTGGCCTCCGGCTGATTATTTTACATTGATACAGGGCTTACAGTCTCCCTTCAGTGGAGGGGGGGCCCTCAATAGCGCATGCACTCTCACACACGTGCATTTATATATAAACAGTGAAGTGTTGAATCACAGGATCCTGCAGTGAAAGAAACGAGTCAAAGAATAGAACCATGTAGGAAAAACAGCAGGATTTTACTGCTGCTTTGGCCGGGGACCAGCCTTCACTCCGACGGAGGGCAGTCCGCGGCCGAAACATCAGTAACATCCTGGTATTTTCCCAATGTGCCCCTTCTCTTCAACTTGTATATGTTGATCTTGCCTTCACCAGAGTAGTTACTCTGATGGAGGCAAGACCACCTGCGAAAACGTTAGTAATCTTTTGTACGTTTTCCCTATATATACATATACATGTACAGGGTGTCGCACGTAACTTGAGCCAAACATTAAAGATATGCAAATGCCACGTAGCTGGACAGAAACAAGGTAATCTTGTTTGCTGTTGCTAAATAACTTTTTTTCAACTTTTCAAATGTTATAGTTAGATGAAAAGTGTCACTGAGAAAATTGTAGAGCGACACGAAAAACTCCCACTACAGCTTTCTGTTGCTCAATATGTGCTACATAAAAGTGTTTTTCCGAGCATGAAAGAAGCCCGCGAATACAGGCAAAATTGCCGTGCGACTGGCTGCTCACAGCACTCGTAATGCACAACTAATCAAGTGAAATGTAACTGGTAAACTAAAGAAACTAGCGTTGAATTTCACTAATTCATGATAAGTAGCTTCACGGCCATTTGGCTTACGAAACAGTGTGCTGTGTCAAGAATCTTAATCAAACAAGAGTGATGACCATCATGTGCAGTGCCTAGTGGAAATGCATGCATCAGTACAATACCTGCTTTCCTGTTTTTGCTTATGCTGCATCAACCGATCAATTGCAATGAACTACTTAATAGAAAAATTAAATTAGAGTTAATATTTCCCCATACAAGGCACTAGTGGTGATAAAATCACCTCCAGTGCTTGTCATACGGGTGCCGCAGTGCTACGGTTGACCTGCGGAAGGAGGACCGAGCGCCTCCCCCCCCCCCGGGCCCCCCATGACTTTAAGCACTGTATAAATCGAGACACTAGCAGAAGTCTCAAAATGTACCTGTTGCAAAACTGGCAAAATGCATCAGTATGCCATGTATTGTTTTTTCACAAAGCCTTCCTTATGAGCTGCAAGGCAAATCTACATAGACAAAACTGTGTTGCCTCAGTCTCGAGACGCTTTTACATTCATCATATCAACATATTCCTGCTGAAATTTATGATAACGCGAGGCTTTTACATGCACTGATTTTTAAAAAATGCATACCTGCAGGAATTTGAGAAGGTGACATAGTAGACCTGCTACTTCACTTTTCTGGAAATTCCTGCAGGAATATGTTACTTGACCAGTATGTGTTAAAAAGCTTTTCAGCCAAGCACCCCACTCGTCATTGCAACTTCTCCCTAATGCTTTGACCCACTGCACAGATCCAAGAGCTTGGGCAACTGTCAGCCAATTCTGAGGCTTTCATCACAGCAGCACATGTTCCTATGTTTTTGTTTTAGTTTTGCTAGGTGGTGAACCTTTGCTCCTAGTTGTGCCCTTTCATGCCCACCACATCTGATAACACAACTCGGACAATGTCTCTTACGACCAGTGCATTGTGATGTCACTGTGGGAACATACGCGGGAACACTGTGCATTAGTGCACACACAGTGCACTAATGCACCACATAAGAGTTTCATATCAAGGTTATTTGATGAAAATTTGGTGTTGCAATCATACCGCCTTCATGCGAATAATGGGTGCTATGCGGATTTTCTACAATTTGGCATCGATTTATCAAAAAAGCTCATTGCAGCTGCTTATTTTGTGTTTCAATTGTGCTGTTTGCTATTGTCACAACGTTTCTTTACAGTAGTGAAACGTTTAGGTTGACAATTAATTGAGAAATTTCCTATGCATAAATATATCGCTACACGTTTGAGTGTGCGTGTCACTAAATCTAGATGAGATTTAGCAACTGACCCTCACCACATCTAGTTATTTTTTATATTCTGAATTATTATTTTGTTTACTATTTTATAAAAACCGTAGGATGGCAAAACTGGATTCTCAAGAACATTTATTATTGGTATACAATGTATTAGCAACAAAGAATGCGCTTCAGTAAGAGGCTTGATATAAGAGTCCACAAGGCTGTTCAAAGCCAAAAGGATGAACCACTGCATGCACATATACTGGCATCATATTTCCTTTTAGTATGTGTTAGTACTAGTCATCATCATCAGCCTATTTTATGTCCACTGCAGGACGAAGGCCTCTCCCTGTTATCTCCAATTACCCCTGTCCTGTGCCAACCGATTCCAATTAGCACCTGCGAATTTCTTGATTTCATCACCCCACCTGTCTTCTGCTGTCCTCGACTGCATTTCCCTTCTCTTTCCACCCATTCTGTAACCCTAATGGTCCACCAGTTACATAACATACGCATTACATGACCTGCCCAGCTCCATTTCTTTCTCTTAATGTCAATTAGAATATTGGCTATTCTCTTCCTGTCTCTTAACATTACGCCTAACATTCTTCATTCCATCGCTCTTTGCGTGGTCCTTAACTTGTTTTTGAGCTTCTTTGGCAGTCCAAGTTTCTGCCCCATATGTCAGCACCGATAGAATGCATTGATTGTACACCTTTCTTTTTTTAGCTAAGCCACAGCCATTTTTTAATAATAATGGTAAGCTTTCAGTCAGGACCTGACAATGTCTGCCGAATGCACTCCAACCCATTATTCTTCTGTAAATTTCCTTCTCTTGATCAGGGTCCCCTGTGAGTAATTTACCTAGGTAAACATACTAGTACTGAACTCTATAATGCAGTGCACATCTGCTCTGATGTAATGGCTTTTCTACTGACGACACCAGTGGCAGTTTAATAAACTGACACCTATGCAGGGAACATGATTATGGCCTACTTCAAAGAGTGAGCATGAACCCTTTTTTGAATTTCATAATTCTTAGCACAAAGTAGAGGACTAAGACTTTCAGGATTTGCAGTGCATCAGAAATAATAGTCTCTGGTGCTGTTCTAGCTGGGTTTTGTGTACTTGCATGCGCCAAAAGCATGCAATCTTTAGATATGCTCGGAATATGTTTAAAGAAGTATGATGTATGATTAGCAAAAGACAGGCGTAATTGGAGATGGCTGGGGAGAGGCCTTCAGCCTGCAGTGGCAATAAATAAAGGCTGATGATGATAATGTATGTTGTCCTCGTGACCTTCGAAATTAAATATAAAATTTTTCTTTTTCTTAACCTTCTAAAGAATGACACATTGCAGGGTTAAAAGAATGTGCAGATCCAAAGCAATGTTGGAATCTGAATGATATGCAACTTGAGTTAGTGAGGTAGCAGTAGTAGCAGCTAACACCAGCACATAACAGTAGCTGTTAGCTGTCTGCATCACGAGGATGACGGTGATGTGTGGTGCTTGTCAAGGGAAGAATGTTGATGAGACGTGCATGGGCAAAGAGAAATATGGCTCATGTATCGATAGATTGAAGGCTTCATACCGCTTGTATCACAGTGGCACATCCATTCTGGGAGATAGGCTAAAGATGGCAAATACCCAGTGGCATTATATCAAGTGGCATTATATTTAGTGACATATATCCAGTGACTCAGGTTGTCTGCTAGGCCAGACAGCAGCCAACACATACCCAGTGGCCCAAGTTGTCTACTATATAGTTCCATAAATAGACCTGGCGAGGAAATGACACCAAACCTATGGGACGAGGCAAAGAAAGCTTTGCTTTAAATACTAGTAGATCTAGAGAAAGCCTATGACACGTAATGGTGCTCTGGGATTCAGCGAGATCTTTCCGTGATGCGTGTTCATGGCAACATGTTAAAGATCAAAAGCTACCTGTCTAACCGCACATTTCGTGTGAGAGTGGGCAATGCTTTGTCCAGATCATTCAGCCAGGCAACTGGTATGCCACAAGGAGGTGTGCTTAGTTGCACACTCTTTGTTGTAAAAATAAGTTCCCTGCATACAGTCATCCCATGCACAATGTTTTATTCTGCTTATGTTGACAATGTGGAGATAGGCTTCACGTCATGCAATATTGTTATTTGCGAATTAACAATACAGCTAGGATTAAACAAATTGTCTAAACGGGCGGATGAAAATGGGCTTAAAATGAACACCCAGAAAAGTACTTGCATACTCTTTTCAAACAAGACAGGCATAACACCAGTGCCAAGTATTGTGATCAATGAAGATGAACCCTCTGTAAACAACAAACACAAATTCATAGGAATCATTCTAGACTCTAAGCTTACGTTCATACCCCATCTGAAGTATCTGAACATGAAATGTATGAAAATGATGATACTTTCAAAACTTCTGCCGCACATAACATAAGGTAGTGATTGGAAGTGCCTTTTAAACTTGTACAAGAGTCCTGTATGCTCACGCCTTAATTACAGTGCTATAATCTATAATTCTGCAACACCAAGAGCATTAAAATACTAGACCCTGCTCACCATTTAGGCATCCACATTGCGACCGGTGCCTTCAGGTAAGTCTTGTAGAAAGCCTCTATGTAGAATCAAATAAGTGGTCGCTCCGTCTAGAGAAGTCATATTCCAGCTTCACATATTATCTGAAAGTACAGTCGAATCCTGAACATCCTTCTTACGCAACTGTAAACAGTGTGTCCTGGTGCTTACTATTTAATAATTGGCCCAGAGATAGGGAGCCCTTCTCACTGCGTGTGAGGAAGCTCAGTGAAAAAAATGGGTGTTTCACTTCAAGAATACCATCTAATGCATCCAGCAAAGCTGCTATCGCTGTGGCAGTGGCAACTGGTAGATTGTGACACATCGTTTATCAAGGTCACAAATCATTTTCCAGAGGCACACATTCAAATGCACTTCCTTGAGCTTCAAGCCACGTACTCATGCTCGGACTTTTACATCAGCGCATCAAAGTCGCCTGCCAGTGTGTCTAATGCAGCCATCGGTCCATCATTTTTGAAATCTACGTTCTGCACCCACTAACAAGCATCTTCAACAAGCGCGTTTGTCGGCTGTGAAAAATTTCATGCGACTAAAATTAGAGAGGGCGATTATATTTACAGACTCGTTAAACATATTGAAGGCTTTAATGTCACTACAAAAGCATAAAAATCCTGTTATTATTTAACTTTATTTGCTCCTGTGCACTATTTATGCGTCTGAACAACATATTGTAATAAGCTGGGTGCCGGGTCACAAAGGCATCGAGAGTAATATGCTTGCTGATGAACTTGCTACGCCCAAGGATTTCCACACTCCCATAGCTGTCCCAGCCGTAGATCTGAAGCCTTTCCTGAAAATAAAACTAAAGTTATTGGCAACACCTTTGGGATGCTGAAACGTCTTATAAGCTTCACCTAATTATACCACAGTTAGTCATTTGGCCATCATCAACAAAATCACGGCAAGCCAATGTCTTCTTAGGTCAGTTGACAATAGGACACTCATACGGCACACACAACTACTTGTGGACTGGTGGTGAAGCTCCAATCTGTGGTAAATGTAGTAAGAGGTTGACCGTCCCGTCCTCCATGTTGTCCTTCATCTAGTAATGTTTCTCAGTAAGGAATCGTTATTTAAAACAAAATCACGTTTAGGTTTTTTTAACGAAGTCTTCACACTACATGTTATCAGTCCAAGAAATTCATAGCATGATCTCTCTTGAGAGGCCACTGATGCACTGGTAGCATTTTGCATAGTGCGCACTTCCAGGCCTTTGCTTTCCCAAGGGCTCTGATGAGACATTAGTGCTACTGACAGTATGGTATGGTATGGTATGATGAACTCTATTTAATGTCCTGAAGATCAACCCTTAGGTTGACGCAGGCGGCTCCCCCATCGGGACAGTAAGGTTTAACCTTACCGCCGTAATGTGGGCCTTCTGGATGGCCTGTACTTGATCGAAAAGAACTCCACTGTGTAGGACTCGCCGCCACCAGTCTCTCTCTTTGTCACAGTCTGTGAAAGTCACAGGACACTGGAAAAGCATGTGATCCAGAGTAATGATGCCATTACACTTCTCGCAATTGACTATATATAGCTTATTAATAAAGTTTGGACTTGGATAAGTTCTTGTCTGCAACAATCTCAGAGTCACCGCTTGAGCTCTATTGAGCTTAGCGTGTGACACTGGGAATTCCCTTCTGTTCATGTAGTAATGGCTCGTGATTTCATTATATGTAAGTAATTGGTCCCTGTTCTCCTCCTGTATATTATTAAGGTCCTGGTCGCGTAGTGCACGGATAGTAAGTCCTTGTGCAGCTGTGTTAGCCATCTCGTTTAAATTCGTACGAGGTGGATCGACAGACCTCATGTGCGCAGGAAACCAGCGGATTTCGATCCCTTGGCTGTCCAACTCACCGATCAGCTGGGCAGCCCTTTTGGTTACAAAACCATTGGTAAAGTGTCTAATAGCCATCTTACAGTCACTGTAAATCTTCGTCCACTTATTATTCCTTAAAGCCAATGCTATCGCTACTTGTTCCGTGACTGTCGTGTCTATAGTCATGATTGTAATAGCATCCCGAGTGAGACCATCTGCATCTACTACTACTGCCGTAAAGGCTTTCTTTCCTCTGACCCATGCAGCATCTACAAAAGCCGCATGTTCTCTTTCGTGTTTTATCTCTTGCAGGAGAGCTTTGGCCCTTGCCTTTCGTCTTTCCAGGTTGTGCACTGGGTGCATATTTCTGGGGAAAGGAGTCGTCTTGATTATATCTCTTATGCTATCTTTTAGTTCTACTGTGCCTTCACCTGAAATTTTGGATTTGGTTGGGCACCACCCTACCTCTTCTAGTATTGCTCTACCTGGCCTTGTTCCAGAGAGCCTCTGTCTGTGGGCAATTTGCTGAGCTTCAATTATCTCAGCTATTGTGTTGTGGAGCCCCAGTTTCATTAATTTATTATCCGGCGTGTTAATCGGTAACCCCACTGTTGTTTTGACTAGCATTTTAATTAATCTGTTCAACCTGTTTAGCTCTGTCTGTGTCCAACTGAGCATCCCAGCTACATAGGAGAAGTGACACAAGGCGAAAGCGTGGACCAGTCTCATGGCGCTCTCCTCTCCCAGCCCTCTGAGTCTGTTAGTGATTATCCTTAGCAGTCTTATTACCGCCACAGTCTTGCTTGTGATGTGTCGTATTGTTCTTCCGTTTGCCCCGTTTGCCTCCAGGAATAACCCTAAGACTCTAAAGGATTCTACTTGCTTAATAGATTCGCCTGCCTTCGTGGTTAGTACTAACCTGGGTTCTTCCTCGGGAACATATCCCCTCAGTTTTCTACCCCTTCTTCTGTTCTTGAGTACAAGGAGTTCAGACTTATTAGCAGAGCATTTGAGTCACATGTCTTCTAAAATAGACTCTACCTCATAAATGCTCTTCTAAAGTCTGCTTTCCGCATGTCCCATACTTCCTTCAGTGGTCCATGTAGTCACATCGTCTGCATAAATGGTAAAGTGAATGCCCTCTATCCCTTTTAATCCCTCTGCCACTTTTGACATGGCCAGGTTGAAAAGCATAGGTAACAAGACCGACCCTTGTGGCGTCCCTCTGTCACCGAGATCCATCTTCTTTGATTTAATATCCCCGAATCTAGAGGTGAGCTGAACGATTGCCAAGAAAGGTTTTGACCACTTCATAGAGTTTTCTCCTCAATCCCACTTCGGAAATCACTTCAAGTATTGCTCTATGCTTAATTCTGTCAAAAGGTTTTTTGACATCCAACCCCAAGAGAGCTCGAGTGTTTTTTGGTTTAGCTAATAGCAGTTGATGCTTGATTAACAACATAGCATCTTGTGTGGACGAGCCTGATCTGAAACAAATCAGATTGAACGATAGGATGTCATTGCCCTCCACATATTTCGTTAACCTGTTCAATATGACATGCTCCATTGTCTTCCCTAGACATGATGTTAACGAAATTGGCCTCAGATTATCCAAGTTGAGTTGCTTGCCCGGCTTTGGTATTAAGGTAGTACTGGCCGTCCTCCATTCTTCTGGATATACCCCATCTTTCTATAGTTCATTAATGTATGTGGTCAGATATTTTATTGATTCGTCGTCCAAATTCTTAAGCAATCTGTTAGAGATGCCGTCCAGGCCAGCTGCTGACCTACTATTCACATCATACAGTGCCGTGCGTACCTCACTTTCAGTGAATTCCTGATCCATATATTTGCATTATACCCCTGAGTAATCAGGATAACTCACATCCTGATCCTCTTTTCTGAGGGGCAAGTATTTAGCAGCCAATCGCTCCATTATGCTCTCTGCGCTTGCAGTCTGACTTTCCTGGTGCACCAGTTTCACCACTGCCGTACGTCTGTTCGATTTAGTGCATTTTTCATTGAGCAGATGCCTGAGCAGACTCCAATTGCCTCCATGTTTTATCCTTCCGTCTACACATTTACACACATCATCCCATTTTTGTTTCTGCAAATATCGTGCGTGTTCCTCTACATTCTTACTGAGCTGAGCAGTTCGTTTCCTAAGTCTCCTGTTTAAGCGTTGCGATTTCCATCTTTGTAAAATCGATCGCTTGGCTTCGATCAAATGCGCCAACCTACTATCAATTTGTTCGACCTCTTCTTCTGTCTCTATAGCCTTAGTTACTGCATTCAAGTCGTCCCTAAGCTGAGCCACCCACTCTTGTAGTCTGATGCGCCCCTTTCTATCTGTGGCTGCTCTGTCTTTTCTGATTTTTCTAAAGTGATCCCAGTCTATGCAAGTGAAAATGCTTTACCTCCACCCCCGTCGTTTCCACCATTATGTGTAGTATATAATGGTCGCTTCCTAGGCCCGTACCAGAGTTGATCCAGTCTGCCCTGGGTAAGTTATAAGTGAAGGATAAGTCCGGGGTAGTGTCCCTACACGTGGAACTGCCACACCTGGTAGGAAAGGCTGGGTCCGTGATAAGAGAAAGGCCTAAATTCGTGGCGAGATGCCAGATTCCTTCCCCTTTCTTACTACTCCAGCGGTAACCCCAAGATTGGTGTGGGGCATTGAAGTCCCCTCCTATTATTAGTGGTGCAGTTTTGGCTACCCTCATGGCCTTATTAAAAATTGCTCTGAAGCTCTGTCTCATCTCTCTGGGACTGCTACATATGTTGAGGCAGAACAAGCTTTGCGCTTTACCTCTGTGCCTTTTTAGGACCATTTCTATCAATATGTATTCAATTTTACTCGCCCCTAATTTTAAATCGTGCTCTGTGCAGGGAATTTTCTTGTCAATTAGGGTGCCAGTTCCTCTGCCTGGTTCTTTGCCTTTGCAGACCAAGTTGAAGCCGGACAGCCCGATCACCTCCGCTAGAGTTTCCAGCAGCATTATTAATTTCGGCCTATTTTCAACTGTTTTGATTATCTGTGCTAGTGACGCTCTTTTTTGCTGAAATCCTCTGCAGTTCCACTGCCACACACTAAGTCTATTTCTGTTATCCATTATTATTGTCGTTGCTAAAAGCTGCAGGGAACCAGTGGCATGGCAGTTGATGCTAAAGCTCTGCATGGCTATGTAGAAGAAATATGCGAAACTGAACAGAAGTTACATTAAAATTGAATTCTCATTATACTGCGCAATCAAAATGTAAAATAAACTGTAATGTTTGTCAGCATGAATTTCTTCATCTTATATTCACGGTTGGCAAGGTATTTTTGCAAAGAATACGAGGTTTCCCAGCTAATTTTTGCCAAGGTGTAAAAATATGCCAAAGCACTTTACTGGGACACGACCAAATGCATGTTGGCTATTGTATGGAGCAAGTGCACTATTTTTTTTTATTCTGCTTAATTGTGCAATTAGTCAAGATTACTAACCAACTTCGCAAGGATTAAATTTAGGGCAAGGTTTCCAATCAGAAAGTTGTAGAGTATTCCAGTGAACGTTTAATTCAGCAGCTTCTAAAAGCTCCCTACTTGTTTTACATATCTTTTTCTGCTTTCTAAGAAAGCCTGCGAAATATGAAGAAAAACAAAAGCATGTGACATGCCCACTTGCGTGCCTAGAGGAACTATGCTTGCCGCGATTGCAGAGCTCTCAAACGCGCCGTGTATGAACGAATGGTGCATTTAATTTAGATTGGTGTGCTGCCACTTAAAATGTGACAGGGCGGCGACACAGCTATGATATGGTGCTTCTGGCGATTTATTTAAGCTTTGTGCTTGCTCTCGGCGGTTCACGATAGCGATGAGCATTTCAGGCAGCGCACACTACGCTAAACCAACACTGCCTAAACGCGTTGTTCATTCATACGCGGCATATATGTGCGACCACTGCTAGAGGTTGGCAGTGCAATCACAGTGCGCAAGCGGGCATGTAACATGCTTTATTTTTTCATATTTTGCGGACTTTCTTTACAACGGAGAAAAAATCTGATTACGAAACAAGTAAGAAGATGGAAGCTGCTGAATTTGATGTTTCACAGAACGATTTAGAAATTCCTCATTGACAATTTTGCCCATTCGTACTTGCAAATTTGATTAATTAATCTTGAAAAAAATACTTGATAGCTGGGGCAATATTTTGTGTATGCATGTGCAAGGAAATGCATGGAATTTTTGCTCTTTTTCTTGGAATTGCACAGCGAAAAATGCTGAAAATTATTCAGTGAAGTACGGAACATCACTGCCAGTGCGCACTGGAGCAGTGCTCGGATTAATGCCCCTACATAAAATAAAGGTAGCGCCATCTTTAACCCCTTAAACTTCGTAAAGTAGCGGCATTCTCCTCCTCCGCCCTCACTACTCCTCGTTTCTCTTCCCTTTCACGCTCCCTTGATCGTGGCGCCGCCTACGTCGCTCGAGCGTAGCATACGAAACAACAGAGAGATAGAAAGAGAGAGAGAGATAAAGTTGGTTCTCGTGGGAAAGGAGGAAAGGCTGGCACTATCTTCTGCAACGCATGCGGGAGCGCGGCTCAGCGCCAGCAGGGTGTAGTAAATGGGATAACCATCTCCGCAACGGCGCTCCTCGCCACTCCGCAGACCATCCGCAGACGCTCATGAAGCAAAAATGGCGCTAGAGCACGGCTGTAAACAAACGAAGCCCGCGCAAGAGCCCACGTGATAGGCCAATAGCGACGTGGCTAGGGTGTCTAACGTGGCGTCGGCACCGGCCAGAGCGCGCGAAGAGGAGGCGCCATTCTTCAAAGCGTGGCGCTACTTTAGGGGTTTTAGCGCCATCTGCTCTTTCCTCCTCCTCCTGCGCTGGTGTTTTATTCCCCTACGCGGTGCTGAACTAGCAGACGCTCTCCGCAGACAGATTGGACAGATGACGATTATCGTTGTGGGACAAGATACGCCCCAAAGGGTGTAAATTTCCCTTTCCACTCCGTCGACCGAGTTGCAGCGACTGCCTTGAACATGCTTCATATCGGGTACACTTCTCATAGCAGCGGAAAACACTACGGCACGTTTCACCAAGTGTTTTACTAAACGAAGTCGACGCCAAAATCAGCTCGTTTTGAGCTGATTTTGAGCAATTGAGAGCAGTGCAGCGGTGAGCACAATATCTTTTTTCTAACACGCGCAGCGAAATACTCAGGTCACTGTAATTCAGGTCCCCGTATGCAAGTGGGCCAGCCATGCAACTGTCATCAACACTAATCTAAATCTGCCGTGTAGTCGGTAATACGTGATAACATTAATCAGTTTTTAGATGTATTTACTTACGTCAGTAAATACAATATTTTGCCTTAGCGAGATAATATATACCGCAAGGCCAATGTCATTTATACCTTCTTGCGGCTGACTGAAAGTGGCTTCTAACGAAGGGTTTGTTGTATTCGGGTTTCTTGTCTGGGCTGGCGATTCCAGCAGGGTTCATGTAAATTTGACAAGTGTGGCTTGATGAGCTGCGCGTTGCACCATCGTCGTAGGGAAATAAGTATAATGATAGTCAGTACAACTTTACTGCAGGTGCCTTGGGAGCAGTTCTTCAACACCAGGTCATTCCTCCCTCGCCGTTCCGCCATGTCTGTCCAACTGACGCATCGGTTTGCGAGCTGCCGCCGGCATTAGTCCAGCCAACGTTTCAATGTTTAGGTTGGGAACAGTAGTAAGCTAAGTAGGAAACAATTACCGCTCTCGGCATTCCCGCTTCACGAACCAGCCTTATGAGCAAGCCATTTCGGTATGAACCGAACCACCCAGAGTCACAAACCGAAAGTCCTCTTGGATCGGGACATCCAGAACCCGCGGTTTGATGCTGGGACGTTGTTTGAAGTTTTGGCGGACGATCCGTACGAATCGAAGGTGAAGGTGCAGTCCTTAGACCCTGGGGACTCGGGCGTGATACTGTGTAACAGGGAAATCCTGCGCGAAGTGACGTCCCTCGAAGCTCTTGTGCTGCTGCCAGTCAAACCAGTGCGTAACCGGCTCAAGATCTATCGCGACCAAGAGTGGCTGAAGGAAATACCCGTCATTAGCGAAAACAAACGTGTTGTGGTGAAGGACAAGTTCGAAGGAATCGTCAAGTTCAAAGGAGTCGTTCGCGAATACGGCCCTGGCATTCGGTTCATCGTAGAAATTCAGGTAGTACTATTATTATATATTGTTCTAACAGTGTAGCGCCTCTATGTTCCTCGTTAGCGCAAGCAAAACTCAGATTTGTTTGCAAGCAATCTATCTCTTCCGTCATAACGGGTACCGGGCACTGACTTACCACTACGAATTTTCAGCCACACGCATGCCTTCTGACAAGAAATGATTTGCCTATACATGCTTCGAGCACGTGAAACAACAACAACAAAAAAAGAATAGTAAAAGTAGGCAGTAGAAGTGCACTTCAGGCCGTCCGTACTTTTTATATTGACTGGTTTTCCTTGGCAGGATGGTACCAATGACCCCATCAAGAGGAAGCAGTGTTTCTCAATTCAAGACCTTCGGCTTCTTGAAGGCCGGGAAAATTATCACGGTCAGTTCCGATTCTAGCCTGTGCTTGATGCCGTTTACGCTTCCTCAGGTTGCATGGGCATGTGGTGAGAAAATAGTTTTTTGGCATATACTGTGGGACTTGTGTTCAATGAAGATTCATGCCAACAGTGATATTCGCCATCACTGCAAAGAACTGGCATGCATTTGCCACATGACTGACCTCCATGTTGGAGTTGCAAGCCTCGGAATGCAGTGCAGGTGGCCGTAAAGGAAAAAGTGCATGAATCACAACATTATTAAAAGATTCCTACATTGTGATTATATCTAACGGGCACATCGCTAAATGCCTTCTGTGACAGTCCCTCCTCTGTATGAAGAAACTTCTACTCATTCAGTATGTGTCACAAGTGCCAGCATGGTGTATATGAAGTCAGGTATACAATAGAGTACACGGCTGCTGGGTGCATTTTACTATGAAGACAAACTAAGGAAGACACACACTATGTGTGTGTCTTTCTTTGTTCCTATTTCTCGTGCTGTTCATATTTCTTTACTAATTAGTAATGGAGTTTCTACAAACCAAGCAATGTTTCTTTTTTTTTTCAGTTTTGTATCAGTGTGAGGCACAATTCAATAAAAAGAAAAAAAAAAACAGCAACGACAAAGGAATAGGTGATGTTCAAAACATGGCAGCCACAACGTTGCTTCCAGCACCTGCAGTAGACAGGAGCATGGCCTTTCAGATTAGTTGGTTACTCTGGGGGAGCCATTGCTAGGCTGTGTAATGTGGGCGCCACTTATAAAGGGCCCAAGAGGCATTTAAGACAAAGAAAACTATGTCTTAAGATAGACAGTATTTATATGTGACTGCGAATACATTTTAAAATATGATTGTGTTGGATGTGAAGCTTTGTTATCAAGATCGATCACATTCAAGTATTCATTTATCCCATAAGATAGGGCTGAGTCAGGCATCCTTACCATTTTGTGTTTCTTATATAACATGTTTATTTTTCACTATGTTGCATTATTGTGAGAATTTGAAGCAAAATACTTTGTCAGTACGGCGAAGGCAGTGGCTCGCTTTGGCTGTGGCGGTAAGTCAAGCATGCATAGAAAGAAAGAACGGGGCAACATAAAAAGATAGTAGAGCGTGTGTGTGTGTGTGTGTGCATGTGTTTACACTTGCATGCATGTGTGTGTTGGGGGAGGTTAGCGGGGTAACTCGGTGATGTACAGCTGGTGGGGACAAGATTTTGCAGGATTTGCAATGGCGTGCCAGACTGCTTTACATATTGGTATAAGGGAACATTGCACTACCGCGTAAAAAGGGACACGGACAGGAACATGAAAAAAGACACACCGAAATGTCAATTTCGTGCAATGTCCCCTTGTACGAATAACCACCAACTAGCCCCAGCTTTCTGCACTCAATAAATTATGTATTGGCAGGGACACAAGCACGAAAGGACGCTATTTGATTGGTGCACTGCCATGCGGTGACACCAGGCGCTCGCTTCACCAGAAGGCGATAGAATGTAGCTTGGCACGTGCTCACTTATCCCACGATAATTTGTTCCCGCCTGTACATTCATACTGGAATATGCAGGAGGTCCTCTAGCGTGGACTTGTATGGGGACCTCCGAGTTTGATTTCCTAGTGGGCATATTTATTGAACTGAGTGGACTTTTATTGAATATATTATTGAATTAAATTTATTAAAAAGTACCATTACTCAAAAACACACTGAATAGATGAAGTTTTTGTGCTGCTGCACAACTTCATGTGACAAATAGTTAGCAAAGGAAGTTATCAAAGGGTCAGAATAGTCAGACCTGCGAGCAAGGTCTTGCTGTTAGTTTATCCAAGAGTCAGGGTGGTCTATTTAACATATATGTACCAGGTGTTCTTATATGTAACATGTATAAACATTTTTACATATACCAGGTGTTTTATATGCAACACGTATTTACTACGTATATATTGGAACACTTTTTAAAGAAAAAGTTCGTCTCTAGGAACGTGTCGTTTTTGCAAATAGCCTGTATGGCTAGGCAGGCATTATCAGCCAAGAAAATTTTGTCGATAAATTTGCAAATGAACTAAAATGCACTAATTAAAATTTCTACCTTTAGGGCACATGTAATTGCAAAATTGAAGTCTAGGAGTAGTGAAGTCATGTCTGCTTACCAGAAGTTCTATGACTAGCACCACTTTCGGGCTACCCATCCCCCAAATCTAAAAAATGCCTCAACGTTCCAGTTAAAATCATCCCAAGCTGTTAGAGGCACCCTTTTGCGAAGCTGGAACACCGACTGGAACACCAACATGTTTCGTAACACAAATTTTAGTTGCATATCTCAAAAGTGGTGCTGCTCTTAGGATTTATGCTATGCAGCCATGACTTCACTGCTCTTCAGCTTTAATTTTGCAATTGCAACATGTGCCCTAAAGTTAGTAATGAAATATTTGATTAATACCGTTGTCACACGTACACTTCTGATTGCGATCTGGACCGATCCAGGTCGAAATTCTCGACTGCAATTGGCTCTCATGCGCATTTTGTGCAAAGGAGCCGAGAAACGACCGAGAAATTTTAATTATTTATTTATTTATTTATTTTACAATACTGCAGACTCTCTTCAGTCCAGGCAGGAGTGAGCGGATACAGTGCAAAAAAAGAAAAAAGAACATTAAATAGATATTCACTACAAAAGATATGGAAAGATCCGGATCTGGCTTGATTGCCATCAAAAGTGCACCATGTGACACCCATATAACATATTTAAGTTGATTAGTGAAATTATTGTTTAAAATTTTATTGCTTTAAAATTTTTGTTTGTAGCAAGTGCAGATGGGAAAACAATAGTGTTTTTTTAATCCAGTGTGGTAGCTTGGCAAATACTAGTCATAATTGCCATATCCAAAGCACATATCCAAAGCTTACTACAAGCAGTAATCACTTGACTGGTATATATTTATTTCACAAAAGGTTTTTTTACACCAATTATCTTTCTTTACTGCTTTAGCTAAAATAAATATTATTCTTATGATGCCTATTAAAACAATGCAAGAAGTGATTTTATTACAATTAAAATAATTTATTTTTGTCAGTGTTGTGTGTACATGGTGATATCAAAAAGTTTTGACTCTGACTCTGTTTTGAAGAAGGCTAGATATTTATGTGCATTCAAACACTGCCACCTTTGAAATAATCCCCTTGCACAGCAGTACAGTGCTCCCAGTATTCCTGCCACTTTGCAAGTATGTCCTGGAAGCCTCTTTTCCGGAACGAGCCGAGTACTCTTCTGCAATTTGAGCTCATGTCAAAATGGCGACCTTGAAAGGCAACTTCGGCGTTGTTTTTTTATCATATTAGGATATTGTCATTTTCAAATGGAATTGATAGTCCTGTCATCGGTAGGATGGTTCAGTTTGCTTAGAAATTCATCATTAATTTTAAATAACCAATAAATGAGATGCCAAAACCGCAGCGGGTTGCTGCTTCGTGTGACGTCATGATGAGCCGATGACGTCAGATCCTACACTACCATAATGTAAACACGCAAAGCGTGTGATGCAGTACATCTGGCACTCACGTCAAAGAAGCAAAGCTGATGATGTTTCCTGACGACACGGGGAGATTTTACAGATTTTCTGAACTATACAGCAGTGATTTCAGCGACGATTTCAGTGACAGTGGTGGTGTATTCTCTGACGTCACAAACACAGAGTGGCCAGCAAAAAATCAAAGTCGGGAATGCAACCAATCTTTAAAATTAATTTTCAGGAAAATTAAATGACTTGCAGCCATATTATTTAGCACAGATAATCGGAGTGCAAAAGAGAATGTATATTCAAAATTTTATGAAGATCAGTGGACATCGAAAAATCACCGGAGTTGCCCTTAAGCTAGGTTTTTAATTTGGGAAGATGGGTAAACGGGAGCCAAATTCGACGAGTAGAGTAGAAACCATGTTGTTTCTGGTGAGAAACTCGTGTGTGGATTGATCCGTGACATGGTGCATTATTATCGTGCAGCATCCAGCTCCTCATGGGCCCCAGATCGGGCCGTTTTCTCCAAACGACATACCCAGAAGCCCTAAAACTTGGCAGTGAAACTTGCTGTTCATAGTCTGGCCACTCCGGACGAATTCCTGATGCACAATACCGTGAATGCTGAATGACACGATTAGCATGCACTTTGTCAAGCTTTGGACATGCCTAGCCTTTTTAATTTTTTTTTCAGTAATGAAAACACTGAGCTTTTCCACTGCAATGACTTGCCTTGTCTCAGGGTCATACCTGTACACTGAAGTTTCATCCCTATAGTGATGACCCTCAAACTGAAAGACAGGTAATTCGAAAGGATTTGCTTCTGCTTATATCACTCTCTTACCAAAATAAAAAACCCAGCTCAAAGATCACCATTTTGACACGATTGCTTAAATCACGGAAGGGCACTCGACTTGTTCCGGAAAGAAGGCGTCGAGTACATATTCGCAATGTAGCAGAAATGGTTGAAGTGCTGTATTACTTTGCAAGGGAATATTTTGAATGTGACAGCGTTTGAATGCAAATAATTATATTACTTCTTTTTTTTTTTTTCAGAACGGAGCCAGTGTCGAAACCTTTTGAAACCTTTCGTTTAAACCTTTAACTCAAATTTTATGATAAAATTGTTAGCGTAACGCTTGTTGTAACTCGTTCAAAACACATTACTTTTATTTCAGTTACATTTTTATGAAGCTAATAGCAGGTAGCCAAATTGTATGGCTGGGTTTTATGGGCAGCCAGAGAAAACTCACAATGATTGCGTCAGATTGTTGACCAATTGAAAGCTTATTCTCCATCTCCATCACTATGACGGATGGGGTTTTGCCTCATGAATCCACACCTGGCCCATACCCTTCAATCATGAATTACGATGCACTGTCAATAAATGTATCAAAGTCACATAATTTCATTTCAAGGTATTGCAAACTCTCTTGAAAGAAAGCAAAGATGGTACAGAAGATCCTTTCTGCAATTTCTTGTGAGATCTTGTAATTACAGAGTAACTAAATTTCGACTTATTGTATCGTCAGTAATATTGCTTTTTTTTTTCATAGATTTGAATCATCGGCTAAAACTACAAGCGCCATTTCATTATCGACTGCAGACATAACGAGAAATGAAAAACTACTACTTCACCACTGCTGACATAAAGCGTCGTGTCAGCATGTTGACGTAGTGCCTTTAGTAAAGTGGTCATGTGTAGCAGTGCTCGGTAGTCTAAAAGCAAATGCAACATTGGCTAAGCAGAGAGATTAATTTACCCACAGATCCTATGTGGCTTTTTTTTATTGCCCCCCATTGCACAGCATTGGTGAAAAGAATTCAGATTCACAAATGTGCACACTGAGACAACGGGAATAAGGGACATCGTAGGGAGAGGGCTGCTGATTTATTTTCACCAGCTGCAGTTCTATAGCATGCACTGAGACTCTCGGTATACGAGTATTCTTGCCTTCTGTCCCCATTCAAATTTTGAGCCTGCCTCACTTTTTTTTAATGATTTTGTGCTTTGCTGCAGAATGCTATAGCTACTCAAGCCGCTACAGCAGGCGCCTTCTGAGACTAACCCACTTTGTGAAAGTTTCATGTTTTTAATTTGCTTAATACATATACCTGCAGTGAAAGACAACTGTTTATTGAGTTCATTTGAAAACCAAGGATGTCCTATGATCCAATAGAGAGATGGTGTAGATGGCTGACATGCTTAAGTGACAAATGACGTCATATTCCAATTTAGAGGAGATGAATTGAAATAGAGGAGCTAATTAAATAGTTAGTTGAACTTTTGTTGATTAGTGCAGTGATATGATTGCTGTCTTTCTTGCCAATTCTGTCCACTATGCTCAAATCATGGTGCATGAGTATAAGGGTACGTTTCCTTTCTTTTTGTGTGTGTTTAAGAAATTTAAACATGTGCAAATAGAGATACACAACTTTTTCTGGAACGCTACCATAGTATTGGGATTGTGAATATCGGCTCCCCCCCCCTCTTTTTTTTTTGCCTTTTATGTGAATGGAATTGCCTCTACATTTTCTGCTACAGGTATCTTGTTGTGCCTGTTGTCTGCATAGCCAAATCATGCTGCTGTTGTCGTGGCACACTTGCATGTAGCAGAAGGTATAGGAAAGAGAATAGCGTGTTGTGCTTCTTGCCACCACTTCCAGATAATTCTTTTATCAGGACGATGTGGATGGGAACAGGTTTGGCTTGTCAAGAACATGGTTGTCTGGCCACATTCAATAATGTTACTCTATTTATACTGAAATTTCTTGGTCTCGCATGTTTATTTTTTTTTATGCAGTGCCATTCAGCGCTAAATTTATGGACATGGCTTAGGAGGGGTGTGAAAGTAGTGTTATACTTGTCACAAAGCCACACTGCAATAGCCGAACACTATCATCATTTTGCTTATGAATGCCTGATCATGCCAAGAAGGGCTGTCACTGCTGCTGCTATATAGCAAGAATTATTTATCATACAAGCCATTTGAGACTAATGTTGATTTAAAAAAAGCAGCTGTGAGGTCTGGTGGATATTGGTCATGTCAATGAAGAAGTTGTAGTGTCTATTGAAACTGCTCATATAATGTATACGAGGCAGGGGTATTGCATTGTTAAGACATTTAGTTTGCTAAAGTCGTGCTATGCTTGGTTCTCCAGAATTGTGAAAGCCAATATCAAATAAGTAAAAAAGAATCAGTTTCATTAACATTTTGTAGTTTAAATTGTAATTGGACACGGGCAAGTCTTTGTGTTGAAGTCTTTAACAAGACCTTCTAAACATTGTGTTATGCAGGAGATATAGTGATCAAAATTTTAAAGATGCCAGGCATGAAGATAGCTTGCATGTGACATTACAGATTCCACATTATAGCATTATTACAAATGGACACAACTTGCAAATAAGTGGGGTTGGTTTTGCTGTGCTCGAAATGGCTGCCGCAATGATCTCTGTGCAAGCTGTCTTTATAGTTGATAAAAGTGTGCAGTAGCTTTACAAACATAGCTACAATGAATGATAAACACCTACAGACAAGAGTAGTACTAGAAGTGCACGGGTATGCCATATAGTAATATACAATACAGTGGGCCAATATGAGAAAAGACAGTAAAATGCAAGTTTAGTCTGCATTTTAATTTCTTGTCTCATATTGAAGTCATTGAAGAATTACTCATCAGTCGAGCTAGCGCAGCAAACCACTGACCTATGTATTTGTCTGGTTTTTGTTAACCTTTATTTTATTTCCTTCAGAAGAAACAAATTAGGGGCTTTTGTGCTGTGTAGATTTCATGATTATCATCATCGTCATTATTATTATTATTATTATTATTATTATTATTATTATTATTTTCAAGACTGACAACACTGCAAGATAACCAGTGGAGCCACCAAGTGGCTATTGTGTGTAGCTTTTAGCGCCGAGTGCATTGTGCATTTTGTGAAGAATTCACGAATTTATGTTCCGAATTTTGTCGGGTACAGTGATATCAGTGATTTTGGTTTTGTTTGTTCGTCATGGATAGTAAAGTGGATCAGAGAGTAGCCATCAAGTTTTGTGTAAAACTTGGCAAAACAGCCACAGAGATCGTGGACATAACTCAAACAGCTTACAACAGTGATGCTATTTCTCCAGTGAACATTTCTGTATGGCATTGTCATTTTTGTGAGGGTTGGGAGGCGGTCACGGATGACCTTATACCTGGCCATCCAGTAGCCTTTCGAACTGATGAATGAAAGTATTGAAGAAGTGCATGAAAGCTGACTGACAATCGCTGTCAGTCCCTCAGGATGATTGCGGAGGACTGCGGATTGCGGAGGAACATCGGTAAGGATACTGTTCAAAAGATTGTGGAACAAGATCTACAGAAGAGGATGATTTGTTCTAGATTTGTGCTCCCCAGTCTGACAGCAGAGCAAAAAGAAGACTGGGTGTCTTCATGACAAGAGTGGGTCCAACTGGCTGAAAATGACCCAGAATGGTTTAAGAAAATCGTAACTGGTGATGAATCACTCTTCCACACGTACGATCCTGCCACAAAGAGACATTCAGCAGCATGGGTGGGGAAGAATTCCCCACGACCAAAAAAACTCCACATCCATTAGTCACATTTGAAGACAATGCTAGTGATGTTTTTCGACTGGCAAGGTGTTGTGCATAAAGAATTCCAGGACAAACTGTGAATGCTACAATGCACAGCGACAATTTACCACGCTTACTGCAGCGAATGCAATGGGTCCGTCCAGAAATGATTCATTCGGGTGACTGGCTCTTGTTGCACAACAATGCACTGTGCCTCAGAGTCATTGAAGTACAGACATCTTTGGCAAAAAAAAAAAAAGCAGGTGACATGTTTCAACCATCCGCCCTACTCGCCTGACCTGGCCCCAGCAGACTATTTCTTCTTTCAAAAGGTAAAAATGGCGTTGAACAGAAAACAATTTGCCTCTATTTCGGACATCCAAAGGGCTGTGATGAAGGAACTCAGCACTGTCAGGCAAGAGGACTTCCAGAATGGAATCCAGAAACTATACAGCCACGCAATTACCTGTATACAAGGAGGGCCATATATTGAAGATTTGCTGTCAGTCAAGGTAATTCTCTTCTGCATTATTTTCTGATAATGCCAGTCTTGAAATTTAGTTGACACAGTGTGTCATCATCATCGTCGTTGTCATCATCATCATCACCATTATTATTATTATTATTATTATTATTATTATTGTCCTACTGCTGAGCACAGCTTTTAGCGCAAGAGACCATTCGAGATTCTTGGGAAAATAAAAAGCCGATTTGATTTTGATTTGGTCATATTTATTCACGTCATGTTGTAAGCAATAAAACCATTACCAAAATTTAATTGCCTGATTTTTTATTAACAGTCTCTTTCTTTCTCAAAGTTTCGCTGTTGTGACATGCAACTTCATGTGCTTGGGCACTTGTCTAAGTGGTGTTTGTTCTGTTCACTGTCTTCAGAGAGGTTATAGTGCTGAACATTAGAGCATTTCGTGAGTTAATAGCAGGTTTTTATTGCATAAACACTCTTGGCAAATTTTGGCATTAGGCTGAAAAACAAGTACTATGTGCTTATGAAAATAACTTCAAGTTGTGAATGTGCTTACTCTCTCTTGAAAAATAGGACACTACCTCTCACTACCAATGCTGATAGTATTGTACTTCCTTATCATAGTACACAACTCCAACAAGTTATATGTATATGCAGTGTTATCCTTGCACAGTACTTAAACCAGTAGAGCTGCCAAAATCTCCAGATGACATCCACTTACTAGTAGATTGACAGTTACATGGAAACATTAGTCTGTTACAACCATAAGGAAAAACATTACTTTCTCAGGCCAGCTGTATCTGCAGTAAATCCCGATCTCATACTATTGGCATCTGACAACTTCCTTTGATAAGTTCTGTCAGTGCCCACTGGTGTGCTTTCCTGGGTATGGAAATAATTTTTTATATAGAACCTATAAGAACTTACTGTTGCTGTTGATGCTAGTGTCAACGAAGCTCTAGATTAGGGGTCCAAAATATGAGACGTTCCGGACCAAATGCATATCGCATGGCTCCCTGGAGGCTATACTGTGTCATTTCAATAGAGAAAGGTACTGACAATTTATACCTGGAGAAATGGTAAGAATTAATGGCGCAAAGAGAAATGGGTCATGCAGGCATTGCACAACGGCATAGTGAAACACGTGTGGTCAATGGGCTGCATTTCTAAGGTCCCTGTTCTACACCGTCAACACCTCTTTGGATGCAAAGGACCTTGCTTGGTAACACGTAAGCTTGATCCTGACCCTCTGCTACTTGGTGGTAAACAAAATGCACATGTCCACATCAGCCAGCATTGCTGTTTGACTTTGGCTGCAAGTTTCCATTACAAACGCTTGAACCGCTCTGCCATCTGCTTCTGTTGCTCATTCCCCTGCATATTGTGTGTTACTCACTTGACCATTTTTCTGCGCAACTAAATGTGCAGAACCTCCTATCTACTTGTGAAAAGTTCTGCCCAAATAACCATCAGTGCATTTTTTCCCCTGCACCATCATGCAGTTGGCTAAGTAAAGAAGCAATGTGCTCCCCTGCCCATGCTGACCTGTCAGTTGGTCTTGGAGCATAAGTGTGCCCAGAAAAATTTGCTGTCAGATTTAGTTGTATACTACAGCTGGTGGTTAGTCATGGGTGTGTTGGAGCAAAACCATATGCTTTAACTTTAGAAATGTTTTCTGTTAGCTCAGCCACTAGGTGAACTTGCTTTGTTTTAGAGATTGCCAATTGGTGTAGCTTGGAGAGAAGTGTGGCAGAAACATTTAAAGTTGTCAATGCATGGGTACCATTGGAGATAAACTGATTCCATGCACAAGGCGATTGTAATCTTAACCTCAAGTTGGTGAATTTGATAAAGTGCCATTTCTACTGTCGATTGTCTCTTGGAACTGTTACAATTGTGTTCTTGCAGTCCGTTTTTCTCTCGGTAAACCTAGCCTGTCATTAAATCCTTTGAAAATGACGATGCATTCTCTTATGTTTCTGTACTTTGGCCTTCTAGGATAGTTCAATTGGTATGGGAGGTACTGCCTAAAAATTCTGAACATCTGAGCTCAAATTCACGCAAAGTATTTATGCTGGAACTGCTCGTACTCGTACTCGTGCTCGTGACAGCCAATCGCAATGTTGGACATATTAGCGAAGGCTGCTAGCCAATAGCAAACGGTGCTTACGGATGAAAGGCTTTATGAAATCAGTCCCTGATTGTCTTCTCGCTCTGCTACAATGTGGTGAACTATAACCTCGAAAATTGGCATATTGCGCAGTGCAGAAAACACTGAGTGAACAAGCTAAGTGGATGACAAAGCACTGTGTGTGAGGGTGCCTTGTGCCAGCATGATCAGTTAAGTAGGTAGGGGCCTTTTAGTCTTACTGGTGATGCAAGCGGGTGGCACTGGATGGATGGATGTTAAGAGCGTCTCCTTTAGAAGGGGGCGGTGGGTTGCCCCACCAAGCTCTTTCTATTATACTGCCGAATGTCCTACCTAGGTTAAACAATTAAACAAAAAAAGCACTATGAACTCCCACAACCAAATTTTCTGATCCCCTATTGCGAACTGTGCTTTTGTACGCCTCCATCTTTTGTCGTTTCCCTACTTTTATTCCACCAATCCTCCAATCGTCTCTTACCAATGCCTATTGCGGACATGTTTGCTTTACCACTGCTCCCGCTGAACCCAAGGGCTTCAAGGACGCCAGTGGTGCCTAAATCGACCGCTAGGTAGATGTCTTCACATTCTAATAAAATATGCTCCATAGTTTCTCTAGCTTTACCGCAGCAAGCACATGCTTCTTCTTCCTTCTTATATCTTGCTTTATAGGTGCGTGTTCTAAGGCATCCCGATCTCGCTTCGAAAAGTAATGAGCTTCCCTTTGAGGTATCATAAATTGTTTCTTCCCTGGTTTCGTTTTTTCCTCTTAAGTAGTTACTCATGGCAGATTTCTTTTCCACTGCTGCCACCCATGAGATTATTTTGGCCTCTCTGACTTTCCGTGTTGCTGTGTTGCCCACCTTACAGGCGGCATACTTGCTGGTAAGCTTCCTAGTTTTTTTCCTCCACTGTGAATCAATGTTTTTTCTGTACAGATACCTCAACACTCTCCCAGCCCATTTACTTTCTTCCATATTCCTCAGTCATCCTTCATACTCAATTTTACTGCGAGCTTCCCTCACTTCAAAACTAGTCCAGCCCATATGACCCTGCACAGCTTCATTTGTAGTCTTCCCGTGAGCGCCCAATCTGAGGCGACCCACTGACCTTTGGTTCACATCGAGTCCTGATTGTGCCCCTGATTTAAAGCAAAGAACCGCATTTCCAAAAGTAAGTCCTGGAACCATTACACCTTTCCATTTACTTCGGAGCACCTCGTACCTATTGTATCCCCATAGCGCTCAGTGCTTCATTATGGCTGCATTTCTCTTCCCCTTCACTGTTATTGTTTTTTCCTGTGCTTCCATATATCTATTGCCTTTGTATATCCATATACCAAGGTATTTATATTTTGTTACGCGAGGTATTTCCTGGCCCTGTATTGCCACTGTCTTCATTGAATACCATAACACCTGATTTTCTAACACTAAATTTCAAACCTAAATTGTTGCCTTCCTGTCCACAGATATTAGCCAAACGTTGCAAATCACTTTGCTTGTCAGCACCAGCTCCTTTTCCACCTGGGTCTCCTTCATGCTCTTTTTTCCTTCAGATACAACCTCGGCATTGCCTTGGAAAGATTCGGCTGTTACTTTTTGGATGTAATTTATTGCCGCTTCTCCTTCCAGTCTGTTTTCATCTTCGTCTAGGATATGTTGTTGTATTGTTGTTGACTTCCTGCCCAATAAGCTTATGTGGTTCCAAAATATTCTAGGTGCGGCTTTCTTTTTCTCACGTATTTCTGACAACCAACGTTCACTTTCACCTTTTAATTTTGCTTGCAGCTGTATTTGAACCATAGATTTTTTCTCCCGGTATATTTTCCATTTATAAAGCCAAATCAAAACGCGCCAAGCGTCTCAACGCGCTCGCTTGCCTGCGAGTAGTTCGTAACTCGAAGGCCCGCTCAGAGGTGTTCAACTGGAATGGTTTCGCATTCACAACTCTTAAGAAATGCTTAGGTATCCTCAAATTTATTTCACTCCGTTTTTTGTTGTTGTTTTTGGTTGCCAATTATTTATGGTACAATAAATTGACACCCTGAAACCTATGTTCCAACTTTTCTATACAATTATGCCTCATGAAGTGACATTTAACGTTTTCGATATGGTACACCTAAATTGGCTGCCAAAGTGCAGAGGAGCGCAATAATCTGAATTTGCCGAAATACCTTGAAGCGCTGCGTATGTGGTTCACGGTGTGCACAAAATTGGTGAATTTGATAGGGCCACGAATCTGTCGTGCGCCAAGTCGAACTGGTGAAATCGCGTTCACGTTAATGTCATCCCCACTCGTTGAAAAGCATCTGAAACCTTTCAGCCACGACTCGAACTACCGCATTGTCTCCCAAGCAAATTTGTATCTCTCGGGGTGAAAATTGCCATCCACTGTAGTATAATGCTGCGAATGTAGCCTTTTCAGTTTCCTCGAAAAGCGCACTTCGGAGTTGGTCATATTTGTCGTTTTCCGAAGATCGAACCAGGTCAACCACCTTTCCTAGCCAGCTGCATGCATCTGAGCCAACCAGAAAGCCACCGTATGGCGACACAGGGTTCACTTAGTTGCGAGTTACTAGAAAGAGTCTGTGTATGAGTGGCGGCGACCGAGGCTGTGCTCCATGTTGGTGCACTCCATAGAGAGAACACGCGTACTGTGGCAAGTGCGCGTCGAATTAAGGCTAAACCCCATGAGCGCGATTTTGTGCGCTCCAACCGTTCCAAAATAAAAGAAGATAAGCTAAAGACAAAGTAGTGGACATTTTTTTAAAAACCATTTTCTAACGTGTACTCGGCGTGTGCGTTAAAACCAGGGAACTTCGCGAACTGCGACGGCGCGATGGATCCCCCGTATAGACCTTTTGCATGCGCAATGTGGCTTGCGATGTTCTCTGTGGTCCCAGAGAACTTTCGGTCAGCCATTTTTGACAGTCCAGTTAGCCAAGAAAAAATAAGTGTTTTGTAGCATAGTATGCATTAGGCACATAATCTTGATGTTTTCAGATATAAAGAATGTGCACCGTGTGTCAAACTCATGTATAGTTTTTTTTTTTGCACTTAACAATACAATTCACTTGTCAAACACTCCAACTCCCCAACAAAACTGGTGCCAGCTGGAGGGTCCTATAAATTTGTAGGCTATTGTAAGTGTTCTTGCGGAGGGCTTAACCGGAAGTCTTCTGGGAACTCTGTAAGCATGAAAATAGTCTATACACATGTGCGAAACAACTCGCCGTGAATCCTTACAAATTCAATGTTTGTTCGCGGCACATGTTGCCAACGCTGACATACACAAATGTTTGATGTCTACAGATCCCTCAGACTACTCGACATTTTTTACAGCGAAGCTGTTAAGGGCTACTTTTCCCGCTATCGTGTCCGCGTGTAGAAAAAAATCCCAAAGATGGTGCAATGTCGGTCCGACCCGCGGCGGCGGTGAAGCTGGCGTTAAGCACTCCCCATACGTGGGCCTATCCCGAAGATAGTCAAATGCCGGGCCGACCCACGGCGGAGGTGCAGTTCTCCATTAAAGGGCCCACATACACAGCTTCGCTGGTCATCGTTCCCAGAGTGAAGGGGCACTGAGTGTTTATTTTTTTTAAATTTCTGATTAACCGCTTTGATGGACGGACGGACGGATGAGGCTGAACCCTTTAAATCGGGTGGCGGCACATGCCACGAGCCGTCGCTAGTAATATATTTTGTACTTAGTGGAGAGTGAAGTTTCACTCTTGCCTTGATTTTAGCCACCGATCAGATGCCCTCCGTTTGGTTGTTTCTACTCGCTTAAAGCCTACTTTGCTTCCACTCTCCCTAAAAGCCAATGCTCTGAAAAAATCAGCCCCGTTGCTTTGAAATGTAGGGCGAAGCCCTTTACTCTCAAACATTTGTTGAGCGCCCCACGGCGGGCGCATCCAGCGCATACCCCATATGTTGCTACGACGCCCAGTCGGAATCGCAACCATCGAAGAGTTGCGACGGGCGGCCTACACACGAACACGTAGTGGAGCCTCGTTTACATGCTGCGTTTCCAAATTAAAGACTATGCAGCGACACACGCAAGCTTGGAAGTGACACTTTATAGCGCTGATTTTATGTAAATGTGCTACGTCTGCGCATATGGCCACGCTTGGAAAACCACAGAGAAAAATATGCACTAACGCGATCCAACATGCTTGCACGGGACAAATAGGCATGGTCGAATGACCAATGGTTCACATACCTGCTAAAAAGTACCAAGAACAAACCTTGAATTTGTAAGGATTCACGGCGAGTTGATCCGCGCATCTTGACACGGGGGATCTATCGCGTCGTCGCTGTTCGGAAAGTTCCCTGGTTTTATCGCGCGCGCGTGTACACACCTTGGAAAATACTTTAAAAAACGAAAAAAGGAACACACGCTTCCACACACTTCATGTTTAGCTTATCTTACTAAGTGCGAAGCATTTCTTGGCGGCGAACATTTGCCACTTTGACACTGTCTACCTATCTATCGATAGATAGATAGATTGATTGATTGATTGGCGCTCTCATTGGCGTACCAAAATAGGCGTAGTGTGACAAGAATGCACGACGAACATAAATGATAGGTCATGATATGAATGTCTTAACATGCGTGTCATGTAGGTCATGGAACAGCCGCCTACGTCTTTGTGGTCTCATGGTCGTTTCGTTAACTTGGTAGGCTCCCCGCACACTGCTTCGCATAACATCGATTCCCACAGGGCGTGGGATCTGCCGGCTTTTTTTGTTATTATTACTTTGGAACGGCTGCTGCAACACGACAACGCATGACACCATTTATTCGACGCGCGTTTTCCTCGCTGCGGAGTGCACCACCATGGCGCGCAGCCCGGTCGCCGCCGTTCGTGCATACACCCTATAGTATTTTTTAAGTGTTGCGGAATTTTTACAAATCGCCTATTGCAAGTAACATAATTGTGTCAATTGAATTAGCTTATTCAGAGAGGTGCACATTGCTTGCATGAGAAATCGAAGCACATATTCAGCTAATTAAACAATTCACTCATTAACTTCTTAATTAGTTCATGGCACATATTGCAATTTACGAATTGTAACCGCTGAGTTTGAAGGCGTATCCATTTGGAATGGATTTCCAGAATGACACCAGTTTGAAGATAAGCGCCATCAAACTATGTAAAATGCACTGTTCCACTTTTTTAACAGAACGCTCTCCTATGCATTGCAGCACTTAGGTAAGTAACTGGACGCCCATGTACTTCGTCCCACACTTTGGGAAATAATATCTCTAAACTGGTGTCATCCTGGAGATTCAAGTAGATCGTCTTGCAAGCTCACCGGCTACAATTCGCAAATTGCAATATGCGCCTTAAAGTAATTAAGAACTTCATTGGTGACCTTTTGTTAATTAGTTGGATATGTGTGTTGATTTCTAGTGCTAATAATGTAAGCCTCCTGGAATAACCCAGCTCAAGGACAAGAATTGTGCTATTTGCCACAAACGATCTTCAAAAATGTCGGAAAACTTACATATGATCACCCCAAATACTAGAATACTTGTATGCATGGCCTATAAATTTTGTGAATGTGTTATGAAAATTCCATATGCTGTTACGAGATGAAAGCCAACTCTCAGCTTGATATTCGGACTAAGTTCTTTTGAACAAGGCAAACGCAGTTCGAGATGGGTTCAAGAAACAGTTCTCTAATGTTACGTGCGGGTAGGCGCTTACAGTTCCTCATTTTGAAATTTTTATCTAGTGAAAAAAAGAAAGAAGAAAAGAAAACTGCTCTTCCGTAGAAACCGCATAGTACGTGCCTCGATATGCGCCTTCGCTACAGCAGTGTACTACCCTCACCCCCGCTCTGGACCGGGTTTCACCACGAGTTTGACCACTTGGTTCGACTATGGTGGCTAGAAGGGGGCAGTGTGTTGGGCGGGAGCCGGTCGGGCGCGCAGAGGAGCGATGAAAGTTGTAGATGGCGCTACTTGCAACTGGTGCGCAGCCTTCGCTGCTTTTGATTGGGGCGGCGCACGGCAGCTAGCACGCGCGTCGCGTTCGCTTTGTGTCGCGTTTGAATTTTTAATGGAATGCGCGGCGCAAACATCACGAAGTGTTTGCAGCTCATAGATGCATTATTCAGAAGCGTGACACTTCTTCGGAGAGCAGAGAATGGGAAAATGCGTTCTTTGCGACACCAGAACGCGCAGCAAATGTTTAGCCACGCGACTTAAAAAAGTAGGAAGATCACATTTGAAAGTCACTCTGGACAAGTTGGTTTTTACTAAAAGGCTTGGCGTTAACGCAAGTGAATATGGACCATGAACGAAAAGAACCCGAAATGCCGCCTTTCATCTTTTTTTCATTCGCTCATCTGCCGTAAATATAGTCATTTGTCGCATAGAAAATTGTAAACGCAAACAGGCAAAAACAACGCTGGGGCTGCGCGCAATGAACCGGGGAATATCATCACCACGTCGTTCAGTTCACTCTCCGCGTCCGCATGCGCCAGCAACGTGCCCTTTAAAAAGCTTTGCAAAAAAAAAAGAGAGAGAGAGAGAGAAAGGATACATATGTGGGTGCTTTGGCGAACCTCAACATGCACTAAACATTTTCCATCACTCCTTTTGTTGTACAGCTAGGTCCATAAGATGAGAGGAAACACTTTATTACATAGTACAGCAATCCACCGTGCTTAACAATAGGCTCTACTTCACTTTCCTTAATGTCAAATGTTTCTGACGTTCCCTTTGAGGAGTCGTCCTTGTACAAATATCTTGTGAAAAAGTAAGTGCAGCCTAGTTAACACCACAAACTAGATAATTTTTGCTGTAACTGCTTTGCGTTGGAGCTCGCATCCCACTTGACGCAGTGTTATAAAATCATGCTACTGAAAGCATAAAGCTTCTCTGTTGAAAAAAATGTGAATGCCTCCTCTAGCACTTTAATGAGCTCCAGGGTACAATAGGCCTCCCCTGTCAAATTTTTGCGCGAACACGCTGTCTGCATTGCATTCAGCTGCTTCTCTGCTAACTGCGAGGCCGCAAAGAAGCGCGGTCAACAGGCTGACGCTTGCCCAGCAGACCTCCCTGGTCACGATGTTTTGTACCATGACGAACCCGCTCACCTTCGAGATCAAAAGGGAGGTAGGTAAGAATGAAGTGATTTTACTTTACAATGGACTGAGCATACGCATCCCCCCCCCCCCACAAACTTCCTCCTAAAATTAATTGAAAAAATCCACATTGGCACCGACCTCAGCAATGTTGTCTTCAGCCTCAGCACCCTAAACTGCACCAACCTCAGCGTAATGTTGCCTTAAGCCTCAGCACCCTAAACTGCAGCGCCGGTACGACTTCGTGGATGTCGAAGTTATTTTCGCATGTTTGGCTTTTCGCATGTTTGCCAGACTACAATGCTATCCTTGTTCAGCGACAAACTGTTACGACCCGCCGTGGTTGCTTAGTGGCTTCGGTGTTGCGCTGCTAAGCACGAGGTCGCGAGATCCAATCCCGCCCACTGCGGCCGCAGATGAGGGCGGAATGCAAAAACCCGCGTACTTCGATTTAGATGCACGTTAAAGAACCCCAGGTGGTCAAAATTGATCCGGAGTCCCCCACTACGGTGTGCTTCATACTTAGATCGTGGTTTTAGAACGTAAAACCCCATAATATATATATATATATATATATATATAGAAGCGAATAAGACCAGGGTCGTGTCGTTAAAAAAAAAAATCCAAAAACAGGAATGTGGTAACAATAAATTGGGTTTTACGTGCCAAAACGACCATCTGATTATGAGGCACGCCGTATGGGGGACTCCGGAATTATTTAGACCACCTGGGATTTTGACCACCTGGGGTCAAAACAAAATACACTATACTGATGGGTGACTTCATTGCCAGGGTAGGCAAGATGCAGGCTGGAGACAAGTCAGGGGGGGAATATGGCATAGGTTCTAGGAATAGCAGGGGAGAGTTATTAGTAGAGTTTGCAGAACGGAATAATTTGCGGATAATGAATACCTTCTTCCGCAAGCGGGATAACCAAAAGTGGACGTGGAGGAGCCCGAATGGCGAGACTAGAAATGAATTAACTTCATACTATGCGCTAACCCTGGCATCATACGAGATGTGGACGTGCTCGGCAAGGTGCGCTGCAGTGACCATAGGATGGTGAGAACTCGAATTAATCTAGACTTGAGGAGGGAACGGAATAAACTTACATAAGCCGATCAATGAGTTAGTGGTAAGAGGGAAAATAGAGGAATTTTGGATCAAGCTACAGAACAGAACTCAGGAAGAGGACCTTAGTATTGAAGCAATGAACGACAATCTTATAGACATCATTAAGGAGTGTGCAATAGAAGTCGGTGCTAACTTCGTTAGACAGGATACCGGTAAGCTATCGCAGGAGGCGAAAGATCTGATTAAGAAACGCCAATGTATGAAAGCCTCTAACCCTACAGCTAAAATAGATGTGGCAGAACTTTCCAAGGTAATCAACAAGCGTAAGATAGCTGACATAAGGAAGTATTATATGGATAGAATTGAGCATCTCAGGAACGGAGGAAGCCTAAAAGCAGTGAAGAAACTAGGAATAGGCAAGAATCAGATGTATGCGTTAACAGACAAAGCCGGCAATATCATTACTAATATGGATAAGATAGTTCAAGTGGCTGAGTAGTTCTATAGAGATTTATACAGTACCAGTGGCACCCACGACGATAATGGAAAAGGGAATAGTCTAGAAGAATTTGACATCCCACAAGTAACGCCGGAAGAAGTAAAGAAAGCCTTGGAAGATATGCAAATGGGGAAGGCAGCTGGGAACGATCAGGTAACAGCAGATTTGTTGAAGGATGGTGGGCAGATTGTTCTACAAAAACTGGCCACTCTGTATACGCAATGCCTCATGACCTCGAGCGTACTAGAATCTTGGAAGAACGCCAATATAATCTTAATCCATAAGAAAGGGGACGCCAAAGACTTGAAAAATTATAGACCGATCAGCTTACTGTCCGTTGCCTACAAAGCATTTACTAAGGTAATCGCAAATAGCATCAGGAACACCTTAGACTTCTGTCAACCCAAGGACCAGGCAGGATTTCGTAAATGCTACTCAACAATAGGCCATATTCACACTATCAATCAAGTGATAAAGAAATGTACGGAATGTAACCAACTCTTATATATAGCTTTCATTGATTACGAGTAAGCGTTTGATTCAGTCGAAACCTCAGCAGTCATGCAGGCATTGCGGAATCGGGGTGTAGACGAGCCGTATGTAAAGATACTGAAAGATATCTATAGCGGCTCCACAGCCACCGTAGTCCTCCATAAAAAAATCAACAAAATTCCAATAAAGAAGAGCGTCAGGCAAGAATAGACGATCTCTCCAATGCTATTCACCGCGTGTTTAAGGAGGTATTCAGAGACCTGGATTGGGAAGAATTGGGGATAAGAGTTAATGGAGAATACCTTAGTAACTTGCGATTCGCTGATGATATGACCAACTGCAATGCATGCTCACTGACTTGGACAGGCAAAGCAGAAAGGTGGATCTAAAAATTAATCTGCAGAAAACTAAAGTAATGTTCAACAGTCTCGGAAGAGAACAGCAGTTTACGTTAGGTAGCGAGGCACAGGAAGTGGTAAGAGCATACATCTACTTATGGCAGGCAGTGACCGCGGATCCGGATCATGAGAGTGAAATAATCAGAATAAGAATAGGCTGGGGTGCGTTTGGCTGGCATTCTCAGATCATGAACAGCAGGTTGCCATTACCCCCAAGAGAAAAGTGTATAACAGCTGTGTCTTACCAGTACTCACCTACGGGGCAGAAACCTGGAGGCTTACGAAGAGGGTTCTACTTAAATTGAGGACGACGCAACGAGCTATGGAAAGAAGAATGATGGGTGTAACGTTGGGGGGGGGGGGGGGGGGTGATAAGAAGAGAGCATATTGGGGGAGGGAACAAACGCGAGTTAATGACGTCTTAGTTGAATCAAGAAAAAGAAATGGGCATGGGCATGTAATGAGGAGGAAAGATAACCGGTGGTCATTAAGGGTTACGGACTGGATTTCAAGAGAAGGGAAGCTTAGTAGGGGCGGCAGAAAGTTAGGTCCACGGATGAGATTAAGAAGTTTGCAGGGACAACATGGCCACAATTAGCACATGACCGGGGTAGTTGGCGAAGTGTGGGAGCGGCCTTTGTCCTGCAGTGGGCGTAGCAAGGGTGATGATGATAGTTCTTTACCATGCATTTCAACCTAAGTACACACGCGTTTTTTGCGGCCGCCGTGGCCGGGATTCGATCCTACGACCTCGTTCTCAGCGGTCCTGCACGATAGCCACTAAGCAATCACGGCGGGTCAAAAAGAATGTGGTAGGTGAAGAACCAATGAATTGAGGGGATATGAGGAAAGTAAACTGCAGTCGTTTATCTCCGTTTATATTGGCTTCTTTTAAAATATTTCTTCAGGAATATTGATCGCCGTTACAATATATTTCTCGAAGTAACACTCATTCCTGCCTATTGCTCAAGGCCCGTATTTTATAACGTTGGCTTTCTTTTTCATTATTATTACGCATCGCACCGAGTCGTCCATCTCGAGTCAATGGCGAAAGGAATCGAAAATGAATTTTTAGGAAATATAGCCCAAAGAGGGGTTTCAGTGCCCCTTGACAAATGGGGAAGATTAAAAGCCACGTCGTCGTGATGGCTCTCAGAGAGACATTCATTTTATAATAATTCGAAGTAGTATTTAGACAATTAGAAATATTATAGGCACTATAATGAACCGTTTAACCAGTATAATCGGACGATCGATCATATTGGAGGATCGAAGCCCGTCGTCCGAAGAGCTCATAACCGCTTTTAGACTTGCAGAAGTTCACGCTGCTAATTTCCTCGGAGTAATATCCTGGCCAATTTCGCCTCGAAAACAGAAACAAAAGCGCCGCTGAAGAGTGCAGTTGTCCTGCACTCAATCGAGGGAGGCGGCCAGGCTGGTGTTGTCGCACTTCGTTTTATGCGAGGTATCCTGGTACACAGAAACGTCGCAGGGGGGGGGGGGGAGGGGGAGGGGTTCACGTGCTTGGTGTGCCCCTGCTTGCCACTGTCTCTGCCGAATGGCCCACCAGCGGAGAATGTGCACTTCGCAGCGGGACCGCGCGTCTTTTGGCGAGGATGTTTACAGAGGGCGCCCGTCTGTACGGGAAGAGGTAGCGAAAAGGAAGAGCGCCACGTGTTCTGCGCAATAAATCGTGCGGCGACTTTGAAACGCGCCCACGTCCCCTCGTAGATGCTCCCTCTATAGCAGGACGCAGGCGTCATCGCCGAGTGTGGGTGAAATTGGCGCGTTGGTTGCGGCTTGCATCACCAGCCACGTGAGGCTTATAAATAACACCATTGGCGCCGGGAGATCTTGCGTTGGGCTATGTGTATGCATTGGACACGACGGTGACCTGATGAGAGAGCTTTCTGAGGAGCTTGCAGGTGTGTGCTTTGCGTAAGGAAAGAAGTTTTGCTCATTTTGACTTACCGAAGCAGCCTGGAAGAAAAAAAAAAACATTGCAATTTGGACAGTTATTAAGCAAAGCACCGTATTGGGAAGTGAAATTTCTTGCTCGATCTACCGTATTTCCAAAAGCTTAAAAGCCACTCCGTGAGTGCCTGAAACTTTCTATGGACCGTACAGTTCACGGTTGTACAGGCGGTCCTCAGCAGCACGGATCGCGCTCTGGCCGCGGGATAAACTTACACCGATGCAAATTGGGCTAGAATCGACAACTGAGCGCAACTACGCCACTCCGTACAGCTATGCACGCAGCGAAACCGCTGGCCAATACATAACGTGCTATAGAAACCGTTAGGTTTGCTTGAGGCAAAATCATCACTGCTGCTATTGTCGACGACATTTCATCCCCAATTTATGCCGGTGTAAACTTATCTAAGAGTAAGTGCCTTCCAACAAAAGGGCCCCTGAAATAAGGACAACTCCCCTCAGTTTTTGTAGTCTCGTGTAGTGATGCATGCTAGTGCAGGCGCACAGAAATGTGTAGTGCACGGCTCTGAAGCGTGGAATTGCCTGTAGTACTGCCAACTTATGCTTTATGAAAAACTTTCGAAATAATAATAATGATAAGAATTATGGAATTAATCCGCCGTGTGCTGTATTTTTGCGGACTGCATCGGCTTTCAGCAAAATGGTGAACTAGGCGGATGCATTCGCATGACTATGGTGATGACGCTTGGCAACTGCAAGGTAATGCACCACTGAGCTTGCGGACGACTTGCGGGCAGCGGAAAACGTTGGCGTACCAGGCATTGTGCCTTGACGGGTTCAAATTTGAACGACAGTAAACTATACAGCAGTATACCCACCGTTGAGCGCGCATTTCAGTAAAGATTCCCTTCTCGTGCAGGAGCGCTTTTTGTAGCGGCTTGCAAATGGTGCAGGCCGGTCGTCCGCCCGTCACGTTTTCTACTATATAGGCCGCATTGTTTGCTGTATAACTAGAAGCCAGATAACTTTGCAGCAATGCACAGGGCGTTGTTTACTATATGTGATGAAATTATAAAGATATGGCCTCGTTTTGTGAGCCACAAGAAGTCAAATACCACCCACCGGGGCGCGCCTTAAAATAAATCCCGGGAGAGAGCTCAAAATTGAGTCCGACTGAGTAATGGAGTGGGGGTGTCTTGCAGAACGTACTGCGAATAAGCTTCATATATACTGGCTCAGAAAGTTGTTTGCCTGAGCAGTACTCAAGGATGAACAACTTCGAGATCAGGCGCGACTGTGTCGCACTCGTGGCAATCGCCAGTGATAAAATGGGATGCGTGGTGGCGCCTGTTGATCTCGACGTCCTTCACAGAGTTCCAAGGGAGTTGCGCTACAAGAAAAGATTTCTGTACATATATATTTATGGCGCGGTTTTGCTCGCGCTCAAGGCTGATTTCATCGACTAAGCAGATAAGTATGCGCTTCACCTGACCGACATTGGTTTTCGACAATGAACATTTGGCTCCGCGAGACAGCGCTCTTCTTCAAGGCGTTACCATTGAGGCAGCAGCACAAGTGACAATATTTATGGATTAGCAACTGCCAACTCAAGCATCGGTCGAGAAAACCAATTACAGTCCACCGCTTTGCCGAGTTGAAGCGGCGATTGACTTATCAGCATTTACCGAGGTTACGACTATCTTCGTCCCTCAACGTGTATTCCTATTGCGCAAGTGAGCTAAGCGGCTTTTTTCATAGTAGCTTGTGTTCCATTCATTTCAACGCGCGCAGCCCCCGCGAACATTTCGTTCGTTATCAAATCTTCGTGCGACGATGATGATGAGAACTTCTATTCTTTTCCATCATGCCAATTGTAATAGGCCCATGGATAGAACAGAGGCAATCATGGCATAACAGGTGTCCATGAATCGTCCAAACGCTCATAAAATTGTGAGCCTTTGGGCTAGACTTGGACGATTCCATCGTCGACACACGTTAGGACATCTTTGAATCCCTGTATCGTTCACATTCCTCGTCATTTTCGGACTTCTGTGTTGATATTCAAAATGCCATGACAATATTGTCGATATTGAAGCAAAAAATTTTGCATTTATGCGTGACGTGGATATCAGCCTGATTGATTTATCGTCCTTGAACGTTATTATTTATCCTGTTTTTATAGGTTTGGTTTAGAGTGTCTCATCAATGTTCCAACACATTGCAGTCTAGACTGTGCTAATTGCACTAACCGCACTAATTCCACTAACTGATCACGCATTGCCTTGCCTTATTCATCCGCCAGAAGCAGGTATCCCTGAAACCGATATTGCTTATTTAGCTGTCCTTGATCACTACTACTACTTGCACCTTCGCCACAATCTCATATACCAAACTTATGTTCGATAAAAAATTATATTATAAGACTCCGTCACCAACGCTGATCCATTGGCCCTCCGTTACTGCTATACGAATGATCAGCAGCAAGCGTCCTCGCGATTTCTCTCCGTGTTGGCATCATATTACTTCAATTGTGTTTCCTATAAATGTCAACGCAAAAACAAATATCCTCACCTAAAACCCATGGGTCACTGGTAAACTGTGTACTATACTGAAGGCACACGGTATAGAACCATACAGAAAGACGAAACGGTAACCATTCAACATAAAACTGCAGCACTCGATAAAAGAAGTACTGCTACCCATTTTCCGCTGAGCTAAAGCAGAGAAGCACAATTATCGGTCGAAGTGCCTACTCCGCCCCCCTTCATCTTTTGTTTATTTATTCCTGGACGAGTTGATTTCTATTACTAATAATCTAACAATAACTAGCGCTGTGCAGGTAACGTTCATATAAATCATATATAATTAATCTTACGACTGATATCGTCCTTTCTGAAATCATTACCTGAAACCTTCAAAACGCGTATCTTTCCTCGTAGACTCTGCGTGCTTCAGTTTTTTTTTTTGGTTGAGGAATCTGTCTTGAGAAAGGACGTCGACAGAATAAACAGTTTTCTTTAAAAAGTGAATCAACTTTTCAATTACACTAGATACCCTTTAAGGTGAACTCGAAGGGACCATGAAACTTTGTTCGTCTTATCAGAAGAATAATTGGCGTCTTGACCAAATATCTTTCTTCAAAACGGTAAATGAAGTAGACTTACAAAGGGGGGAAAATGACATAAAAATAATTTATTTAGCTGAATTTCATAGAAAACTTAATAGAAAAAAATTACCGACGATTACGTTACTTCCTAATGCGAAATTTGAGCGCAGCAAATAAGCTGTTTCACCTTTTCGATAGATTGAGGCAAAGAAATCGAGCAACACATGTATGCGCTATCACAGAATTTTTTTTTATTTTTCACACGTATTCCTTTAACAAAGACTCCACTAACAGTTCTTGACAGTCATGAAGGAAGCTTTGTGGTCGGAGAAATAGACTGATATATGTTCGACTTGGTACACCAATGCTTGATTCTCAAAGACGTTCACAAAGACGTTCACAACTGGGCCCTTAATGCCATATTGGCCTCCGCCGTGCATCAGTCGTCGCACTTGCATGAATGGGATTCGCGGAGATACGAGTCTTACACTCACCGCATTAAGTTGTGGAAGGTGCGCTGGCCTCGAGGGATATTTGTAACCGTTTGTTGTCGAAATAACAACCAAAACAAGCGCGAACGAGACCTACCCAACAGAACCAAACAGGCGCGGGCGAGAGCTGTGGCGCGAGCAGACGATAGTACGAAACGAGCGGATCGGCTGAGACCAGACACGAGTGCGCATCGAGCCGTAAGGAGGGTCCGCATGACACCAGCATCGCGCGCGCACGTCACTGAAGGGGCCGCTCTCATTGGTCTCCGCCATTCGCGGCTCGCGTCCTTCGTCTCCCACTCCAGCGAAGGGGGGCGGAGCTGGTTACGAGGCCGACGACAACGCCGACGACGACGCGAAACCCAGGAACGGACGCCAAAGAGCTGCGCTCTAAAAAGGAGAAACGAGGCGAAGCGTCGCAGAGTAGGCGGAGGCGCGCTGGGTTGACCGCCTCTAGCAGTTTCTACAGGTTTGCGGTACGGACGTACCGGCATCGAATCGTGGTAACATCGTCCTCGTGCGCCTTACGCCGTGTGTCAGTGGGCCTCTTGGATTTTCGGAGTTCTGGCAGCCAGGCGGCAGCCAGCTAGTTCCGGTCCTGATAGGAAGTCACGTGGACAAACCGAAGCTGCCCGAAGTCTGCAAAATCTAACGCCTTAGACAGCTGGCCGCGGGATAAATGTAAACGTGCTACCAGCATATGGCGAGGCCGGCGCGCGCTCGGCGTATAGTCGGCCCATTTATGCGTTGCTAGCTTGAAAATATATAGTTGCATTCAGGGATACGATCACTTTCGCGAGATTTCGCGCGACTCGGCACACGACGCGCACTGGGCCAACCTTAAGTTGGACAGCGCAATAGACGGCCTCCACGATGCCAAGACGCGAAATCGCGCGTAAGTGATCGTATCCCCGAAAGCGATCGCTCGAGGTTCCCTGCTCGCAGCGATCACGCCACCCACCGGCGATGTTGATGAGTTGGCGTTGTGCCATCACTTGACAAGACATGAAAATGCTGGATATAGGCTACGTCTTAAACGCATAAAATTTCGTGCCGACTTGCTTGGGCTTCGATTTCAGAAAGTTTGTTTCGGCTGATGGTGCTTCCCACTTTGACCCTAAGGAGCTGGGGATGCGACTGCGCATGAAAATGCACGCCGCCTGTGACCAGCGAAAAGTTTCACACGAAAAACAATATTGGTCGCGATCATGAGAGCAATAAGCTATTACGTGTGCCTATTACTCAACCAGTGCATTCCTAACATCTGCGGCCTGCAGTTCGAACACATATCGGTTTCGCGGTGCCACCTAAGCATACGACGGAGCGAACACGGGCCAGCTGCAACGCCTTCGTTAAGTGCAGAAAAAGGAGATATCGCGGCATACACACGCGAGATATGTTAAAAAAAAAAAAACGTTACCAGAGAACGATGTACCGCAATGTGCGTGAATGACCGTCTACAACTTGCGCGGAACACGATGCAGAAACATTCACGCGTGAGAGCGCGGTGCGCTGATCACTGCCGGGAAGAAGCCTTCATGGGACACATGCATATACACACAGAAGCTTCTAAAGGTTCACCGCCGCTCGTATCGCACCACACCCGCCGTGGTTGCTCAGTGGCTATAGTGTTGGGCTGCTGAGCACGAGGTCGCGGGATCAAATCCCGGCCACGGCGGCCGCATTTCGATGGGGGCGAAAACACCCGTGGTGCTTAGATTTGGGTGCACGTTAAAGAACCCCAGGTGGTCGAAATTTCCAGAGTCCTCCACTACGGCGTGCCTCATAATCAGAAAGTGGTTTTGGCAAGTAAAACCCCGTAATTTAATTTTTTTCTTGTATCGCGCCACCTCGCAATGCGGAACGGTGCGTTAGGACCTGCGAAGATAACAATAGAAGTAAGGAAATCCGCAGATGATCGTAGGCACTTGTCTGAGCGCGGTAAATTTAAGTCCTCAAGCGCCCGCGTTGCAATCCGTCAAGTCCCCACAAAGATGGCGGCGAGCGCCCATCGCCATTTCTTAGTCGTCTGCTAGCCAGAAAGTACCCAGACCAAAATCGTCCTGGCTGGTTCTGGCAGCCCGCGGGTTGCCAGAACTATAGTGTACTAGAATAATGTCATTATTCTAGTACACTACAGCCAGAACCGTCCAGCCCGAACAAAACGAACGCCCCGACGGAAGTGCGTGGCGTGATGGGCGGAGCAACCCGAGAAAAAGGAAGGCGCTCTGGCTGGCTCTGGCAGCCCACGGGTAGTGGAACATCGAAGAGGACCAGTGCGCAAGGGAGGAAAGGAGGGAGGAAGCGCGCCCTCTTTTGCGCGCGCATAGCACCGGAGGCGCGCGGGCTTTATCTCGGATAGAGTTAGGCCCAAACAATGAAACGTTCCTTTCCTTCGAGCGCTTCCTAACCTTACGTGAGGCCTCCTTACAGCGAAGGACCGATGGAGGAAGCAAGCATACTCTGAAAGCTCCCTTCACCCGTCCTCACGTAAGGAGCGGTTGCCGCCACGCCTGGGTTCGAGATTATCTCTTAAAAGCTTTAGGCGAACACCCGAACACCACTATTCAATAAAAAAGGTTGTATCGTCGCACAATCTTTAAGTTGATGAGCTAATATAGAGAAGCGTGGACGCTTTTTTCTAATTTTGTTTACTAAACCTAAAGAAGTAGCGCATTACAGTGCAAAACTTGATGTGCTCCAGCAACGCTGGCACACCGGCGTCGTGGAACGCCTAGCAACGCCTAGCAACGCTTCCATGCCGCACGCGTGACTGAAACGAACGTGCCTGGCGAAACGTACCGTGCTCGCACTTCTCCGAAGGTGGGCGACAGCGCGCATGCGCAAGCAAACGTCACGTGGTTAAGCAGTAAGGCGAAGCGCTCGTTCAGGGCCAGGAGCGGCGTAAGGACCCATGAAGGTAGCTTGGCCCAAACAATAAAACGTTCCTTTCCTTCGAGCGCTTCCTAACCTTACGTGAGGCCTCCTTACAGCGAAGGACCGATGGAGGAAGCAAGCGTACTCTGAAAGCTCCCTTCACCCGTCCTCACCTAAGGAGCGGTTGCCGCGTGCCTGGGTTCGAGATTATTTCTTCAAATCTTTCCGCGAACACCATTATTCTATTAAAAATGTTGTATCGTGGCACAATCTTTAAATTGAATAGCTAATATAGAGAAACGTGGACGCTTTCTTCTAGTTGTGTTTACTAAAGTTAAAAACAAGTTGAGCATTACAGTGCAAAACTTGATGTGCTCCAGCAACGCTGGCACGCCGGCGTCTTGCAACGCCTAGCAACGCCTAGCAATGCTTTCATGCCGCACGCGTGACTGAAACGAACATGCCTGGCAAGACGTACCGCGCTCGCGCATCTCCGCAGGTGGGCGACAGTGCGCATGCGCAAGCGAATGCCACGTGGTTAAGCAGTGAGGTGAAGCGCTCGTTCAGGGCCAGGAGCGGCGTAAGGACGCATGAAGGTAGCTTTGGAGCTACCTTACGCTGAGGAAGCACCAAGGAAGCCTTCACCGAGGGCCCCTCAGTAAGGACGCTTTCAGAGTGACATAAGGTAGCCTCACCGCAATGAAGGCTTCCTTAGTGAGGTAAAGGAAGATTTCATTGTTTGGCTGCTTATGCTGAGGAAGTACCAAGGAAGCCTTCACCGAGGGCGCCTCAGTTAGGAAGCTTTCAAAGTGACATAAGGTGGCCTCACCGCAATGAAGGCTTCCTTACTGAGGAAAGGAGGGTTTCATTGTTTGGCCCTTACTGTATATGCTACCAAAGGTACCTTTGGTAGCATATACAGTAACTCTATTCGAGATAAACCTTTGGTAGCATATACAGTAACTCTAATCTCGAAAGCGATCCGCCATATTGTGGCAAGCACTACTCGGGGCAAACTGGTCGATGCCTTCATTGACCGACTACGATAACATAAACAACAACGTCAGCAACACAGCATCCGGTCATTTATTGCAGAGACTGCACGGAAGAAAGAAAAAAAAGACTAAGAAAGCGCCGCGTTATCCCATTTTCAGTCAGTGCAGCGTGTTGTCAGATAATCGCACAAAAATCACTAGAGCGATTATTGAAGAAATTCAAAGACAAATGCGCAAGCGCCGCCTCAATAGCTCTGTCAGAAAAAGAACTGCGTTTTCTTGAAGATAAACAGGAAACACGTGCACAGCTGTTCATGTGTCACTGTAGCCCTGTGCTCAGGTACTGTCATTCCTGCAAATTTTGTATACTTTCAGTTGAAATTGATTCAATTTATGGGGTTTTACGTGCGAAAACCACTTTCTGATTATGCAGGCACGCCGTAGTGGAGGACTCCGGAAATTTCGACCACCTGGGGTTCTTTCACGCGCACCTAAATCTAAGTACACGGGTGTTTTCGCATTTCGCCCCTATCGAAATGTGCCACCGTGGCCGGGATTCGATCCCGCGACCTCGTGCTCAGCAGCTGAACACCACAGCCACTGAGCAACAACGGCTGGTCATTTAAGATTGGTTGCCACCGTATTTAAGCAGTGGAAATCGCCTCAATAAAACCAGTTGTAAGTTCAGCGCTGTGTATGTGCACTCGTATCGTTCCTGGCCTTTGCGCTGTTGAAAAAAAGAAAAAAAAAAAAACATCTGCTTTGTGGGCACGGTCTAGGTGGTCGATGGCTCGTAGCTTTGCGTGCGCTCTAATTCGCAGTTCTAATTCCGATAAGTGCCTGACAATGCCAGCAACCATGCAGCCTACATTCAGGCCTTAATAATTTATTAGGTTGGTGCAATATTAATAAAGAGACCATTAATCCCACTAAAAGCAAATTTATTACATTGGATCACAACCAAAACCGCCCCTGTGTATTCCACCCATTTCATCGGCCATCATTCGATCTCAGCAAGTGAGGTAATGTATACAGGTCTAGATGTGATATGCAGAGAGCAATTTAAAAAATTCACCGTCATATCGTTCACATTAAAAAAAAAAAGCCTTGTCTTATGGCGTACGCTGTAGGGGTTGGAGGACGGGCTTCGGGATGAGAACCCAAACTTGGGAGTATTTATTCTACATTATGTACAGGTAGGTGAGAGTCAAGTAACAGGCGTACAGTCATTACGGGCCGGCAGCAACTCGGACGCTGCGGCCCGCGGCAAGAAGTTCGAGAGAGGTGAATCAGGGAATCAGGGCATATCCCAGAATGCTCAGGTCTCTTTGGAAGGCTTCTTATAAACCCTTCGAGCACTGTAAGTCACGTCATGTTTCACCAATGGGAGAGTCCGCTCCGATGACGCCACTTTCAGCCAATGGTAGGCGCCCGTGTCGCGGTGTCGCACCTGGCGGCTCTCTGCGGTCTTGCCTCGCAGACTGGCAATCCACTTCTTCTAGGCTGGAGAAGGAGGGGGGGCGCTCCTGCTTCATTGCACAAGGGCCCACCTGCACCCGGTGGCTCGGCTTCGCAGCGGTAGCAGATGCCTTCTTCAAAGCCGAAGGGGGACGATTGAGCTCCATTGTACGAGGCCCCCTTCTAATCCCGGCGACGCACGAACTTGTTGGCACGTGAACTTGTTGCCTTAAACTTGTTTGCTCGGCCGCTTCTCTGGAATGCGCTTTCCTGCTTCTGCATTCCTCAATTAGCTGTGCTGCAATCCGATGTGGTCTGGGGAAGTAATCGCAGGAAACAGCTCCATATCTAACAGCTCGTCCTCGCCCCGGTTGTTCTGAATGGCCGGTGAACTCAATTCGCTGGCCATGAGGAACGCTGAAAGAAGCTGCAGGGTACTGGGGTCGAGCCTCGTTTGACAACCCTCGGGATCCTGGGCCCTGGAGAACATACGTCAAACAAACCAAACAACACAGCGCTGCACCACGCGTAAGCGCAGGCTCTTCACCCCTGACTCGCCAGGCTATTACTGAGTCAAAATCAACCCTGATCTTTTAGTTCCCCAATTTTGACAAAACAGTTCCAACCACCCTTCCAAACAGCTATCCATTTCTCCTCGATTGCCGACAAGACCAGACTACTATTGTTGTTGCAAAACAAAAGGGTCGTTGACGATGCAAACAACAAATGAAAACAGCCGTACATAACTCAAGTGGCCTAACTACACGAACAGCATGTTTCCAATCTATCGCAGTGGCGTACTTATCGCACGTATTGGTGCCACTGAACAATCTGGTCAACCTCACAAGTACGTAATCACAAGCGCACTAGCCTTGTGGTCACTAAACAAAACGCGTACTTGCGTTGTAGGCAAACTTTTCATTTACGCTTACTCACGTTTCTTCCCTGAAAGTCCTACAGGACACGTGACATAAACGAACAATTAAACTTGCGGGACTTACACACTCCGCAGAACCCTTAAAATAATGCGTCTTTTAATAACTCGTTCCACGCGTACTTATCAGAGAAGTCAGAATACGGCTGCCCTCCACACACACTAGCAACCCAGTCATAAAGTCTGCTTCCTTCCGTCCGCACAGGACACGCGCTAATGGAACTAAGAACGCTTCTCCGTGCAAATCATGCACTCACTGAAAATCTACGCGCTTAACCTTAGAAAATTCAAAAATACTTAAAGAAGGTTAAATAACACACACGCGCGTTACGATAGGCCTCTCAACAATAACCTTGACCCTTCAGGTTACTCACACATACACACACAAAAAAAACCTATCTACTTATTAATGAGCATCTCGCGAGACTACATGTTTACATAAACCTCATCTTTCAAATCACGGAGCTTCTCAAACGAAAACACAAACAAAGCTCAAACCTTACACCTTGAAAGAAATCCTAGTCTCAAATCGCGAAAACTTTCCGATGCTCAAAAATAAAACAAAATAACACTTTTTACTTCTACGGAAGCTCTCTTGGCCTCCCTTTTCAAACGCTTATGTCTGACTCATACTCTGAGCCGTCCCCGAGCTGGTCGCGGCTTGAAAACTACTCTGGCTGCCGAGGGACAACAAAAGGGCTGATTAACTATCCGCTCCCCCAAGACGTTACGGTCTACTGCCAATTTGCGTCCCCGCGCCCCGCTTTCAACACGAACTCGATTGACCGCGTCGCTACTCCCCACCTGGTCTCGTCCTGCCACCTTGCGTTTCTTCGAACTGCACGCTGAGCTGTGAAAAGAACTACGGAACGACGAGGAGTTTAACTGCCTCGTGCCCTTTGTCCGCGTCCGTGCAGAACATTCTTCGCGGTCCCCTTTTGACCTGTGGCTCGCTCGTTTTGGATGCGTCAACATCGTCCTAGACGACCGCACCTTCTTCCTCGCGCCCTGCCCTTTTGGGTTTCTCGCCATTTTTGGCGGCGCTACATTAATTACCGACTTTCGGTCTTTACCGCGCTTCTTTTTACGGCGCTTTCTTTTTGCACTCGCCTTCATGTCGCCTCGTGCCTCGTGCTGGCCGGTACACATTTCGTCGGCCCGGATCGGTCTCTTGCCCGCACAGTCTGAGTGATTTACATTTAAATCAACACTCTCTCTGCCTCGACTGGCGGACAGCCCAACCGACTCTGGCACAATGCAGCAGGCTTTACTCGAGTTAGACAACTCGCACTCTTTCGAACTGCCCTCTACTACATTGCCCAGCGCACGCTGTGCATCGACACACAGCCCGTTGGTATCGATCGCTGTCTCGCGCGCACAGTCCGAATGATTAACAACGGAATCATCCCTATCTAGGCTATCTAGACTGGCGGAGAACCGCACCGATCGCTGAACAATGGAGTTGTTCTCTCGTGGACTACGGAGCTCGCCATCCCGAGAACTACTCTCAACTGCATCGCTCAGTTTGCACTTCACTTCTGCACGCCCATCTGGCTCTACATGGGTGCTCGCGTCTGTCGGTTCAGCAGTACCCTTTTCTTCGCTAGCAACCTCGCTAACATTACCAGCGACGCACACACGCGGTAACTGTGCCAATTTGTTCGCAGCTGGCCTAGCTGCCTCCACAGTCATCTGTTGGCACAGCACCTCGTCGCTCTCCTTGCGGCCTTTAACGGCCTCTGTTGCCACTAAGGCATCGTTAGCAGCTAGCCTTTTCCCTTCACTTATTAATCGGCAGTCAATCTCACAGGCACTACTCTTTTCGTCGGCTTCTGGCGAAAATCCGCTAGACACTTGCTCATTCTTTCGCTCTGTACTTCCAACAGAATTCTCAGACAGCCGTTGTCTCTGTGCCAATAACTGATCACAATACTGTATCTCTTTGATCAGTGCTGCCTTCTCTCTCTCATACTTTTCCTCTCGCTCAAGCTTACGTTGATTCTCACGTTCGCGTGCCTTCTCACGTTCGTGACGCTGACACCTAAGAGTAAGTTCTTGAAGCTCCTGCTTCCGTTCATTCTCGCGTTCTTCACGCTGACGCTCACTCCTAAGCTCACGACGCTCTCGCAAACGTACACGACGCACACGCTCCCGTGGCTCCTGTATCACCTCCCAAGCAAGCGCAATGCTTTTGTCATCATTGCCACTATCATTAATCGCCTTTATGATAGCTGGCGTTTCCATCCGTTCGTCCGCCTCAACTCCCAAATCGTCGCACACCAACAACAAGTCTAACCTCGTCAACCTTCTAAGATCCATGGCAGCTGCCCCGACAGGTGGTTAAAACTGTTTTCCTTAATTAATTTGTGCAAATACACAGTGCATCAAACTCCCGATTCCCAGAACTATCAAAATTGAACACACAACCTTTGAGTCTGGCGAATCATAAGGAAAAAAACCACGCGCTCACTTACGGTTGCAGCACCCTGCCATCCGGTTCATTTGTCCGCTGTTCCCGGCTCCTCCGGACTCCCTGGGTCGAAGGCTCGCTCCTTCTTCGCTGCTCCCAGTTTCTTCGGACCTCTTTCGACGAAGGCTGTCTCTTCTTCGCTCTTCCCGGTTCCTTAGGATCTCTCTTGACGAAGGTTCATCCGTAGCGCTGCCACCAGCTGATGCATTCGGAGGCGATCCTACCGCTGCCAACCAGATGTAGGGGTTGAGACGACGGACGTCGGGATGAAAACCCAACTTGGGAGGATTTATTCTACATTATGTACAGAGAGGTGAGCGACAAGTAACATTCGTACAGTCATTACGGGCCGGCAGCAACTCGGACGCTGCGGCCCGCGGCAAGAAGTTCGAGAGAGGTGAATCAGGGAATCAGGGCATATCCCAGAATGCTCAGGTCTCTCTGGAAGGCTTCTTATAAACCCTTCGAGCACTGTAAGTCACGTCATGTTTCACCAATGGGAGAGTCCGCTCCGCTGACGCCACTTTCAGCCAATGGTAGGCGCCCGTGTCGCGGTGTCGCACCTGGCGGCTCTCTGCGGTCTTGCCTCGCAGACTGGCAATCCACTTCTTCTAGGCTGGAGAAGGAGGGGGGGCGCTCCTGCTTCATTGCACAAGGGCCCACCTGCACCCGGTGGCTCGGCTTCGCAGCGGTAGCAGATGCCTTCTTCAAAGCCGAAGGGGGACGATTGAGCTCCATTGTACGAGGCCCCCTTCTAATCCCGGCGACGCACGAACTTGTTGGCACGTGAACTTGTTGCCTTAAACTTGTTTGCTCGGCCGCTTCTCTGGAATGCGCTTTCCTGCTTCTGCATTCCTCAATTAGCTGTGCTGCAATCCGATGTGGTCTGGGGAAGTAATCGCAGGAAACAGCTCCATATCTAACAACGCACTTTCATTCGGGCTCGGGTCCTTCTTTCCATGGCTGGTACGCATCGCCAACGATGAGTACCGCCATATCGCCAATGCTAAACAATTATACCGGCAAACAATATGCTCACGGTAGCTGATTGTTGTAAATCTATGTTCTATAGGGACCTTTGTTTTCCATGAAAACTCGACAATTCCTGAATTTTGCACCCTGATCAAGTTTTATGAAGATCGGGTTGAGCCCGACTTCCCCCGAAGTTCGTCCTTTTGTAAACAATAATAATATGCAGGAGTTCAAAAACTAATAAACACTGCCCAACTTGTGTGAACAAGTTCAAGAAATGTCATAGTCATTGTTATTATGATATTGATAGTATTAATAAATTAATAATTAATAATGATATGAATCGTATGGTATACGCATCTATTTCGCTTAAAGGGCCCCCTCACCAGGCCACATAGCAAATTTTGGTTATACGCTGGAAGTTGTTACGTGCCCTCTAAAGAGTGTTCTACCGCAAGAATTTTTCAAATGATAAATATTTGAAGTGACACGAACCCATGATTTCAGGAGGCGAGCGTCACTGCAAACATAGACACACTGCACTTGCCCACGTCTAGCCTCCGCAAGCGAAATTTGTTCATCGTGTTCTCCCATATACCGGAGCCTGAGGATCGCGTGATGGATACGCCACGGGCCCCGCCTTCTCCTTTCTATTCACTCTTCGGCTTGTAGGTTTTATTATTTCTCTAAATTTTAAATCGTCTAGTGAAGCAGCAGATCAGACAAATAACTGCTGTCTTGAATAATTCTTCAAGTCACGTGTCACTGCGAGTGGCGTCATAGCACTGCGAAATACGTATACGCACTTGTGCTAGGGTGGCCAGAATTGTAGCTAGAATTGTAGCCACCGTATTCTTGTGCGACTGACGTCGACTCTCCAGCTGGGAGTGCGGCGCCCGCGAGGGCGTTTTGGTTAGAAATTTCAGCTCTTTTTCGCGTCGCTGTGCGGTGCAATACTTAGCAGACACGATAGTTAGCGCATATTGTGCGCTCTGCGCTTTTCAGCTGGCTTATATAATATAACTGGCCTATATAATATATACAGCACCTGCGCCGGCCTTGAGTGAACGGAAGTTTCTTGCTTGTTGCTTTTTTAGTAGCCGCGTTTACATGTATACGACAATCGCATTTCCCCCGCGTCGCAGGCTTGTAAACGACGGTAGTGCGCTATAGTAGCGAACTCAGCGTTGACATTACTCTGCATTGCGAACAGTAGCTGTGGCGTCGAGAAGGCGTTTACCCAACAATGTCGCGTTCGAAGAAGGGTGGCCAATTCGGCTAGTTGGTATATCCCATTCATTGTGTTGCAAGAGCGTATAAAGGGAACCAGTAAAACAGGACGACAACAGACATGATCGAGACTAAGGCACGACTGGTCTAGAATGGATACTCTAATTAGTTTGACTAATTATACTTTACGGCACATATTGCTGTTTACGAATTGAAGCCGGCAAGGCGTATCCATTTCGAACCAATTCTCAGGATGACACCAGTTTCGAGATATTCATTCCTAAGTGCGTGCGGCGAAATACATTGGCGATCCAGTTATTTTTTTGCTTATACTTAAAACGGCGTTTTGTTATAAAAGTGGAGCATCAGTGCCTTATTACGGCAAGCATGATGGCGGCGCATATCACGAAACCGGTGCCATCGTTCGAATTCGTTCATAGTGGTCAAAGTCGCCTGGCACAATTCGTGAATCGCATTATGTGCCATGAAGTAATTAAAAAAGTACTTTATTAGTTGAATTTCGTTAACTAGTAATCTATCCATATCGATTGATTGTACAAGGAATGCATGCCTTTTCGAGTAATCCAGCTCAAGGATGTTAATTCTGCTATCTGACACAAGCAATTTTTCAGGTTGCATAGTCATACAAAAGTAAGAAAAAACCTTGTATATGAGCCTATTCGAAAGTACATACCTTGGCTTATTGACTCGACACCAGGCGCCATTCGTTGTCGTAACTGCCTGCCACCCACCCTGGCTGCAGCTTTTGACGTACCATATCGCGCAATGAGAGCATTCTGTAGATTTTCTCCTGCCTGTATAACCAGAACACCACCGTCCTCCCTGGGCGTCAGATCTCTGGAATGGCGAAGATGTCATGCGTTTCGTCATTTGGCCTTAGGCAACTTATCTCGTTTCATATTTCTACAATGTACAGTCGCCCAAATCTTTAGCTGGTGTGCGGGAGCGGCGACTTTTCTGGGCGTCAGCGCCGTATGACGCGGCGAGGCTGGAAACAGCCTAGTAGACGATGGGCCCAGCTGAGCGCGCTTTGTCCGCATGCGCTTAGCCTCAGACTGTTTCCAGCCTCGCCCCGTCAAACGGCGCTGACGCACGGAAAAGTCGTCGCTCCCGCACACCAGCTAAAGATTTGGGCGACTGTACATACGCCGGTACTGTACACGTATAATAGCGACGGGTCTGGTATACGACATGTGTCTTATACTGCGACTTTTGTCATCCCTCAACTGGTCATCGGTTTGAAATAGTCAACCGCCGCAGAGCCTGCTGAAAGGCGAGAGTCAGTTCTGCAGTTCTGTCTTCGTAGCCGTTTCGCAGTAAAAATGCCAAAATACGGTCAGTGCGATGTATTTTAGATTTGCTCACTTGGCGATTTCATAGTGGCTATAGACTGCGGTGGTGCGAAACGTTCGCGCTCAGTCTACGAATATTTAACGTGTTCATGTATACTGAATTTTGTTCTTCCACTGGAGGGAAAAGCCGCATAGAACGCTTGTTTCACCTTGATGCCCGTAACACACTTATTGAACACGAGGCTGTCCATTCAAACGTTGATGCCTGATACGCTATAGAGTATCTCCTGTCCCCCCCCCCCCTTTTTTTTGTGTTAAGAATATTCTTTTATTAACAAAAGACGAAGAATGTGCGCGGCTGATAGCAACCAGAATTCATGGATGCGTGCCACCACCTCACGGGCCTCTCTTTATAAACTCCCGCGCTTCACCGGCGCTTCACCTTCACTGCTTCGCCTTAATATAACGTAATGTCACGTCCCGTCACTTGCACTTTCTTCAGGTTGATAATGAATAGTTCCTTAAAGAACGAAAAAGAAATGCAAAGATAGTATTTTCTATAGAGCAGTGATGGTCATTTTCCACTCGCCCATTGACAAAGTACAGCCGGAAGCCTCTTTGCATTGCCTCCGTGGAAGTCTCCATGCATACGTACAGGTGCCTTTTTTTTTTTAGGCAATGCAGGCGTTTTCGCGTTGAAGTATCTGTTACAAAAATGTGTGGCCCACTTCGACCGAGACAGTGCCGTTTTTTAGGCCCTGTGACGGCACGGAAGTTATCCGCTCGGACCCGTTCTTAATTAGACAGTTCGCAGTCCACGTGCTCTCAGATCAGGCTTAACTATAGCATGGTCGCAGTAATCGATATCTTTTTGGAACAGAAATTTTTGATGCGGTGGTCCGCACATGCCATACACACTCATCTCAATCGGTCGTCATCAAGTTTAAGACTTCACACGTAGCGACATCTACAGGTTCCGAACTGGCCGCTCTTCGCGCTGCTGCCGAATACATTGAAAAACAACCGCCCAACAAATGGGCAATATTTTGTGATTCGAAAGCAGCCCTCCAGGGCTTGCGAGCTTTACGACGTGGCAATTATGAACAGCTGGTGTCTAAAATCAACGAAGCCTGCCATTGCGCTTCTGAACGAGGACATAATATCATCTTTCAGCTGCTGCCGGGACATTGTGGCATCGTTGGTAATCACCTCGCCGATGACGCTGCGCGACGTGCCCAGGCTGGCGCACCGACACTCCTTATACCTTTACCGAGAGTAGACGCTGCAAGAGAGCTTCGCAGTCTCGCTCGTGCCATCACGTTAAGTTACTGGCATACACCATAGAACTCTAAGTGTAGCTTATACAGCCTCGACCCATCACTGAAACTTAAATTACCAGCAAACCTTTCACGACGTGACGCAACACTGCTGTGTCGGCTGTGGGTAGGAGTTGCATTCACCAACTCCTACAGCTATCGTATTGTAATGGCGGACTTACTAACGTGCGCTAAGCGCAAGTGTGAAGAGACCATCAATCATCTTCTGTGCCACTGTTCTCGCTTTGATAACCAACGTCAGACTCTCCCGTGTGCCTTGAATAGAATGGACGACAGGCCATTTACGGAAGCAAAGCTCTTGGGAGCCTCGCCTCGCAGTTCATTAGCCCATAAAGCAGTTCGAGCGCTTCTTCAATACCTGAAGGCAACAGACTTGAGCGCCCGACTATAGACATCCTGCACCTAACTTAGTGCGTGTGAAAGTGCGGTATAGACTGATGTTTTTCTTTCTCTCTCTTTCACTCCCCATTCCCCTCCCCACGTGTAGGGTAGCAAACTGGACTCAGTTAACCTCCCTGCCTTTCCTTCTCTCTCTCTCTGTATGAGTGTCCATGGTGCTTGAGGAACCATTTCCAATAGGCACTATATCAACCTTGGTTTTGGGTTTGTCTGGTGCAGTGTGTTCGCGGATCTCTTTTCGATCGCCGCTGCAACTTGGTCGATATTAGCACCCCGCCACCCATGTATACGCAGCACGAGCGGCCGTCGACAGCCGTGCTCGCGTTGCCCGTCGGCGGCTGCGCGACTTACTGCCGGTCTCGCCTCCGCGGCTATTTTTAAAGGGTGGACCATGGCGCCGGCGTCGTGCACCGGGCCGAGTGCGTTTCAGCCATCGAACCCTGGCTGCCCAGCAGCCGATGATCAAACTGGGCACCGTTTGCCGGCCGCTTTTGAAGCGTGGCCGGCGTCGTCGCCACACAATAGAAGGGTGAAGGCGGGAGGGGGGCGCGCACCCACAATTGCCGCTGGGGTCCCGGTTGCCGCGCGTTCGGAAGCGCTGTCGACGAAAAACGCGGCGATCCGGCGGCTGTCGTTCTGGCGGCGCGAGCGTTTTGTTTTTCGACGGCCGCGCGCGTCGTCGACGCAGGGGGGAAGTCCGAGCGACGCACACCTCGAGCGACTTTTGGCACAGCGCTCGTCGCGGCGAGCGGGGGCGCGCAGTTGCGGCCGCTGCTGAGTGCGGCCCACTTTCATGGACTGCATGTGCTCCAAGAAGAGGAGACCGCGCGGGGATGGCGACATGTACCTGCCCCGTGACTGTCACGGTAGGTGTCTCCAGGGGCTTGTATGGGGTGCTTCTATAGCAGCAGCGGTGGCATATATAACTTAAGCCGAGTTTTGCTTGGCGTGCATTCTGACCGATTGTGAACGCTGCTGCTATTTATGCACCTCCGACCTGCTTTACGAGTATAGCGCTGGCCGAAATTCTAAGGCGCGCCTTCGGAAAATGCTGCCGTTGCTTTCGAAGGCAGCGTCTGGATGCGCCAAGTTGCTGATTCGCGGTTTGTTTCTCGTTCCACTTTCCTGCCGTGTATTTAACTAGAAGGCTCAGCATTTCTTAGGGCGACAAAGTAGCTCATTGGAGCTTGTCGGCCAGCGGTTCATGTCGCTACGTTATTTGATACCTTGATACATTGTTGCATCTATTATGCTGTCTCCAAAGTGCAGTATACTCTTAGGCAAAGTTACACCCTTTGACTTGCCCCTTCTGCCACACAACAATAATCGTTATCTGCCTTGATGCGTTTCCTTTCTTTAACGCTGCGAGCCCGGAACTTTCCGGTAACGAACGGCACGCGCGTTATCAGAAGGGGCACTCCAAAGGGTGTCTGATATCGCGCGTGCCGTTCGTTACTGGAAAGTACCGGGAACGCAGGGTTAAAGAAAGGAAACGCATCAAGGCAGATAACGATTATTGTTGTGAGGCAGAAGGGGCAAGCCAAAGGGTGCAACTTTGCCTAAGAGTGTAGGCATTCAGCGGGTGCGTGCAAGAAGCTTCCGCACCATCGTCGTCGTAGTTTGCAGCATAAGCGGAGAGTGTAGTTTCGAAAGAAGAGGCGGTCCCACGGCTCGCGCTTTTAGGGCACGAGCGATGCCCCTCTGCTCAACTGGGAACACGTGGCGAGCCGCGCTTGAGAACTGCGCATCACTTCTCGCGCGCATCGCCTGTATCGAGGAGGCCGAGCAGCGCGTTCGGCTGCGTCATCTGGGAAGTGCTGTTGAAATATACACCAAAAGCAATGGAAGTACGTTTACAAGCAAGGAGGTACTCTTGATTTCGTGATTGTGTCGCTGAATGTGCTCATTAGTGCGAACATGCGGCCGGCCTTGTCTCGTTCTGACACTGTTGTCGGAACGGAATCGGCCTCGGGTATCAGCATCTTCTGCAGACTGGGACATGCAGCGCGCCACCAGGCCCAGCCAGTGATCGTCACGCTGCATGTCGCGTTCTGAGTGCGCGCCGCGCTGCCCTCGTTTCGACGCAGCTGTTGCTGGGGGGGACCGCATACGCCGGGCTTCCAAATGAATCATTGTTCCGATGCGATGTTCCGTTTCCGATCGGCCACGCTACACTGGCGTGGGAAAACATGCGTGCGCTGCCTTGGCGGCCTCGCGCTCGGCGTTGCTCCACGCGCTGTGTATACGCTCTTTCGGCAGGGCTGCAGCTTGCAGCCGTGGCGCACTTAATAGGAAACTCCCGACAGCTATTGCATTTGCCGCCATCCCTGCGGCAGAAGGGCGTCAGGGACGACTTAGGGAAGGGACAGAGAAAAATGAATATCGGAATCTATGTGAAGCAGGTAAAGCCATATAAAACTAAATGTGATGCCGTGCAGGTGTTTTCATTGCCGTCCTATTTAGCGTGTAATCTCACGCAATGTCTACACCGTTAACATAATAATATGCCGAAATACCAACAGCGACTCATGCGAACTGAGACATCGACGCAGTGACGATGACGAAGGCGATGCTTGTCGCGGGAAGAATAACGAGTAGAGGTGTGCGGAAGAGAGAAGTGCGACGCGAAAGACAGTGGCAAGGCTGACTATTACTCGCTCCTATCATTCCGGCGTCCTTGGCCTAATGGAAATTGGCGCGCGCGCATGTGCTCTCGCACGTGCTCCTCGACGTGACGCACGCTCCAGTCGTCTCAACGAGGTAGTTGGCGTTGGCACGATAGAAGTATGGTGTGATTATGGCCTAATACATTTGCCGCATTCGCCAATACACTTGCATATGCGGACGATCTCGCTTTTCGTCTAATTATTTATATTGTGTGAGAAAGCCTACTATCAGAACTGTGGAGTCCAGAATAGAGGAATTCAGAACCATTTCTGGTGTGCGAATAAACTGTACTAAAAGTTCAGGACTGTCATTCGCCTCATGAACGTTTACACCGATACAGTTCCCTGGTATTGAATGATCTTGTGTGTCACCAGAATACATTGGCGTTCCTTTAGGTGCGTATAAGTGCACATTATTGGAGGGAACGTGTTTCAACCCCAAAGCGTTTTATGTCCGAATTTTTGTGCGGCTGTTTATGCCAGAAATTAGCAAAAAATCGACTATTCCGACAGTAGACCTCAGAAAACTCACACTATGTATGGAAAGAATACGGGAACTCTATGCAGGTGTGCTCGGACGGTTCGGTAGCATCGTCCGCTGCAACTGTGGCCGTTGTTATTGTCGGCTCATCACGTCGCTCGAGCATACTGGCTGGAACACAAGACTACATCAACAGCAACTGAGATTGTGAGGGATTCAAGAAGCCATATAGGCACATTTTTCATGAGCTCCCTCAGACCTGGACCATATCGTGGGACTTTAAGACCAGCGCTGCAAATCAATGTGTCGTGAGGAAAAACTCTTACTATTTTGTAGCCCTAGACGGCGTGGATTTCCACACTGCTGCTGAAAGGACACCGTATTGTATACTAATGGATCCCCGGACACTGTGGGGAATGCACGAGAATGATATTGCTGATGCAACGTACAGCAAAAATGGCCTTAAATGACGGCATACTTGTCACCATTCAATTGTCTAGGCCAGACAGCAATTCTTTTCTCACCGAGGCTATGCGGAAAGCGACAAGACATTAGGTACAAGAAAATCGTCACAAACGTATTTCCCATAGGACATTTCGGCATCCTACGTGCGAGCTTCTTGCGCAGGTTTAGACTAGGTGTTGCCTTTACGCGACAATATTTGCATCACATCCGACGCGCGGGCTCACCAGACTGTGATACGTGCAATGTGAATGAATGAATTCTGGAGTTTTACGTGCCAAAACCACGATTTGATTATGATGCACCTTAGCGGGGGACTCCGGATTAATTTTGACCACCAGGGGATCTTTGACGTGCCCCCAAGGCACGGGACCATGGGTGTTTTTGCATTTCGCCTCCATTGAAATGTGGCCGCCGCGGCCGGGATTTGATCCCGTGACCTCGTGCTTTGTAGCGCCACACCATAGCCGCTAAGCCACCGCGGCGGGTGATACATGCACTGTACCCGAGAAAGTGGAACAATACAATACAATGCAATACGACTTTATTTCCGTAAATATATACAATTTATGGGGGATTTAAGGAAAAAGTTGCTCGCAGCAACTTGACGGGCTTTAAACCCGGTCTGAGTGCAGCAGCAGAAGGCACAGGCACTGATTCAGGACCGACAAAAACAATACATAAGCAGAAAAATGACAGGTTGACTTAGAGATTATGCCAGCAAACAGAAATGCAATGTAAAAAAAAATATTACTAACCATAAAAAAGCTACGCAATCCACAGTGTACACTGGCGCAACAAAAGCAGTGATAGAATCATTAACCAAGTAATCATTGTAAGGAAAGAATAAGACATGATTGAGCCGTTGACAGAGGCTAATATCAAACACATACTTGTTTCCTGTATATGACCGTGAGCGGCAGGCATTGATCTATTCGTTAGCGCCAATTTGCATCAATCAACAAGGCGAACCACCAGGGCTCTTTTACAGTTTGCAATGACCTAGACTGTGAATGGCCCTTTGGACACGAACGTGTATATGTAATCGCACCCTGCTGTCTATTTTCATCATCACTCCTTGTGCACCTCTTTTTCTCCTTATCCCCATCCCTCTGAGCAGAGACTGGAGGATCAGGCCGACGTCTGTGCCTTTCCTCAATCCATTCTCCTCACGACTTCTCAATCTTTGGCTGAGCCAAAGTGTGCAATTTATTGTTGCCAATAAAACTCTTCTAGGTACTGCAAATAAATTGCCAATGTTCCAGTATATACAGTCAGCGGTTTCACTGAATATTTTCAACATTTATTTGGTGATCAAGATATGAGCCTGTGAGGCGCGACAATTTTTTTCCGACCAGTAAGTGCAGGCGGACTGGGATCGGGGCACCCGCCGTGGTTGCTCAGTGGCTATGGTGTTGGGCTGCTGAGCACGAGGTCGCGGGATCGAATCCCGGCCACGGCGGCCGCATTTCGATGGGGGCGAAATGCGAAAACACCCGTGTGCTTAGATTTAGGCGCACGTTAAAGAACCCCAGGTGGTCAAAATTTCCGGAGTCCTCCACTACGGCGTGCCTCATAATCAGAAAGTGGTTTTGGCACGTAAAACCCCAAATATTATTATTATTGGGATCGGGGCACCTTTATGTTGGACAACTAGTATCTCGTTTCTTCTTTTTTGACCGTTGTTCGTTACTCCAGGCGTTTTTGAGGTGAATCTCGTCAGTATTTTTCCAATTTAGTTGTTTCGTCACATTTTGATTTATGTTTCTCTCTGCAGGGATTCATGCATTAAGTTTTCTTTTCAGTACGTTTTTTTTGACAGTTAGGTTCTCAAATGAATATTTCTATCTCACGCACAACTGTGTATAAACATATAATAGCTATGCTTTTTCCTCCTCCGTTGTACCGACTGCATATCGGCCTATCTGGACATGACGTGCTTGCACGAGTCCGTAACATTCCAAGACATTTGTATATAAAGGGCGCACTGAAGCACTACCCGTTACAGCCTGGTTAGGTAAGGAAGGTACTTTTGTGTATTCAATTAACTGTCGTCTTTGTGATGTATCGGGATCTCTGAAACACTGTTATACTAGTTTCAGGGACGCCATTTGATGTCGAATTTTTTTCCAAAGAATTTATAAAATATACCTTGTTCTAAACCCTCATACCATACATACATAATCTAAAAGCGATGATATGCCTTCTAACATGTTGCTATTTATGGGCGTGCACAGTTTATGAAAAGCTCGCATGTTTGTCCGAAATTCAGAACAATTGTCTTTTCACCATCACATTTTGTTCAAGTGGTTTTACATTTGAAAGACTTAATTTATATCATAAAAGTGACTGTACATCGGATTGGTATCTTCTGTTGGTGAAGTCTGCTTGCTTGCCTCCCTTTTTGGAGAAGTGTTTTCATTATTAATGGTCGGGTGTAATGTTTGTGCATGTAGACGCGCTTATGGCAGTTTTCGCTGCTATTTGTATAATCTACGTGCGTATCTTTTTTCTTTTTCATGATAAATACCATGAAATTAAAGAAGAAAACGATTGTGGTCTAATGGTTAGACCAATTGGATGTTGCGCTGGGAAAACGGAGGGTGGATCCCACCATCGCTGACGTAATGTCTATTTGGAAAGGCAGCAGCCACGGTTAGCAAAGTACGGGAGGGTTCGCAAAGAAAGCCTCGCTTAAAAATAAGGGCAAACTTGGTCCAACGCAGCTGCTGCGTTTGGCATTTTCGTTCATCTCTCTCCCGGTGATGTGCTTATCTCGGCGTCAACAAATCTTCGCAAACTCCGCGGCTGTTCGTTTCGTTTCACTGTGTGTGTGGCTTGGTTAGCTTGGTTATGTGTGGTTTGGTTAATGACCGCGACTTCCCAGTCGCGACTCGCGGCAGTTATATTCATGAAAAGTAAGAAGACAACCTAATGTTTTGGACGCCTAAAATAATTATAAAAAATAAATTGCATAACTTTCGAGTGTGGACAGCTCTCCACTAGCGAGTTGTGCAGTTCTAACACCGTTGTAAGAATGTTTTCATTCATACCATTTTTCATTTTGCTGGGTAGCTCTCAAGGCTTGTTATAGTTATATTAGCGGACAACCTTCTGTGGCTGTATAATGAAGGAAAACCTACGGAGGCAAAGCGCACACAAGAGAGCGCTTCTGAAAAGAGTCCCGTGTTTTCATCCACGCTAGTTTAAGCGCGGGAAGAGAAGACATAAACACCTTATTAGCAACAGTTAAATAAGACAAAACACACTACTGAATGTAAAAGTTTACTTATTTGCGGCTTTTCCCATTCGTGTCTGGGAAAACGCGAAACTGTCGCACGTGGAAGCTACGTCGATTCAGCGTCTGCTCCTGTCAAACGCTGGCGGACTGCTTGACGCGGTAACACGTGTGCAGAAGCTCGGCCCCCGTAGCTTTCCCATCATAGCCACAGAAAGTTGTCCGCGAGTGAATTTCACTGCGACGCATCGGAATGATAAAAAAAAGCAAACGCGTTACTGCGTCAGCCTGTTACACTAACCTCGATGACAATGCAAACAGGCTGTCGCATACCAGTGAAACGAGATGTGTCGTTAGGTAAGTCTGGTGCAACAAGAATGTTAGGTGAGTAAGCAGCACAGAAACAAAACGCGCAAAAAAAAAGAAACATTGAGAAAGTGCCAAAACAGATTGCGTGGCTGAGTGCGTGTGCCGTGCTTCCTGAGAGCTCGTTTTTCTCTCATGTGCCCGCCACTTGATAGGTCGACCTCTGTCAGAATAAAGGGTGTGGCATCATCGACAGGACTTATCACACCAGACGGCTGTGCAAGCGTTGCACTTGCGATCCACCGGCCTGTGTGAACACTCATAATGGGAACGCGCTTCCTGTTTCTCTTTCTTTCTTTCTTTCTTTTTTTTTACGTCTCTCTTTCTATTCTCTTTCCAACACCCAGTTCCCTCACCCCATTGCAGTGTAGCAAACCGGAAACTCGTCTGGTTAACTTCTCTGCATTTCCTCTCGAGCTCTCTGATGTACCGTGCAAAGCTGACACGTATAACCAATCCACTGCAGTGAGCGGGCTAGATGCGAAATAATCGCTCCAAATGGGCGCAACCGCGTGTAAACTGTGTTTCAGTAGTTCTGTGCAGCAGGGCCAAGGCTACGCGGCTCGTGAGCGCAGGTTCTTGCACAGCGAGATGTAGTTTGGAACATGTAGGGCAACTAAATAGCGTTGATAAGTGATCTTGTCGTCAGATGTTTACTTGGAAGCTTCTCTGAAGAACGCAGGGCGGTTTATTTCGCGATTTTGCTTCGTTCGTTCATAAAATATTTATTGAGGCTCTGTGGTGAAAATAGAGTTCTCCACTTGTTCGAATAAATATGTGCACAAAAAAAAACTGCCGTACATACATTAATTTGCATTTAAAGAGTACAAACAATTCATTGATTTGACTGGCCAAATTTGTTTGTGTGGTCGACACAGCCAGTGCAACATTCCGTTGGACTCCCTCCTGGGTAGTGCTTTGTCATTTGCAAAAATGGCGTCTGCTGACGGGCTTGTGTGGCGTCGTTCCAAGCTGCTCTTTTACACGAAAGGAACGAATAACTTGGCGTTTAACATGCTTGGAACAGCGCAGGAGTGGGGTACACATGTACGAATTATAATAATAATAATAAAAAAAAACAGCTGCAGTTACGAATATCAGCGAGCTCACTGCTGTGTACAAGTGGATGTTACAAGAGGAATCAAGAGATGGCGCCATCATCCTGTGCGACGTAGAATTACTGTATATGCTACCAAATGTAGCAGAGTTGCGCGTAGGTCCGCCATCTTGCCTGGGAAGCAACCAAATCTGTGCAGCGAAGACGCACTCCGTTTTTGCAGGCGAAATGCCTACCGTATCGTCGATCGACCGTGGGCGCTTTTGCATCGCTTGTGGACTGCTTTTCCGCCTAAGCGCAAGCAAAGCGCATCGAAACATCTGATTGCATAGGATCGTCAAGAAAAAGGCGCCGATATCGGTCGCCACCGAAGCTTAGGCCTAGCGTATCCGCCGAGTCCGTCTGCACGCTCGTGACGCGCCTAGGCTCAGGAATCAAGAAGTCTAACAAGAATAAATCACTCTATATTACAGCTTTCGCATCGGTGTTCTTAAATAAACAATTTTTTCATGTTTACACTGCCAGCACAAGTAGCGATGAGCGCCGATGTGACGCGTCATAAACACAGGTGTACAAGTGCTGTCGCCGAAGGCTACCGGCATATATATACACTAATGTATATATATTCTAGTGCGACGTATTGTGCGACACGCTGGCTGAGTGCTGCTTCTGAACACACTGCTTCCGCCGTTTCCGCAACCATACTTCTCCTCTGTATGTCGAAATATCTTGTGGACGCACGCATTTTTGGTGTCATTGCGAATATAGAATTTTGTAGCGCTGCTATCACAACTGACCACATTGCGCAGTTGTCGCCTTAGCAGATACTAGGTGCCAGCTTAGACGCATTACCCCCTGAACAGCTTTCTAAGCTGTTCAGGGGGTAATGCGCTTGGTAATGCCTGATTGGGGGTAATGCCTGATTGGTCAGAAAGCTTGCAGCTGGCACAGTGCTGCACGGAACTACTGCATCAGAGTATGGTTAAAATAGTGCGTACGTCGGTCGCCTACCTACACTATTCTAGGAACGATGCTGCCACCTCTTAATTGTTCTCGCAATGTATAAAGGGTGTTACATAAAACAGATCGCTCAAAACAAATTGCTACCAAGTTCTATGCATGAGACAAATCGAACGAAATTTTTGCCCTTAATTGCCATTTTATTCTCTTTCTCTTCTTTTTTTTTTCTTCTATGGTCCCTAGAATATTGATACTACCGCTCGGCCCCGAAAGCACTAGGGAAATGTCGTGCAAGAGTGTAATAATAATAATATTTCGGGTTTTACGTGCCAAAACCACTTTCTGATTATGAGGCACGCCGTAGTGGAGGACTCCGGAAATTTTGACCACCTGGGGTTCTTTAACGTGCACCTAAATCTAAGCACACGGGTGTTTTCGCATTTCGCCCCCATAGAAATGCGGCCGCCGTGGCCGGGATTCGATCCCGCGACCCTGGGCAAGAGTGTGTGGAACTGAGCTGGTTGGTACGTTCTTAGAAGGTAATCGAACAGCGTTTCAGATAGGACGAAGTAAAGATGACAGACAGTGTCCGTCGTCTATACTTCATCCTGTCTGAAGTACTGTTCCATTACCGTTTTAAAAAGTAGTGCATTATGCACTACTTTTTAAAAAAGGTAATATATATATATATATATATATATATATATATATATATATATATATATACAGGTACACTAGTGCAAAGCAGTGCATGTTGCGACGTCTTGTGGCGCCATGTTCAAGCACACAACGTCTTTAGAAACGTTTCTAAATATAAATAAATAGAAAGGCCACGGTACAATCATTATTATATATGCTAAAGTGCCGCATGCGGCACTTTGCATATTTCCAAATTTTGTTGCATGATATTTGGGACACCCTGTACCATAGCAAATATGCATAGCAAATATGCATAGCAAATATGCAATATAGCAGATATGCAATATTTGCAAATATGCAAATATGCATAGCAAATATGCAAAGTGCCGCATGCGGCACTTTGCATATTTTCAAATTTTGGTGCATGATATTTGGGACACCCTCTACCATAGAGTTTCCTGCAATAATAATTGTATGAAACTATATGAACCGTTTTTTCATGGGCGCCACCATGGGTGGATGGAAGGTAGGAGCGTCCCCTTTGAAATGGGGTGATGGCAGTTGCCACCATGCTCAGCTGTTTATTATGCGTTGCATATTGCAATCACTCAGTTCAGCCCTTGGGCGCGGCCGCACAGCCACCATTGAGGGTATGAGCCATTGTTCATTGCTGCGCGTCTCATATGTGGGTCTATTCTCTTTTAAGTTTGCTATATGTTTGTTATTAAGTTGCTGAATAATAAATAAACCATGAATAAAATAGTTTTGGTCAGTAAAAACAGCATACCTTACAGTGTGAACTATACTTGTCCAGCAAAGCGTCCGTTTACGAACTGCGCGAGCATCCTAGGCAGTGCATGGCAGGTTCTGGATTACAGATATCTTTGTTCTACATATAGCGCATGGCCCAAGCATGCGGCATCAACCTTTATAGACCTATAAAGTTGTGCGGCGTGACTATGCGAGCTCGTATCGCGGCGTTCGCCCGTTTTCTCTTTCTTTTTCGAGAAAGAGAATGATAACCGAAATTTTTTTTTTTTATGCGAAGCATATTACGAGAGCTCAACCCAGCTCCTCAGGCGCGGCGGTGTCGCCATGAAACCACGTGACACCGTGACGTCACGACAGAGGAGAAGTGGCTTTGGCTCAACTCTTGCAAGACGGGCTGGGTGGGAATCGAACCAGGGTCTCCGGAGTGTGAGACGGAGACGCTACCACTGAGCCACGAGTACGAAGCTTCAAGGCGGTACAAAAGCGCCTCTAGTGAATGCGGTGTTGCCTTAGAAACGAGCTGTTTCTAAGGCGTGCGTCTCTTGCTCAGGCGCACATTTCGTTGCCGCGCCGAACGCTGCTTTGCTCGACGCTCACCGCGTCCAATGCGGGGCGCGTAGTCGCTGCCCTGTAGCCCATTGTCTTACACCCCTTGGCGGGTCGACGGGAACGCTGTCGCGTTCCACTCTTGAAGGCGAAGCAGAGTAACGCATGAGTTGTTTCTTCATCTAGCCGAACCAAATATAGCCAAGCAACAGCAGTTCACCAGGCTAAACAGTGGTTCAACAACTAAAATACAGGCTAGTATGCTTCGCATCCTGGGCTTAACCTTACCTAAGCCACAGCCATTTTTTTCGGTTGTGTTCGTTCCGTTCTCTACTAAGCATGCACTCACATGTATTACGGAAATTTTGTCCTCAAAAATAGCCATCGCATTTTTTTATGCGATCCATCTCACATATGGCTTTACAGGACAAAAACGCAATGCCGAATCACATAGCTTATATAATATGTATCATGCTGGTTCACCAACCGCAGTGATCGCTGTGTTGACCAGCGCCATGGGCCTCGTGCAGGAAGGCTAGCGGAGACATATAGTGATTTCAGGTCTACTAGACTTGAAATGCGTGAGAACGATACCGGTGTATCACAAATATTTGATAGCGCCAGCCGCTTAGATGTTTCGTAGTTGCGTTAGTTGGCCGTACACGAGCATGCGCTCTTATGTTGTCCCGACGCCAAGCGACCAGATAGTGAGCAGATTTACCATTTCATGCTGGTAGTACAGAGACACCAGTTCTCTTCGCTGAATTAAAACACGCAAAATGGTTCACAACACATACACACCGCGGCTGATAATGCACTTCACATGTTTGCGCCCCTAAAAGATATTTCCGCGTACTGTAGTTACCGCTGCATAGAAAGACTTCTCTGGCGATTTTATATGAGCGGATATTGCGTAAATTTCACAAAGTACGACCTAAACATCCCGAAATCGCTCCGCAGCACGCGACAGCAATACTAGAGTTACTGTATACGCTACCAAAGGTATATGCTATATGCTACACTCTAAGAACAGTTTACACCCTTTGGCTTGCCCCTTCTGCCACACAAAAATAATCGTCATCTGCCTTGATGCGTTTCCTTTCTTTATCGCTGCAAGCCCGGAAATTTCCAATGACGAACGGCACGCGCGTTATCAGAAGAGGCACTCCAAAGGGTGTAAACTGTTCTATGCTGATAACGCGCGTGCCGTTCGTTACTGGAAAGTTTCGGGCTCGCAGCGATAAAGAAAGGAAACGCATCAAGGCAGATCACGATTATTTTTGTGTGGCAGAAGGGGCAAGCCAAAGGGTGTAAACTGTTTTTAGAGTGTACCTTTGGTAGCATATACACTCTAAGAACAGTTTACACCCTTTGGCTTGCCCCTTCTGCCACACAAAAATAATCGTCATCTGCCTTGATGCGTTTCCTTTCTTTATCGCTGCGAGCCCGGAACTTTCCAGTAACGAACGGCACGCGCGTTATCAGCATAGAACAGTTTACACCCTTTGGAGTGCCTCTTCTGATAACGCGCGTGCCGTTCGTCACTGGAAAGTTCCGGGCTTGCAGCGATAAAGAAAGGAAACGCATCAAGGCAGATGACGATTATTTTTGTGTGGCAGAAGGGGCAAGCCAAAGGGTGTAAACTGTTCTTAGAGTGTACAGTAACTCTAAGCAAATATACTTTCAAGCAGCGCCACGCCGGATCGCTCAAGCCCGAGAGGAGGAAAGGCTCGCCGCGCGCCCTTTCCTCCTCGCCCGTTGAAAGAATCTATATATCCTGTTGAAAGTTGAATGGATTTACCGTATATCAGCAACCTCTGTTTAGGTTGATAGAAACATGCGCCTCATGGAAACCACTTTTATCTAGCGTTCTTAGAAAACCTAAAGACCAAGATCTTAGAATGCACTTCAATTTTTTAAAAATTATTTGTCGAATAGCAAGTTTCTTGCACTAAGTTGGGACGGTAGTACGAACAATATAGTGATTGAGATTGTCTCAAAACTATGAAAATCCATATAGCAAGCTGCAACAATCACCTGGAATTTTACCTTTCGATGTTAAGACAGGTACAAAAAGGAGAATGCATAAATATTGAAACTGACGGAAGTGCACTGGTGCGACGATAGTCTGCCAGCAGAAGACTGACCCAGAAGTGATTTTCGGAACAGCGCATTTTAAAAAGACAATATTAAGTATACATGTATGAGGCGTGTACTGCAGCGGGACTCCCTTTTCGCGCTTCCCGAAGAACACTAGGCGCCATCTAGCACTGCCACTGCGAAGCCCTCGCGTGGCCTCCGAAATGCATGGCGTACCGGTGCGTGCAAACGCGTCATGCTGAAACCGGGCACTTCCATGGCCTCTGGGATTGCGTGCGCTCGCAGTTTTTTCTCTGGCTGACCTATTCGGCGCGCTCCCCGGCAAAAAAGGAAAAAAAAAAGAAAATGTAATGCGGCGCGCGCGCCCGGCCGCCCTTCGATGGCGCTGAGGGCTCCGGCGCATGCGGAGGCGGCCGTAGATGGCAGACAGCGCGAGATCTCAACGTACGCATTGCTTCTCTTTTCAGGTGTGGAAGATTTTCACAAGATATATCCCAAGCAATTTTTCAGCCCTGCCTCGAACATTTTGCCGTCTCATCCATCTAGTTCGCTAGTGCCTTAGTTTTTTCCAGTACTTTTCTCTATTCTTATCCATTGATTTTTAGTACTTTTGTTTAATACTTTGTTATTGTAAACAAAAATGTGTGGGTTCACACAACATTTATTAGCTCTGAGTCTGTAGCTTATCGTGGATGGCAGAGCTTAATTGTTGTTGCCTTGTCTTACTTCCTATTTCTTTTTTTGCACTTTTGAATTTTCTTTTTTGCACAATTGCAGTGATTCAGCAATTGATATGGCAAGTGCCACATTGTACGACTACTCTGTAATGCGATGATCTTCGTGTAATGTTTACTGGTATCTTACAGTGCATACTTTTTCTTGTTTTTAGTTCTAATTTCAATTGTACTTTTTGTTTCACTGCATTGATCTTGCATGCTATATTATGTTGTGCAAATAAAACTTTTGCTACGTTGATACTTTTTTTGCCTTGTTGAATAATGCTTGTTTTACGTTGATGTAACAGTAGTTTTCCCCTTACCCAGTGCCTTCCTGAAGGCGTGTAAGATATCCATAACTAAATATATTTTATTAAATAAAATATGCATGCAGTAAGCAGACACACAGATGAGAGACAAGCGGATTTTTGTGTTCGGTGTAATTAGCATTTCAATCATACTGTTAATAATCACAATATCTACTTGCACGGCTACTATAGTATAGTAATAAATGAGTAAATAATTGTATAATATATCATTTCACGCTTTGCGCACAATTTCTTGCTCCATCCAGCCTTGAAACTGCAGCACGCAGCAGGCAGTGGCACACAAACGCACACACCAGAACACATGGATTTTCTTCAATCAGCAATAAAACCTTTCTTAAAGCTTGCTACGCCTTAGCTGAAACATTCACAGTTTGTTTTCTCTTTCAATGACGCTTCACCTTGAATATTTGCCTTTGAACTGGCACACTTGGTCCTGAGAGTTAGGTTCTGGTTGCTGACAAAGCCAGCACTAGCTACATAGTTCTAAAGGTTGATAAAAGAAGTTAGTTGGTGGCTCTTCATACTTTCTACCCATTTCATGACGAACTCTTGCAGAGATACCACTTCTACATACTCACTTGAATGTAATGGAAGTACCACGTGCACGAAAAAAAAAAAATTTAACACATTTGAGAAAAGTTGACAGTCACTTTAGCGTACTCTAAATAGGATGAAGGCAAAAGCCTGAGCACCCCTGAGACATTCATTAAATTACTTGACATGCTCATTGAAATGCGTTGTTACTTCCCATTGCTTATTTTCTCCCACCAAAGGTCATGGGTTCGTGTGTCTTAATTAAGTATATCTCAATTAACTGTGCTTTAATTAACTTTGCCTTATATAACACCAAAAGGTCATGGGTTCGACCCCCACCAATGGTCGTGGGTTTGACCATCAATGGTGGCACCATCAATTTTGGTGCCATTGAATTTTGGTCTTACCAAAGGTCGAGGGTTCGACTCCCACCAAAGGGTGTGGGTTCGAGTGCTTTAATTAACTTTGCCTTATTTAACACCAAAGGTCAAGAGTTCGACTTCCAGCAAAGGTTGTGAGAGAGTACCTTAATTAACTAGGTGCCTCAATTAACTGTGCCTAATGAACTATTCATTAATTAGCACCAAAGGTAGTGGGTTCGACTCCCACCAATGGTCATGGGTCTGACTTCAATTTTGGTGCCATTGAATTTTGGTGCCATAACGGTGGATGGTAAATTTTTTTATAACGCCGGACATCAGGTTTTTCGACCCACAAGCCAGTTAAGGCTTTCGCCTTAATAAATAGCTGCCAGCACGCACTTTGCCCCTTGTACGCCTTCACCGCCGTCATATCTTAATCAGCAAGGGACCTTATAGCAGTGCAGAGTCATTTTTCTTGCCTCACCCAAGCTGCAGCAGCAGTACCAGAGCATGCGAAAGCCTCCTCTACGCATGAAAAGCCCTCGGGTGCGAACGCTCCATTGCAAAGAAGGAGCTGGCCATGCCTACCACTGAAATTACGCTCTCTCCATGCGTATGGGATGGCCGGGACAAAACCTGCCAGCGTTTTGCAAATATTGGAGGCCGTGGCTCCTCTCTTGCGCTTCTTTCTGGATATGCTGCACCATCTAGTGGCACTGTCGAGTAGTGGCCTACGAGACGAGAAGCGTGGCCCTGTGGTTCCTACGAGCGCTCGCTTGCCACACACCCAGTGGCACATACTCAGTGACCCAAGATGGCGAGAGGTTCATTGAAGAGCGGCACATTCCCAATGCATTCATGGCGTAGCTTGCTGAAGCAGTGCTGTGAAAGACGTTCATTGAAAAGCAGCACATACCCAGTACACTAATGGTTCAGCCTGCTAGATTCCCCTCAGCATAGGAGAAATTAAGGGATTGTTTTCGTCATTGTAGAGCGGCACACACATACTGGCACATACCCAGTGACATAAGTTGGCATCAAAGAGGTTTATTGAATATCAACACAGACCGAGTGACAAATACCCAGTGCTCCAAGTTGGTGTCAATGATTTTCTTAGAACAGTGGTACCTACCCAGTCCCACATCTACTGTGACCCATGTCAGCATGAAAGAGGTTCGTTGAAGAGCGACACATATATACATATACCACATACTTAGTGACCCAATTTGTTCCAACGGTTGATTTCGAAACCTGTTCCCCAATCACAGCAGCCTGATGCACTACTAATTCGACCAAGAACCACCCAGTGACCCAGGTAGGCAGGAAAACGGTTAGATACAAACATGCATACATAGAAGCATACATAGATAGCTAAGTACAGTCAAATCTCGTTACTACGAACCCCACATTAACAAATTTCTAAAATTTACAAATATTTTAAGAATTCCTGCCAGATTGCCTATATTTTCAATGTAACAATATTTCAGAACTACGAAATTTAATACAGTGCATATTTCAGAATAACGCACATAGCTTATTTTCCCCTTTATAACTGAGGAACATCAGCATTACGAATTCGGCTAAAAGTAACAGCGGTGCAACTTTCACGCGAAACAGAAACTACAAGTGCAATAGCTATCATCATCACCATGCCGCAGTGGCTATCATCATCACCATGTCGAGTGTGTCAGGATTGGGGGCTCAATCCCATCGTCCGTGGTCCTTTGCCAAGATTGGAGTACGGCATGAATTCGGAGGTAGCTGGCCCATGCCGTCGTCCAACTTATTTACGCTGAGATCGTTGATGAAGTGAAGAACTGCTTCTCATCGAGAACAAGGGAAAATGGTTTATTTACAGAAATTAAATCAGTCTAACATGACTGCTTGAGAAAAAGAGTAACAGTCCAACATGACTGCAGGAGAGAAGTGACTCAGTCTAACATGACTGCTCAAGAGAAGTGTTTTTAGCATTCGCACAACCACAGTTTTTATACACTCGATCCGCCGGTCCTACGACGCGGCGACTGTTCGTTTACTCGTCACCACCTCGCCGCTGCTCTGCTGATCAGTTTACAGACACAAAGGCACACACATTCCGAAGCCCAAGCGACGGCGTTGAAGGGGGTGCCGTTCCGGAAAGTATCGACGCCGCTCGAGGGTCGCTCGTTGTTTTGCGTCTGCCGAAACGTGAGAAGCGCAAAAATACGTCGTTCCCGCGGCAGCTTGTCCAGGCGTGTCAAATCAGCTCCGCGTTGGGGAACTCTGGAATCATTGTCCACACACCGAACTCGTCCCGTCACAATGTCGATGGGGCTGGAGGAAGGAAGCGGGTTTTCAGCACAAAGGCCGCTTCTTTGAACGCCTCGCAGCTGCAGCGACGGAGAGGGAGAGGTGCGCGTCTTGCACCCCTTGTCGTAATCGGGTGGCAAGGTGGCAATCCTGCTCAGCGGCTCGCCATTCTTGACAGCGCCTCCATGGCCCGAAAAATCTCGACTGTCTAGCGCTGACAACCGCTAGGCAGGAAGAGAACGGCTGCTGGTCAGGGGGGGATTGATGTCTTGGCTCGCAGCGACCACTTGTGCATTGATGTCACCGCCCCAAAACATCCAACAAGGACAGGCAACTGCAAAATGAACCCCACAACACGGCTCTGCGCCGAGATGGCGTGCATTGGCTATCACTTTAGACTCGCTAGGCTTCAAAAAAAACAACAACAACATAAGTGCAGAAGCAAACAAAAAATGCTGCATTTCGCTATGCCAATTTCTGAAGCAAATTCCTGCTGACACATTCAGCAATCATGGAGGGAATCCTGCCAAATGAGAGGGGATTTTCTTCGGTTAATAAAATTAACACTAGTAACCCTCAAATTTAGGCGGGACCCCCAAACGCAGAATTCAAATTAGCCTGCTCAAACCATCCGCATTGCTATGCAACTTTCCCTTCTTATATCTAACGGAGAAGTTGTACTCTTGGAGAGTGAGGCTCCATTGGAGCAAGCGGCCGTTTTTGTGTGACATTTGATTGAGCCACGTCAGAGGACAGTGGTCGGTCTCGAAGATGAACTTCGCTCCGTACAAGTAACACGACAACTTCTGGGCGGCCCAAACCAAACAAGCGCATTCCTTCTCTGAAGCGCTGTAGGCTTCCTCTCTTACATTTAGTTTACGGCTGGCGTAGAGGATAGGATGCTCCTCGTTATCGTCGCCGACCTGACTAAGTACCACGCCCATACCTCTGTCGCTTGCGTCGCATTGAACTATGAATTCCTTTGTGTAGTCTGGCGCGCGAAGCACAGGGCGAGAAACCAATAGCGTTTTCAAACTTTGGAAAGCGTTCTCCTTGTCCTTATCCCAGTGTACGTTACTCAGTGCTCCCTTTCGGTGGGCGTCTGTTAGTGGACTTGCCAATTGCGAGTAATTCGGAATGTACCGTTGATAGTACCCCACAAGTCCCAAAAATGAACGAAGGTCCGTTTTCGGGCGCGGCTGAGAAAATTCTCCAATCGTAGCTATTTTCAGCTCAGCCGGCCGTCTCATGTCCTGACCGACAACATGGCCCAGATAAGTAACCTGCGAACAACCAAACCTACACTTTTCCGCTTTCATCGTTAAGTCGACTTTAAACGTACGAAGCCTCGCATTCTTGTCGTAATAGAATTTGGCGTTCCTTTGAGCTATTTCCATGTCCTTTCCGACTAGTTCTCGGGTTGCGCTTAGGCGTTCCAGTAAATTTAGCACGTATTCAACCACTGTCGGAATCTCCCCTCTTTCTTCCCACATCTCTCTTAACATTCTCAGTGGAGAACGGAGTGTCCTCTCATACACTAGTTCTGCTGGTGAGAACCCTGTCGCCTCATGTGGAACCGTTCGCAAAGCAAACAAAGTTGCCGGCAGACAGTTCTCCCAGTCCTCCTTGTGCTCGTAACATAGCGCACGCAAAACTCGCTTAAGCACCGAATGCCACCTCTCTACACTGTTTGACTGAGGGTGATAGACAGAACTGTGTATTAACTTCACCCCGCACTTTTGCAAGAATGTGGAAGCCAGTGCGCTCGTGAATACTGACCCTTGATCTGCCTGAATTTCGGCTGGAAACCCAACTCGTGCAAACACTATCAAAAGCGCGTCTACTACTTCAGTGGAGCTGAGCTCTTTCAAAGGGATTGCTTCTGGAAACTTGGTAGCCGGACACAGCATGGTAAACAAGTACCTGTAGCCTGATTTTGTTTTTGGAAGAGGCCCTACCGTGTCTATTACAAGCCGTCTGAAAGGCTCTGTTATTAAGGGCACTACCTTCAGTGGAGCTTTCCAAGTCTCTCCTGGTTTACCAGAACGCTGGCAGGCGTCGCATGATCTTACAAAGTTTTCTACATCTTTGAAACAGCCAGGCCAGTAGTATTCCATAAGCAATCTTTCCTTTGATTTGTTTATGCCTAGGTGGCCGGACCACCCATTTCCATGACAAAGACTCAAAAGGTCCTCCCGATACTTAGTAGGTATGACTAACTGATCTAAAATCCTACCCTTTCGATCTCTGTAATGCCGATACAACAATCCTCCTCTCTCATGTATCGTTACGTTGCGCCTAGCAATGCCTTCTTTAGCTGTGTCACGTAATTTAGCTAAGCTCTCATCATTCTTTTGCTCAGCTGCCAGTGACTCTCTATCCACGCGTAAGAGTTGATCAAAGTTCTTTGAGGCCGGTGATAATAACGACCCTGTCTCGCTTGTGAGCGCATCTGCTTGCTCTTCCTGCAGGCTAGAACTCTGACACTCTAGTGCTACGCTCTCATTGAGCTGGTCAGCTGGCAGGCTCTCCTCAGCTGTTCTTTTGTCCCTCGGGCCTAGCTCGGATTCGGGTATTGAAGTTATGCCCTTTTCTGCTTCCGCTGGAGGAGCTTGAGCATTTTCAGCCGAAAGCGCCGCGATCTTACGAGCTTGGCCTCGGGTCAATGCCTGTACTATGCCCTCTCCCAGTTTGAGCCCTCTGTCACGCAGTAACTGATTCGAACGATTCGAAAAGATGTAGGGATACTGCAGTGACAAAAATTTGGAAACTGCAGCCTCAGTCTCTAGCTCCCCGAATGGTCCACTGATTTTGACTTTGGCCATGGGCAGACACACGCTGTGTTCTTCTACAACCTGTTTTATCCACGCTACTTCTCCGGTGAAGTCATCTACCATCACGTAAGACGGATGGACAATGTCCAGCGTGGCGGCACTGTCTCTTAGCACTCGGCATGGTTTTCCATTAACTTGCAGGTCGTGGAGATATGGACTTAAAAGTTCCATATTCTCATCTTTTTCCTCCACGTAGGAAAAAACTACGCTAGACTTCTCGCAGTTTACAGCTATATGTCCCAGTTTGTGGCATTTGTAACAGCGAATTGGTCTAACAGATTCGAATTTTCTTTTCTGTTCTTTTTGTGCGGTTTCTGCGTTAAGTTTCTCCTCGCTCTTTTCTGCGGGCTTTTCCGCCATGTCTACAGGCTCGGATCGTCTAGTTTGCGCACCCTTTTTGAACGGAAATGGTTTCCGCAGTCCATTTCGACCGTCCCAGTTTCCCTCCTCGGCGTTCAACTTTCTACGGGTTGCGTACTCTTCGGCTTATTCAGCCGCCCTTTCCACAGTGTTTACATTACCTCTGTCTTGCACCCACAGTTTCACAGCTTGGGGGATGGTTTTGTAAAACTGCTCTAGACACATGCACTCAATGATCATGTCTCTGCTGTCGTACGCTTCCGCGCTTTTAAGCCACTCGACTAGGTTGGCCTTTAAGCTATATGCAAACTCCGGATAGCCCTCGCTATCTTTCTTGCCTGTGCTCCTAAACCTTTGCCGAAAAGCTTCGGCTGAAAGGCGGTATTTCTTCAGGAGACTAGCCTTAACTTTTGCATAATCATATGCATCCTGCACACTTAGTCTGGCGATTACTTCCGCCGCCTCACACGGCAACATAGACAGCAACCGCTGTGGCCATGTACTCGGGCCGAAGTTCATCTTTTCGTAAGTCCTTTCAAAATTGCTTAGGAACAAGCCTATGTCGGTCCCGACCTCAAATGGCTTTAATAGCCTGTCCATGCGGTACGATTCTGCCTCACTTGATCGTCCCAGAGCGCCTTCACTTCCTTGAGACATCTCCAAACGTTTGCTTTCAAGTTCCAGTTGCATTTTTCTTAACTCGCGATCTTTATCGCGTTCCTCTCTCTCTTGTTCTTTTCTCTCTCGTTCTTCTCTCTTTTTCAGAAGTTCAAACCCCATTTCAATTTCTTCCTCACTGGCCTTTTCGGAAATTAGCTCCAATAATTCCGATTTGAGCATTTCCTTGCGTACATCTAGGCCCAGTTCCTCACCCACAATCAACAACTCGTCTCTCAGCAGTGTCCTTAACTCCATGACTACTGCTTTACTGCCTTGATTCTGCTCTCTAAATCTAGCTAGGAAAACACAACCTAGCTAACACACAACAATCTAGCTTCCCTACTGTTCTAAACAGAACAACCACAAAATGAAGCCTAGAGAGTCAAAGCAAAAACCAAGCACTCACCGCAGATACAGCACCATGTCGCAAAGTCCATCTCACCGCTGTCAGCCAGTTGTCAGGATTGGGGGCTCAATCCCATCGTCCGTGGTCCTTTGCCAAGATTGGAGTACGGCATGAATTCGGAGGTAGCTGGCCCATGCCGTCGTCCAACTTATTTACGCTGAGATCGTTGATGAAGTGAAGAACTGCTTCTCATCGAGAACGAGGGAAAATGGTTTATTTACAGAAATTAAATCAGTCTAACATGACTGCTTGAGAAAAAGAGTAACAGTCCAACATGACTGCAGGAGAGAAGTGACTCAGTCTAACATGACTGCTCAAGAGAAGTGTTTTTAGCATTCGCACAACCACAGTTTTTATACACTCGATCCGCCGGTCCTACGACGCGGCGACTGTTCGTTTACTCGTCACCACCTCGCCGCTGCTCTGCTGATCAGTTTACAGACACAAAGGCACACACATTCCGAAGCCCAAGCGACGGCGTTGAAGGGGGTGCCGTTCCGGAAAGTATCGGCGCCGCTCGAGGGTCGCTCGTTGTTTTGCGTCTGCCGAAACGTGAGAAGCGCAAAAATACGTCGTTCCCGCGGCAGCTTGTCCAGGCGTGTCAAATCAGCTCCGCGTTGGGGAACTCTGGAATCATTGTCCACACACCGAACTCGTCCCGTCACAATGTCGATGGGGCTGGAGGAAGGAAGCGGGGTTTCAGCACAAAGGCCGCTTATTTGAACGCCTCGCAGCTGCAGCAACGGGGAGGGAGAGGTGCGCGTCTTGCACCCCTTGTCGTAATCGGGTGGCAAGGTGGCAATCCTGCTCAGCGGCTCGCCATTCTTGACAAGTGTCAACTACTTCGCAAGTTTCACGACAAGCTTCACGACAAAGGTTTGGCAATGTTCGCGCGAGGTCCTACGATGAATGCAGCTAGCAACGGCGCCAAGATGAAGCGAAAGCAGTTTTCACTGCTGGACAAATTGGATGTATAGCAGGAAATCGACGCAGGGATTGTCAAGCTTCACCGGGAATCACAACTCGCTCCTACGAGGAAACGGCTACGGCTGGGAAACTTTTCAAAATTTAGTTTGATACTGTCAACACCGTTCTTGGGGTCATTACAGGGAGAGTGATGTGTCAAGAATACATGATACATAATTTTCATTCTATGTAACATACAAATTCACTGACGCTGTTGGTAGTTAACAACAACAACTAGAAAAAAATATCCAAGGAGTAAAGAATAGTAGTTATACAAAGAAAAATCAACAAAAATGCTTGTAGCAAAATTTAGTATACATCCTCACAAAAGAAAGTATCTAACGCATTTTCAGTCGGCAGACCCCTCGTTGCTCACAACTGCATTAGGCAATCTGTTCCACATTTTAATCGTGTCAGGAAAAAAGGAGAAACGGAAAGCATCAGTACGTGTTAAATAAGGTTGGATAGCTCTGCTATTGTTTAGACAATCGCATCTCCTTCCTGAAGGTTGTAGATATAGATCCTTGTTTATTTTTGTTCGCCCACTCATGATTTTGAAAAGAAACTTTAGCCTATGTTTAGCCTATGTTTACATCTGCGTTCCTCTAGAGGCTCTAGTTCACAAGATTTTAACAAGGCTGTAACAGACTCCCTGCGTCGGTATTTACCGCATATGAAACGGACTGCCAGTCTTTGTATTCTTTCTGTTTTTGCCATTATGACTTTCTGATGAGGGGACCATACACAACAAGCGTACTCCAAGACTGGTCGTACAAAGGTTTTGTAGGCTGTTAATTTCACGTCCTGCGTGGCACATTCCAGTTTTTTCTTGAAAAAGTATACTTTTTGGTTTGCCTTGGAATATATAGTATCAATGTGTGAGTGCCATTGCAATGTGTGCATAATGCTGACTCCTAAGTATTTGGAACAAACTGCATTATTCAAATTCAAAATGTGGACCAAGCTGTTCTCGCGTGGTTCAAAGACGCCAGACTGCAAAACGTTCCCGTGTCTGACCCAATGCTCCAAGAAAAAACCCGTGAATTTGCCGACGCACTTGAAATAACTGGATTCGACGCCCATGCGACTTGGCTTTTTCGTTTCAGCCAAAGGAACGGAATAATTTGGCAGGTAGTCTCGGGCGAGGAAAAGGCTGCTGACAGAGAAGGAGCGGATTCCTGGTGCAATTATCGTTTTCAAGAAGTGGCTGAATCATACTCTGAAGGCGATATTTTCAATGCGGATGAGACCGCATGTTTTTATTAGCTCCTGCCAGACCTGACGATGCACTTCAAAGGGCAGCAGTGCAAAGGAGGGAAGAAGTGGCATCTTTGCATGACAGTCCTGCCCTGCTGCAATGCAACAGGCATAAAGAAAAACCGCTCGTCATTGGCAAGTACGCGAAGCCTCGCTGCATGAAAAATGTCACCGTCTTACCGTACGACTACCGCGCCAACAAACGAGCCTAGATGACCAGATAACTCTTTTCCGAGTGGCTCATCAAACTCAACGACCAAATTAGCAGGGATGACCGTAGAATTCTACTGGTTGTCGACAACTGCTCTGCTCACATTGTGAATGTTCGCTTGATGCACGTTCGCTTGGAGTTTCTACCGCCAAAGAACACATCCTTGCTACAACCCCTAGACCAGGGTACTATTATAAAGAGTGTGAAAGCAGAATTTGGTAAGCGCCTTGTGCAGCGGTTGATTATCAACCTCCGCCTAAAGCAGCCGACTGCAATCAATATTCGTCAGGCAGCGGAAATGCTCATGGGAGCTTGGTGGAACTTGATGGCGTCCATTAGCAACTGCTGGTGAAAAGCAGGGCTTGTCAAAGCATCTGTGCAGCTTGAAGGTGACCTGGAGCTGATCGACAACAACCCAGGAGACCTGTGGACCGAGGTTGCGGAACTGCTGCCTGCCATCTCTTCCTTCGACTACGTGCAGAGTGACAAAGCAGCACTAACGGCAGCAGTCTTGACAACCGAAGAGATTGTTAACTGCGTTCGCGACGTCTCTAGTGATGGCGACTCGAAGGAAGACGACTGTGAGTCACCGAACACAGAAAATGAAATCGTGTCAAACATTGATGTTTTAGTGCACATGAACAAAGTCCGCACTTTCATCGCTCGGTGTAATGACGTACCTGATGAGGTATTGCGCAAAGTGGAAGATGTAGATGCATTATTCCTAATCGGTCATGCCTGCTGCACGTGCCAGAAGAAAATCACTGATTTCTTCAAATAAAGCAGCTTTGAAGTGAGTGAAACATCTTTGTTTGAGAGTATGCTTGTCTGCATACATGCCTACTGCCACGGTACGTCACTTTCATTCCTAGGTTTGACCATTGGCTTATAACTGCAAGTTTTTCATTACATCAATATTTCAAAATAACGAACGATTTTCGGCGGTCCCGCGTGATTCATTATATCGAGATTTGACTGTAGATACTTGGTCCCCGAAAGTGCGTGAAGTAGCTTGAGAATGCTGATACATTAAAAGGATCGAATAATTGGACAGCCATGTGTTCTCTACATAGGACCTTTTAGGAGGCATGGACGTTTGGTAATTTGCGATGAGTTCACCTGTCGGTGCTGCTCTATCGCAGATGGTATCTTGCTGCTTCTGCATTTATGCATATTCTCCAATGAAAGAGGTCACAGTGCAGTCAAAACCACACGCTGTGGATTAATTTTCGACAACCCCGCCGTCCTCGTTGTCTTCCTACACTCGCCTTTCCAGAGCGGAATCAACTTGGTTCTATTTAAGCTGCGTGGGGCATCGGTGCTCCTTTGTCCCCGCTGCGGCAGTGCAGTTGGGCACTCGGGGAATGCAAGCACAGGCGAAAAGCGGCCAAAGAATTTATTTGCTGCGAGCTGGGCAGCTGTCATGTTCTTGAGCTTTCCCAGCCGAGAAACCAAGATTGAAGAGGAGTAAATATTTTTAACATGTTTGTTCAGGCGGCTGATTTCATTTTGTACCATCCTTGGCACCTTTCAGGGTCGACACATGATATAGGAATGGCAATTTTTCTGAGCGCATCTTGACTCGAAGGTTGCTGCTCTAACTTTATATATTGTTACTATGACTAGAAATTGGCCACTACGTTCATTTCATCCTGGCGCTCTTTCTTCTAGACATGGGGCACATTTGTGTACGCAAATGTTTTTGCACTTCGCCCCTTTTGTACGTGTCCCGATTGCATGTACATACAGTTCTAAGCAGCCTGGGAATTCTGGCTGAAATCAAGAGCGCAAGCATACGTGCATGTGTTTGACCAGTACAGTGTATTAAACCAATTCCAGGCTATGGAGGTGCTTTAGAAGATATTAAATTTTTTTTTCTGCTGACATGGTCTCCAAACTTTTGCTCGTGACTGTACGCTAGGCAGAACGCGAGCTTTTAGGCTCGGCATGATGAGGAGTGACCGAATTTCTTTTGATATGCAGTGCAAACCATAATATTTATAATACATAAGAAGTAGCAGTTTCAGCCAAAAAGTGGAGCACCTTGCTGCAGCAAACATTCGCTTACTAACTAAACAAGCATGGTGTCATACATGCACAGACAAACGTGAACAGCCCCGAGAAATCAGTGTCACTATGCTGGCGTGATAAGGAGCACCAGCGCTGTGTCCTAAACTGAACATTTCCTGCCGCCGCTTGCTTCACAATTTCAACTGCGCCTCCAAAGCCCGGCATATGACTAGGTCTAATGGGGCTTCGCGTGCTCGATCACATGACCTCCATTAGGGCCGCGGAGAGATGGTGCGCATTAAGCCAACACATTAGGAGCATATACAGGGACACTACAACACATGTCGCAAGTCGTTTGCAGCATTGCCGAATGTATGAGGCGTACACAGATAATATCCTTGCACAGCGGAATGTAGCTCCTGGTGTAACTGTCTGTATATTGGCCGGATTAGAGATTTTTATTTTTGTTTGGTACATGATAGATTTGAGCGATACAGTGCATGACATGTTTGGACCTTTGCGCATGCACGTCGTATATCACAAATTACTGTGGCGAAGAGCAGACGATGCGGTGCAGATGAACACATCTCGAAGGGCAATCGGCCTTCCTATTGGCTAAGGCATTCTGCAGCTTCCAAAGTGCTGCAAATTACTTGTGAAATGGAGTGTAGTGGAGTTGATCAAGCCATAATGCTTCTTGGCTTGGTCTCGCACCTGCAACGCACCATGTGATCACAAACATATGGCCCGCGGGCTGCTCATTCTCCTCGCACTTGGACTTTATTCAGGACAACGCGGCAATGTAGAAAATGCACCTGGAGTGTCCATATAATTGTTATCGCAATTAACATGGCTTCAGTCCTGTGGTGCTTGGTTGCCGTCAGGTTTCTATTTCATGAGAGTGCTTTGTTATGGTTTCAATGCGCAGAGCATATTCTAAGGTGAAGAAAGAATTATGGCTTGCTTCGTCTCAGCGATGACTTTTGAGGTGAAAAATATTGTTATGCACATAAAACTATTTACAGGATGTATTTTCAAAAAGAGATAGCGTTCATGAAACTAAAGAGCCCAGCCAGGTTATGTTGATTTTTCGTTGTCCTCAGAGCGATCAACGTTCTCTGTCTCCTTCACTTCAATGTAACAATATCATGCCAACATGAGAGGTCATTGGGGCAGGATGGAGAAATGGCAGCTAAAGCCAGTTACAGGAAGGGAGGGGATCGGCTTTTTCACCGTCTTGTTAAATGGGACCCCTTCTTATCCCACTCATGGGCATCGAGGCCTGGGCTGGGCTGCAGCCACTATGGCTTTCCCCTTTTAGCACCCTCCTTCCCTGTAACTCAGCACTAGAAGCCGTGCTCTTATGGCGTTACACAGTATACACAACATGAGAAGTCCATCCACAACATGTTACTTAAATATAACAAAAAAGTTATATAGTAGCACCTGAAATTATTTACGTTGCTAAAACTTGGACATACAATTTTATGAAGCTGATCATGACAAAGCCTCAGGAGAAAGCAGCTAACTTGATTAACAAGGAGCATCACTGTGACATGTGCTGTGTCATAGTGATGTCATGGTAAAGGCAGTAATTTCTAAAGCTATTTTTGACATAGCTTGTGAGCGTTTATAGTGGAATTTTTCTTAATCTTTTGGTTTCCCTTGTCAGCAGTATTTTATAAATCCAGTTTATGTATAATTTGTGATGTGTCAGCATGAAAAACCAAAGACTTAGGAGGCAGGGGCACATTACAGCACTGTTGCACATGATACAAACAGTGGCACTATCACATTGCACCTTCAAGCCGATGCCTCCACATTACTCTCATCAACTCCTAAACCTCCAAGCTGTGCTCATTTTGCCAGCTTGTACTGATATCACCAAGGATGAACCCTACTTGTCCATTCTGCAATTTTCTGTTGTTCTGCTTGCAGGGAATGAGTTGTGCTTTAGCGCATTCTACTGCCTACTGCTGAGCTTGAGCACTCGTGCATACAATCAGTGAAACAAGTTTAAACTTGTTTCACTGTTCAGAGAATATTATTAAAAGCTTTCTTGTGTATTTTCAATAAAAGAATTTATTTTTCCCATGTTATGTGTGTTGAAGGGGCCGTGAACCACTTTTTAACGAAGTCAAGCAATGCATTTGAAGTTAAATTAGACTACTTCAGAAATACTTTGCCCGCAAAAGTTTTTCAGTGTATTAAAAAAAGTGGAGTTATTTAATATCAAACATGCCGTTCACGGTGCTTCCACTCCTTGACCGATTTGCACTGCGAAGGCTACGGCAGAGCAGGGTGTGCTCACAACACTCGGCTTACTGAACGTCACCTTGGCATGCAGTTCAAATTTGATTTTGGACGTTTATGTAGACATCATTATTTCCGATTTTGGTGCCTACGACGTGCCAAATGTGGTTGTCCCCAGTGAGCCACATTGCACTCAGCCAGTGACTTCGTTGCGGCACCCCGCGGCGGCCGCGATATCTACGCTATGTAGCAGACTGCAGCTACATGCAGCTGCAGCATTTGCTTTGTGCACAAGGCTAGAGTGTGCGCTTGCGCTCATGTGCTCCTGTTTGGCTATGCTACGTGGTGCGGACCAGCTTTGCCCTATGCCAGCTTGACTGACGGATAGTAGCCACATCCAATTTGTGTATGCTGAAGCGCTCTCAGTAGCCCATTGAGAAGTGAAGTCTGCCAAAGCATCTAACCAGGAGTGGCCAGGAGTGAGCCCGTGCTGGCAAGCTTGTGGGTGGACTGACCTTAAGTTTTGAGTGGTTTGAGGCTAGTTGAGTGTTCAAAACTAGTCGAAATTAGCGAGAACTGACGGCTACGGCACCGATAAGCAGGGTGGCCAAAGTTTAATTCCTGTGCAGGTGGCCCATGACCGAGCGTGAGCAGATGATAGTCTGCTTCTTCCGGAAGCACATAATTATCTAAATTTGAAAGCAGATTTGTACTTACTTCAGCCTGTTTATTAAAATGTCTCAATAAATACAGACAGTAACTGTAGGAAGAAGCGCATTGTTCTAAACACCCTTCTTGATTGATGTCAGCTATTGGCCAATAGCAGCCGCTAATGGAAATCTGCTATATTACAAAATAAAGCATCCAGAAAAGAGTGAGGAGCAGGCTCCGGTTGAAAAGAGGGTGTTTGAGAGAAAGGTGACTTCACACTCCGCTTGCAAGATCCATGTGCGACTGCAAAATTTGGCTGAGATGTTCACAGCAGCATATGCTATCTGCGGACTGTGTTTTTTCACCAAGCTTGAGGGATGGTTCAGGGCCCCTTTAAATATATGTAGGGGGGCACAAATAGTGATTTTTGAGACTGAATCAAATACATATCGAATTGTGTCAGAAGCAAATAGAATCAAATATCGAAAAGCACAAATGGAGGATTAGGAGCAAACAAGTAGTTTCTTCACATGCACAGGACTCTTCAGAGAGTGCGACTGATCACTGTATAGCCTGTAAAGTATGGCTACCAAAGTGACATAGCCTGCTCCACTACGGAAGTTCTCATGTTTTATGTCTATGCTATTTTTGTGGAGGAAAAATTTACAGTACTTTTGCTCCAATTTTATGTTTAATCGGGTACAACTGACGTTTTGAAATATTCAAAAGGTATTTGAAAAATATTTGCATTTATGAATGGTATCTATATTTGATTCAAAGACCAATTCAAGTAGGACACTATTTGATTCATTCGAAGGAAGGGCAGGAGGAAAGAAAAAAGAAGAAGGCAGGGAGGTTAACCAGAATAACGTCCGGTTGGCTACCCTACACCGGGGGAATGGGATAGGGGAAAGCAAAGATCACAGGGAGAGAGAGGAGGGAAGGAAAGAAGGAAATTGCGGCAAGTTCAGATTCATTCGAAAGTTTTGAACATTCACATACCCCTATATATACGGGTTAGGTAAGCCATACATATACATAATAAAGTTTTCGAATAAGAAAATCGCATGCAAAAACATGGTTAGAAAAATAGTTTTTTTTGAAATGTAATCCAGTCTTCTCATAAACAATGTGAGAGTTTTAAATTTAAGGAGAAATAGTATTGAACGATTTATGCATACCTGGTGGCTTCTAGTGACTTTCTTATACCACTGGAGCTGATTTTAATATGGCTTCATCTTTTGCACCTGCAGGGCACAATTCTGTGGTTCCACGTCTTCCATCTAAGAAAAAATCACTCTCATCAGGAATAACTCGATGTGACCCTGCTCCATGGCACCAAGAGAGGCTGAGGGACTTTTGTGAGCCGGAGTCCTCACCGTTGCGAATCGACGACCGTGTGGTGTGGGTGAGCGACCATGGCCCAGAGTATGGCACAGTGCGATGGCTGGGCCACCTGCATGATACCAGTGAAGACTTGATGGTTGGTGTGGAATTTGTGAGTGTGCAGTCTTCCATGTACATTCAGTTTTCCTGCACCCTGTGTTGTGAAGTGCTTTGCCTTCAGGCACTTGGCCTTTTTTGCTCACAGGACAACCAGGTTGGCACAGGCACAGGAAAGTACCGTGACCGGCAGCTTTTTGAAGCCCAACTTGGCCATGCATCATTGATTCCCCTGCTGGGCCTTCTTAAAGCAGACGACTACCTTGGAGAACAGGCACCAGGTGCAGTGGCACTGTAATAACTTAGCCATGCAGACAAAGTGCAGGTATAGATTTAAGTGAGGTGTGACTAATTAGGAAAATCTTCATTGCATTATTAATTATGGACTTTGCATGTTTACTATGCATTGCAATGTTTAAGGCAATTCTTTTGCAAGACCTTTGGCCCGTTTGTTAAATACACCAAACAAGCATTTAGTTTAAGCCATAGAGTTTCTTACAATACTATCAAGGAAAAAAATCTGGCATGAAGCTTTGTCTATGCTAGTTTCTTGAAGGGTCCATTGGAATATCAGGATATGGATGTTTTGGTTTGTCTTGCCCGTGGTTTGTTCAAAAGTATAGGTGTGGCTGCATATATAATGCTTTCTTGGAAATAACTCTTCATAACAAGTCTTGGTTCTGTTGTAATACATCTAGCATTAAGGTTTCTTCACACTATAAAAATTAACCAAACAAAGAAAACAAAAATGTACAGCTTAAAAGCCTCCTGAACCACCCCTTTGGCTTCGTGAAAAAACACAGTCCGCAGATAGCATACACTGCTGTGAACATTTCAGCCAAATTTTGCAGTCGTGCGCAGCATGCAGAGCTCGCAAGCGGAGCACGAAGTCACCTTTTTATCTCAAGCACTCTGTTTTCAACGGAAGCTTTCTCCTTACTCTTTTCAGGTTGCTATATTTCGTCATTTCGTCATTAGACCATTAGCTGACATCAATCAAGAAAGCGGTTTGGATCAGTGCGCTTCTTCCTACTGTTACTGTGTATATTATTGATGCAGTTTAAGGGGACACTAAAGCAATACACTGAATCAGTTTACATGGATAAAGCATTCTTTGAAAACTTTGTTTATTATTATTATTATTATTATTTGTTTTGCACACATATACACAGGTAACAGGAAAGGAAAAGCGAGGAGCAGGCTGGCAACTGCCACCGGAAGGGGCAGTGTTTATGTGCAATCAGCATGTAATAAGACAGATGAACTATCTATTCTATTAGAAAGCTTTAATTTTACTTTTGACGTTGTAATGCTCACGGGGGCATGGTTCACATCAGACAGAGACATTATAAGGCATCGAGGTTATTCAGCATTTTTTATAAACATAACTTGCAGATGTGGTCGTAGACCGTTAGTACATCTTAAAGAAAAGCTTCGAATGTAACATACTTCATCAGTTTTCTTTTGTATCAAATGATATTGAAAGTCTTGCGGTCAAACCTATAATTTATGCCATTGCTACAATTTACCATCCTAGCGGGAGCTTTTCAATTTTCATAGATTACCTTGAAACATTCCTTAACTACGTATTTGAAAATAAACTAACACTTATTTTAGGTGATGACTACAATATCGATATGTTGAATTCGTCCCTCTCACACAAGTTTCGTTCAGTGTTAGACTCAGTGTTAGACCCGTATTACCACTAATAGTGGCACTTAATTTATTTATTCTTAATAAGCCTGGCTCCTAGTGACACTATGGGTGGTGTTCTTGCCTCACAAGTTACTGATCACTTGTCTATTTTTTTGTTTATAAAAGCCCTCTACCAGGACACTAAAAAGTACTTATGTAAGATTGAAAACTACAAAACATTAATCAACATTCATGCGACAATTTTCGAGCTAAACTGATAAATATTGCACGGGAAGCCATCTATGACTTGAAAAATGTGCTGAAGCCTATAATAAATATTTATGCCGGTTTAAAAAGTGTATATCAAAGCAGTTGCACTTATACTTATTTGGAAATAAGCACGATCACGTAAACCTTGGATAACTAATTATTGCCTCAACCTAACCGAGGAGAAGGACAAGCTCTTCAAAAAAATTTTAACCACACTCAGCCTTGAGGATCGGGAACTACTTAGAAAACAGAGAAATATAATACGTTCCTGCATAATGCGAAATGCGAATACCTGCACAATATATCTTTGTTGGAACATAGTTATAAGCCTGAAGCCATGTAAAATAAAATTAATTACCCTTTGAATTGTTACAATGCCAGTCACAATGTCACCCAACTAAAATTAAATGATCAATCAGTGCATGGTACTAAACTGGCATAAGCTTTCAATATGTTTTTCCTGAATCTAGTGCAAAGCTCTCATCATAATGATGCAACTAATATGGTTGAAAAATACCTTAATAGCCTTTCTCTAAACCTGACGAGCAAATCTAAACTTCCGTCACACTTTGTTCACTTAGGAACAACACAGCTTTAAACATAGATAATTTAGAAATAAAACCTATAAAATACGTAGCAGATTTAATTGTTTCAGTACACTCATATCTATAATCTAGCCTTCTCAACGGGAACTTTTTCGCAAAAAATGCAAATATCAAAAGTTATTGTAGTTTTTAATGGTGGAGACAAAAATAACTTGGCCAATTACCGTGCAATCTCTCTTCTATGAGTGTTCTCTAAAGGTATGGAGAAACTGTTACTTTCTAGGATTTCATCTTTCGTAGGTAAATTCAATTTGATAAATGAATGTCAGTTAGGTTTTAGCAAAAGTCGATCGACGGAGGATGCCCTCTTAACACAAAAATGAATTATTCTAAAGGCATTTGAGGAAAAACAGTTTGTTATTGGAATATGTGAGATCTTTCAAAATCATTCGACAGGTTTAACCATGACGCGTTATTACTAAAACTATTTACCAAAAAATGTTATTAACGTTATTACTAAAAGTATTCTATATTAAACACTGCAAACAAAGCGTTTTTATAAACAACAACTTAGCCACTCTGAAATCGATAAATGCTGGTGTTCCTTAAAGCAGCATCCTTGGAACTCTCTTGTTTAATTGATATATTAGTGATGTCACTAACATTACCAAAAAGCAACTTGCACAATCTGCACGGATGACATGACTCTTGTATTTTGCGGAACCAACATTAAAAGACTTCATTTAAGCATCAATGAATGCCTCCAAGACCTCTTGACATGGAGTGGACTACATTCATTAAAAGTTAATGCAAGCAAAACTAAAGCAATTCTTTTTACTTCTAAACAGTCACCGGTATCTCGCAGAAAATCCTATGCTTGGTCAATTGCCTTTAGAGATTGTTGACTCCTTTAGTACACTCGGTCTATACTTCCACAAGCATATGTGCTGGGTCACACTTATATTAAACACATTATCACCAAACTTTCAAGGACTGCCGACATTTTGGCTAGATTTCATTTTTTTCTACCACCTGATACGAAATTACTGATTTACACGACGCATTACTTTTGTTCAACTTGAACTACTGCTTTCTTGTACGTCATTCAATTTACACCAGTTGTGTGTGCTTCAGAAGAAAGCCGTTAGACACATGGATGGTGTTCCCTTCAATATACGAGCAACTTTTCATGTGGTTTAATGTAATACCTGTTCGTAATCTTTATTCATATAATATAACCACACGATACAAACATAGTATGAATACTAGGGAAGACGTGATAACGGCATCGCACTTAAAGATTAGGACACTGATATACAACACACATATCAAAGTCCCATTTTGTCGAATGAAATATGACGAACAAATGCTTTTGAATTTTTTTCATGAAATATTGATGTCACGACTGCAGTAAAAACACACTATGCTCCATTATTATGACACGCTCATGATACCATTTATTTTGTGGATCTGCTTATCCGAAAACGAATATGCATTCTATTTATGTACCCCTGCAATTCTCTGTATTTTCTATATATCTTTTTCCAACAGAATGTATGAAACAATAGTTTGTGCATGAAATTTTGATAATGAAATTTATGGTGTTTTGTTTTTAATCTTTTTTGTGATCACAGAATGATTGTAATGTTAGAAGGTGCATGTGAGTAATAGTCCTTGGCAAGGTGGAATAATTTGCAAATTTGTACATTTAGATGTGTTAATTTGCATGTGCCTTGGAAGCAATCAGGCTGGAAACATTTTCCCAAAGGCTTCGTTGCCTTGTATCTAGTGTCCCTCTGCGTGCAATACAATTGGGCTTTTTTATGAACATTTTTTATGAACAGTAAACGGTGTTTTCTGCCTGCTCATAGCCTGTTTCTGTTCTCACAGGGATTTATAAGGCTTAACATTCATTAATAGGGTGAAACAGATGCTTATATAATTTAAAATGGTTGCTTTGTAAATGACTGATTTTGAGTATGGTGTGCAGTCTTTTCTTTGAACATTATGGTACACTATCATCCAAGTAGAATGTCCAAACTGTCTGAAAAAGGGGATTTACATTTAGTCATCCCTCTTATTTTTATAATGCATCCACATGGAAACATAAAAGCATGTGGAACATATTTTCATCTTTTTTTTCGCATTATGCGACACAATGCATGTTTGGGCTGTCCAAAGGTTTTGCTACATCTGGTATAGTTGCATAACTTCTCAACCTCCCACAGAGACAAGGGGCTGTGGTGTGAATGTGGCTAATGCTATTCGCTGTAGTTCATACCTATATCCAAGCACCTTTCAGCCATTCTGCAATGCTTGTATGTCAGTGATCTCAGTGGGAAAAAAAATATTGATAATGCTATCACTGGAAAAACAAATTTTTCATTTGTGTCACATTTATTCTAGGGAATGGAATGCAAATAAATGGAACACAGAGTCTAATGTGGATTCCAGGACACCCCCCTAAGTAGTTTGAGTGTACGAAGTTAAAAGAGAGCGATGCCACTACTGACATTGCGCTGACGCAAGATGTTTGGACGAAAGTCAATTGGAAAGGTTGCCGTAGCACACCTCTGCATTAAAATAGAACAGGTTTAGGTGATTGCTAGGTTAGAAATGGCTGCTCATTGGCAGCATGCTGTGAATAATTTTCGAGGGTGTACAGTGCAATGGTAACTACAGGGACAAAAAAGGAGACACGGGCGAGCGCTTTTGTCCCTGTTGTTACCATTGCACTGTACACCCTCGAAGATGCCTCACCAACTAGCTTGAGCAACCACTTTGCTGTGAAGAATGTTCTGCACAAGTAGCGAGAACTGGGCGAGTCGGAATATGCTCATGATCTGTCAACACAACAGACAGATATGAAAAAGAAAAGATGAGCCCAGGCATTGTCTATCAACTGAAGCGTTAATGCAAACATGTGGCCTATATATACAATGGGGATTCTACCAAAGTGGGAAAAACAAAACTAAAACCGATACCTTGTACAACAGTATTGCACATGTCACATGTGATTAAACCTGATTTAAGAACTTAAATTCGTGCTGTGTTGGAGTGATTGTGTATATTGACCACGTGTTTACATTAAAGATAAAGTCAATAGACAGCGCCTGTGATTGTCTCTTCCTTTTCATCTTTGTTATGTTGACAGATGATGAAGAACGTTCACCAGGTCCCACTTACATATGTTCTTGTGGAGAAAATTATGCCTTTTGATAACTTTGTTTCTTGTGACTTGCAGTTGACTATGGAAATTCATGCTTTTACACTTCACACATTGATCGAAGGCTCAAATTCCCTCCATCAAGCCATTTTCAAGGTGAGTTACTAAATCTTATGTGTAAATGTTTGTACAATGAACGCTGTGGCCAGGTGAAATGGCTGCTGTGTAACGTCTTATGCCCTGTTTAGTTCAGTAATTCATTACAAGTTCCCAATGGCAAACAATACTTAACTCACTGTTGCCATCTTTTGTTATCTTGTTCTTCTCAGAACTTTTTTTTCTCCTGCATTGCTAAAAAACTTTCTGCTGAGGTTTTAGAAAATATAGCAACTCCTCAAACTATATCTTGTTTTCAGAGAAGGCATTAACACTCTCGCTTGTGCGGCTGTGATACAGGGTATCTAAGAAGCCAACAAACACTGACATCAAGGACAACATAGGGGAAATTACTTGTGCTTAATAAACGAAATAAAAAAACAATAAATTAATGGAAATGAAAGTGTATGAAAAAACAACTTGCCGCAGGTGGGGGACGATTTCCACAACCTTCGCATTATGCGTGCGATGCTCTACAATTGAGCTACCATGGCGCTGTTTCCCCATCTACTTTCTTGGGTATTTATGTTTCCTAGTAGAACCCTGGGGGTGTTAGCCAGTGCCACTACTCCGTCACGTACTCGAGGGATGGCCCAGGGGGGCCCGCTCGCCCCCCCCCCCCAATTTAAGACGCATAACTCCCCCCCCCCTTCCCCCCACGCCACCACTTCTCATGCACATTCCTAAAGCGCGGCCAAATCAAAGTTGAAACTTGACAGCTATTCAGCAGTCAACATTTTGCTGCCTTTTTCACTCCTTTTAGATGGCGGTTGTTATATCGGCATCTCCTGGGGTGTGAAGGCCAGTTTTCTCGTCGATTCGGTGCCCGTGCAATTAACTCGAGATGCATTCAGTTGTCACCGTCTTTTCGACAATCACGCGCATTGCTGTTGCTTCGTTAGTTCAACCTTGTTTGTTTAGACTGACCCAGAGACCAGGAAATGGATTCGGTTCGTAGTCAGCTGGTCTGTATGCACATGCAACAAGTTGTGGCCAGAGAAAACACCCAATTGTGTTTAACTTTTCCTTTTGCTTCATTATTTTTTTGAGTAACGGCTTACCGCAACACTGATAGATCCTCGGAACCATATACTCATGATATGGGTTAGATCAGGTGGAAAATAAAATAATGCGAGACAGTGTCTATCGTCAAACCCTTAAACGCATAGGCAATGTGAGTGTCACCCCTTAACTCGTCTGGTTTTTCCATAATTGTAGAGCTCTTTTTGTTCAAAATTGCCAACTGGAAACAAGAGTCGCAAGGATTCGGGAAATTAGGTGATCTACTTAGGGAGAGAGCCAAGGCAACAGCCAAACAGGAAGGAAAAGTGAAAATTAACAAATTTAACCGTTGTTTATGAAAATATTTATGGATCAACAACTTCTTATTTAAAAAGGAAGTAGAGCAAACGCGGCCAGAAGTGGAGGACAATTCTGTGTGTTCTGAATGACGCTTCTACAGTTATCATTAGAGCCGCCTAACATAGCCACTTCTCTGCTGTGCTTATGTAGGTGTTTTTCTAACCTTTCCCGGTGGGCGCAGTACATGTAGAATCTCAGCTTGCTGCGCCATATGCGGTTGTAAACGACTGGTGGCCACGCATCGTTACGTAACTTCTTAAATAGCAATACGAGTCGGTTGTAGCACTTGTTAGAGCAGTAAATGAGAGATCCAAAGAACTGCGACTGTTCTGCAAATATATATTTCTGCATAATTCTTCCAGAGCTAATTCAAAAAACGTTACTATAGTTGGATACAAATTAAGTCTGCAGTGAAGCCCCGCCCACGCCCTCATAGCCGCCAGCCACTGTTCCTCCGCGAGGCTGCAAATAATTGGTACTTCAAACTTTTCCTGTTACCCAAATAAGGCGGTAACCACAAAAATAAAATTATTAGTGCGTAATTTTATATCTTTTCCCTCGTCTGTTATAGTGGAATGGCTGAAGCCTAATTTTTTATTGAACTGAAATAACATGCTTGCTTTGCTGCAACTATTTATTGTCAAGTTTCATTTCAGTTCGCACTGAAGTTTCATGAGTAAAACAGGTTCAGAAGTGAAATCAGCGGCACCACAGACTTTTGAAGAGTGAAATGTTCAGAGTCCATATATTTTGTCTATGTCTGTTGCACACCTCATTGCTTCCACCGATGAAAAGACTCTTCAAGAACAGCAGATGCTCCTGAGGTATCAAGTACGACGCCATTTTGAAAAGGCCACATGACAATGATTTTGTTTGCGTCTGTGATTGGCTGGCGAAGGAACACAACTTCGCGAAGGTTGTGTGCCTGGGTTGCCAACTGCTTTCTTTTAAAGTTATATTCTACTAAAGTAATCTTTGTTTTACATTTTGGGCTTCTTTACTTGTTCTTGGTGGTGTTCTTCCTGCGCTTCTTTCCTGCGCAAGTCCATTTGACGTGGTTCCTTGTTTGCCAAGTAGAGGAAAGGTGTATCACACAGGCATACCTGTAAAATACACCTTCTTTTATTTCTCTTTTGTGGGTTTACGCGTTTTTATGGAGAATGGTGGACGTTGTTCACATCTGTGCTAGTAAAGGTACCCCCCCTCATTTGCATAGAAGCTACCTTGGGTTGCCCCCCGGAAAATAATCCTACTCACATACCTTGGCAGCGGACGTGGAACATCTTTTCTGCTGCAGGCATCACGAGAACGTGATCTTTTTGGGTGAAGGCATCAATGTTGCCAGATTCGAGGCCCTAAAAAAATGAGTACAAATATTTGATTAATACCATTTATTTTTCTTTAGCTACAGAAAGAAACTTGGAAAGGAAACATGTTTTAAAACAATTGGACTGATTTGTTTGAATACACACAATGCCATTTTAGAAGTTCATTCAGCCGGTTAGCTTGTAAATTAGAAGAACGTCCTTATTAGCTTACAGATGAACAGCTTAAGCACCCAGTGTACCGGCTCCAAGTATCCACTAATCTTGGTGAGCTCCTATATTCAGCGATAATTGGGCATTTGAAGATATTAAATATAACATATTCAGTTAGAATATTTGGCTTTAAATGAAAGTATTTGATTCACACCTAATTCAAGTAATTCAAATTTCTAACATTCACACATTCCTGCTTCATGTAATATTCTGCTCACTAGTGTTTTGATGTATCTTTTTTCTTCTTCAATTCTTGATCACCGAGTGTTTCAGTGAAAAAAGGCTATGGTAATAATATAATATGTAGCTAAAGCATTTTTGTGAATTTAGAAATATTTTTTTTATTTAACAATACTGTAGGCCTCTGCACAGGCCCAAACAGGAAGTGGATTGTAAAAATACACATGAGCATGGAAAAAACAGGAAAAAAAGAAAAAGAAGAAAAGAATATAGAAAACAAAAGAAAACTGCTGTACAACAACACTGGTATTCAACACAAGACACTTTCTTTGTTTCTCATGAATCAAAGAATAATGAAAGGTGCTCAAAACAATTGCAATATTAGTCGTATAACATTCTTGTATTTATCAGGGATCTATAAAACACCACTATTCAGCACATTGCAATATTTACATTTGCAATCATAAGGCAGTATTAATCACACGTGCACTAGTGTCCAATCACTCAACCAACTCATTATTTTTAAACTACGCACTCAAATACTTTCATGAGCAACCAAAATATGGCTCCAATTTTGTGACAAAGCCATCCACAGAATCTGATTCTATAATTTCCTTTGGCAACGAATTCCAGATTTCAATTGCCCATGGGAAATATGAATATTAAACGTGTCGCACTGTGTCGGATACTGCCTTATGTGTTTATTGTGACAAGTTCTATGAGAGTGTTGGTGTGGTGGCTGCACGTAATCTCGCTTATCTATATTAATGTTGTCATTACATAGCATAAAAAGAAATTTCATGACAGCCACATGACACTGACAAACAAGGGTAAGCAGTGCTGCTTGGTTTCTAAGAGCACTTACGCTTTCGTGTCGAGAATACTTATGGTATATAAATCGCAACGCTTTATTTTGAATACTTTCTAATTTCTGTGAGAGACCTTTCTGGTGCGGGTTCCACACTATGCTACCATACTCAAGAACTGGCCTTACTAAAGTTTTATATGCTGCTAGTTTCACATAAGATGGTGCTGCAGTTAATTTTCTTCGCAAGAAGCAAGAAACCGAGTGCTCGGAAGGCCTTTGTACATGTATTATCGATATGAGTATTTCATTTTAACGCGCTTGTAAAGGTTATGCCTAAATATTTTACTGTGTCAGTTTGTAATAAATCATTACCCATTAATGTATAATTGAACCTAAAGATCGACTTTCTATGAGTTATGGTCATATGCCGTGTTTTCTTAAGATTAATTTCCATTCCCCACATGTCACACCAGCGGGCTATATTGCTTAGTGTAGTATTTAGTCTAAGCTGGTCCTCGATTCCTTGCACGCATGTATAAATTACCAAGTCATTACCAAGTCAATTACCAAATATAATTGTTTTTATTATGCTGAAAAAAAAAAGGCATGCAGCTTTTATAACTTGAGTGCTGTTCTGGATGCACTTTTGTGTTCATCATTTTTTCACTGGTCATACTCCTCCTACATATGAGTAAAAATAGGTCACCTTGATCATTTCTGTCCATCATATTTTCCTTTAATTTTTATTATATCCATGCATTTGGTCTGTCCTACCCCTCACTTGCTTATATATGTTTTGCTGCTTCCTTTGGTTCCCCTGCACAGCTCTTGGCACAGCTCCCAGAGCAACTAGCCGCCATCTGTTTTTAGCCCTCACCCCATCTTCTGCGTAGTGACCTTCTTTTGAGCTGTGTTGTTGTTGAGTGCTGCCACATGATTCTCAGTGTCTCTGGCAACAGCGATCCAGAAGGGACCCAGGACTTGGGAGGCAGCTGCAGCATTTGCACAACGTTAGCTGAGGTCAAGTGCAGCACTAGCACCAAGGCACGTCAAATGTTTTTTTGAGGCTCCTGTTCTGCCCTTTTGTTGGAGGAAATGGACATTTCAGCATGATGGTGCTCCTTGCAAGGACACATATGAGTTCAGAGTGTAGAATGCACTATTTTTCCAAATTCAGCAGCTGTGCAACTATGGGATTGTGAGTGGCAGATTGTGTGGTGATCATCCAAGGTGCAGCGCTTGGTGCAATGACTCTTGAGTGCATATCACTAATGGCAGTGTCCTTGTGACCTTCCATTTGGGTGTTGAAGACGGATACATGTAAAAAGGTCAGAAGAATTTTGCAGAGAACTGCTGACATTACCAGGCCTGCACTAAATTGTGGCACTTTTTTAATCCTCAGGTGCTGAGGAAATTTAGAAATGTGCTGCTGCAAGTTGTGATCAAAGTGTGATTTCTGCCGAGTAATCAAACTATATGTAAAAGATCTTTCCCCTGCAAGCCTCCTAATATAAATTGCTGGAAGCATGTTTTGGTTACGGCAGCACATTTTTCCGCTGGTTGAAAGCTTTCAGGACAGAGAGAGGAGCCCTGGGGCAGAGTCATTTCGGTCAGCACTTTCAGATGGTGCTGAGTCATTCTACTCTGCACTGTCTGATCATAGAAGCAGTGTCTATTATGATGCAGAGTCATCAGACCTTAATTCTTCTGATTCTGACTCCAGATATGCTGATGTAGATGAGGAGCCCTGTCCAGAACAGATGCCAGCAGTTGTGACTGAATTTGCAGAAGCTGTCACCAAAGAGAGCACACTTGATGAAGCTTATGAAAGCTTTAGCTATGGAAAGTTATTTGAAGATGTGTATGGGACTGTTGTTCATAGACCACCACTACTTAAATGTCAGCAAAAGCGTCAAGACAACAAAAATGAGAAGCAGCCTCCACGAAGGTGGCGTCCACTCCCTCGCATCCCTATAAAATCAGATTTTCCACAAGATAATTTAGTAACATGTGCCAGCCGTGAAGTGCCAGCTCATTATGAGTCATTTCCTACAGAATTAAGTTGTTACATGAAGCAAGAGCAAGATCGACAAGAAATGAATGATGATGAACTTGAAAATGAAATGCAAGAAGAGAGTATTACATCTTCATTTTTTTACCTTGAGCAAGCAGCTGAGGAATTTGCAGAGTTTATTGTAGAAGAAGCAAAACATGAAGCTTGCAGACCTTTAGCGGAGACCTCTATGTTAGGAAACAAAAAAAAAATGGCAAAGCTTGGCTTGGATAACTTGTCAAATGATGGTACTCGTAAGACTCAAATGCTGAATCATTCTGTGATTGGTACCAATGATACTACTTTACATCCAGTGACGTCAGAGGATCGGGATATTCTTGATGCTTTCAACAGGCATTTTGAACCCTGCTTTGATTCAGAAGAAGAACCTGACAGTCAAGCATTTGAAAATGCCTCAGAGGAAGAGGCTGATTGCATGGAATATGCAGACTTAGATGAAAAGGGACTTCTAAATAGCAACGCTCTGCTTGGCACGTTTAAGAGGTTTCCGCAGCCTGCATTAGACAGCTTGCATCATGAGCACTCGTTTTCAGATAGCTCACGAACTGGTGGAAGTTCAAAACGTCGCCCTACATCATTTCTACCTACAACTAGCTCAGCTAGCGAGCTCACTGATAAATACTGGAGACGCTACAGTTCAGATACAGCTGATGCTGCTACAACACAGCACAAGCGGCTTAACGCAGTGGACAAAAATTTTCTGAGCAGTGATCCAGACATTAGTAAATATTCACATTTAAACCTTTCAAATGGTTATGCAGATAGCACTATGATCTCTGTACCAGGTACAACTGCAGACATTTGCAGCTTTGTTGAACCTGTAGAGGAAGCACCTAATTCTTTAAAAGATGAAAATGCTCATGTCCAAGCTCAATGCCTCCCCGTGACATATTCCAACAGGTTACTTGTGGATGGCCTGTCAGAGTCGTACCCAGTTCATGCATCATGCAAACTTTTACATGAAAACAGAGGTAGTGTGTTTTCTTCAGCACAAGAAAACGACAGTGCCCTGTTGAATGAGCAGCCAAAACATCATTCTCCTCGCCACAGTAATGTTACACCACCTTCTCTATTGGAGGAGCAGCCAAGACCACCACCTCGCTCTCCTCGCTGCAATAACGTGCCACCTCCTTCTATATTGGAAGAGCCACCAAAACCACCACGTCGCTCTGCTCGCCACAGTAATATAACACCACCTTCCCAGTATCTGCAGATTTCACCGGAAGGTACTGATATGCATCAAGGCTCTCCCTTGGAATGGAATGCTCAGGTTGAAAATGAAGTTGATCCAGACAGTGGCCTATGCGTAAAAAATAATGTGAAAGTACCTGCAAGGCGTAGAAGGGCCCCACTTGGACTTCAGGCATCTGAAGGCATTCTCCTAGATGGCAATGCACCACGAAAAGAAACTAGTATGCGTGCAGTTGCTCACCAATGTTCAGAAGACGGTCATGCTTTCACTAAGCAGGGTGGTAAGGGAGAACTAATTGGCCAAGATAGGCCTCAGACATTTGGAAAAGAATTTCAGCATGGAGAACTCTGTTATGAAAGTGACGAGGACAGCAGTCTGTCATCTTGCGTAGACTCTGGGAGTGATGAGGAGACCTCTACAAAAGAAATACTAAAACAGTCATCATTTAAGGGTCCACAGCATGATGAGGAGCCTCCCACAAGTGAAATTTTGAGGCTTCCTTTTTCTTTGTCAGAATTGTCGAGACATCTTTTTGAAGATGACTCCCCTTTGGATGTTGTCTCCTTCAATGTTGTTGAGAACTGTGATTTTCTTAATGATAGTTGCTCTGGGAGTGCACCATACATGATGAAACTTGGACCTAACGATGACCTTTCAGCATTTTTGGTTGACCCAGGCATAAATGAGCATCCTGAGGTGCATGACAGTGATATTGATAGTGTATCTGAAGACACTACATTTGAACCATATCATGATTGTAACTTAGACAGTGTTCATTCTGGTTGTCTGCCTTTGAATGAAAATAATCCGAACTGTGATGAAGATGTTGAGGATCAGCAGTCATTAGGAGGCCAGCCAGACTTGAAAAAATTGGTTTTTGGTGTTCCCACACGTCCACTGAGAAAACGGGCTTACTCTTCACTTAAAAACAAAGAGTTACCAGTGAGCAGCACGGATATACAGTTACAAGATAATATAGAAGCAGAACTTACGTGCAGTGACGCAGCTTCATTAAAGGAGACGACTGGCATGATGACAGCAAATATTCCTTGTGTTTCACAACACACTGATACGTCACGCATACAGCACATGAAAGAGAGTCGGAACGATATGTATATGAGAGTGGTGACATCTCAAGAGCACAGTGTTTTAGGAGCTGATGTTCCTGGCCAGATCGACACATTGGAGACTAGTGGCAACAAGAGGAATGCTGCTGCTGCTGCGACTTTATCAGGCTCTGTTGCCTCCTCACCCCTGCCAACTTCCTGCTCTTATCAGGAAGTTCCAGGGGCAGGGGTTGAGTGTGATAAGCTGCCAGCCCTGGAAAAAACAAGTGGAGACAGCTTCTCTGATGGGAGGGCTTCAGTGAATGCAGCTAGTTCATATGGTAGCACATTTCAAAAGTGTGTGAAGGAAGAACATGACAAGATGGTGATTCAGCAGGTGGAACTTGTTGAAGAAGCACCTATACAACTACTTAAAAATGTCGTCCTCCAAGAGTACCCTGGTAAGCCTAGTCGTTTTCATCCAGTATATTGATTACAGAACTTTGCCTTTGCATTATTTCCCAATTCATTATTGTTTTCTGTTCTTCGCATTGTTCAAAGAGCCATGATGTTGATGTGTCAGCACACAATTTTTGTTCCGTGTTAGCTGCACCGACAACATAACATCACAGTGTTTCGATTATAGTTACATTTATGATATTACAACTTATCACTTGTTACCTTGAACCATGACTAGTTTTGTTTCAAGGGATGTCTTAAACACATCCTTTATTAGCCAAACAGTGGCAGAGAGTGATCTACTGCATTTCTTTAAGAATTTGTATAGAACCATGTATAACTTACATGAAATAGAAAAAGTGCAGCTTTTAGCACTTATATAAATGTGAAAATGACACCCCCTTACTGCAGACTTCGTGGTGACACATCACAGCTTCAAAGGCTGTGGGCTTTTCAGATTGCAATGCAACAACCACTGTAATGCTAACAAGGGTTGTTCTCATGGTCTTTTAATATCACTAGTGAATTGACTTGAAGTTTTTCTCTTTTTTGATTTTGGAATATTTTTCATATATTATGCTACACTTGTAAGTTAATAGTGCTATGCATAAGCTTATAAGCTTGCATGGCTGGTGCACTTAAATGGTATTTCTAGACACGTCAAATTCTTGGCATATGTTGCGGTGAGAATTCATCACATACTTAATGTGGACAGCTAGGCTAGTTGGAATATCAGCATTTCATGCATTTGCAGCGCTTTAACGAAATAGGAAATATTAAGAGGAAAGATGATCTTCTAAATAAGAAAAATTAATAGACGAGGAAAGACGAAAAAACAGGTCCTTTTGTCTTTCCTCTCAGAGGAAAGATGGTCTTTTAAATAAGAAAAATTAAGAAAAGAGAAAAGACGAAAGGACAGGTCCTTTCGTCTTTCCTCTTCTCTTAATTTTTCTATTTAATCCAGATTTTTTACCATCAACAAGTTTTATCAAAATCTGGTTAAACCAGATTTCTTCCTGAAGTTTTGGTTTAAAGAAGCGATCGTCCAAAGCTACCAGTCTTCATGCACAGCACTAAGTTTCTGAGCAAAATATGTGCAAACATATCTTTTTGTCTGCTACTGTGGCTAGTTTCATCTCTTTCTAGGGTTTTTTCTTTTACTTTCTTATTTGTATAATTTTTTTTGCATATATGGTAGTAGCAATATAAATCCATAAGGCTAACAGGACTAGAAAAACCAGTAGGTAGCAGTGTTGTGTTGCTGGACTATTCTTATTAGTGCATGTGGTATTATGAACATTTCACACAAAGCCCTTTCTCTTTGCTGCCAGTTGATTAGTGGTAAATACTGCTGGTCAGTACACTGAGAAAGTTTTTTTGGCCCAAATTTTGAAGATGATGATCACGATACTAAAAGCCCACTGTTGAAGACAAAAGTGTTGTGTGTGCTTCTGAAGTGGTCATCAGCATAATAGTGCCTGAATCAAGCAAAGTGTCAGCACTTGTAACAGCATTCTACATTGCATCAGGTTGTGCCATCAGAACTTCATGCAACTGTATTGCAGCATGTTTTTTGTTGTAGTTATTCATTGAGAGTGAGCTGCCTAATCACTAGGTAATTGCATGCATCTTAGGAAGTTCCTGCAAATGCACAAATGTTTTCTTTTCACTATTGTTGCCTCTTGTCAAAGACATTAAGCAAGTTGACTTCTTCACTGTAATTCAAGCACCCTTTTTAACTTTCTGTGAGCTGACTGAACATACCTTACTGGTTGTTATGCTGGTCCTTTGTCTGACTGGCCTACAGAAAGTATATATGATCTACACATTAACACTGTTTATGGTCTATGTTGATTACATAGTAATTAGTGCGTCTGCTAATAACAGCAATTTACAAACAGATGTTTAGCAATAGTGCTTGTACTGTCTACGCTGGCAGAGTTTGTCACCATCGCATCCAATATAGAATTTTCAGCCGTTTTAAGACAGTTGTGTATGTGTATTCTTGGCTGTGTGGCTGCACTGCCCTTTTATATTGCTCCATCACACAATCGTGAACCTTTAGCCATTGGCTGTGGTTTTTAAATGAAAAATCTTCGTTTTTTGTGCATTATCATGTGGCCGAATTATATATGATAGCTTGAGTGTGCTCATGGTGATCTTGACAATTCGACATCACATCTGGTTGACTTCCCTTATTTGTCTGCATTTACAAGTTCCTTTACTTTTGCTCCCATTCCTTAGCATGCTCTGCTTCACCTATTCTCTCCTGCCATCATGTTGGAAGCCTCTGCATTTCGTGCTCTTTGGCGAGCCCTCTTCTTCTCGCTTAGGACTTCTAGTTGCCACCTTTTGTTCCTCCACTGCCTGCATTCTGTCACAGCTCCTGTATATAGGTGTGAAGAAAGGGAATCAGGAAAGTGATTTTTAATGTGTAAGCATTCTAGGGCTACTTCCCTTACATATTTGTCTGTCCATCCACCTGTCTCTAATGCGTGACATGATGTGCTCCGTAGGTATACATGGGATTCTATGGGGGTATATATGAGAATGCCTTATGACTATGTATGACTTCTGAAACGGTATTAAAAGTAATTAAGGTTAATAAAAGACTACTACAATTAATTATGAAATTAGCTTAATAGAATTCTGGGGTTCTATGTGCTATAAGCACTAAAACCACGATTTGATTATATGAGACACGCTGTAGTGGGGGGACTCTGGATTAATTTTGACCACCAGGGAATATTTTAAATGTGTTCCCAATGCACGGGACATGGGCATTTTTGCATTTTACTCCCATGAAAATGCGGCCGCCGCAGCCGAGATTTGATCCAGCGACCTCGTGCTTAACAGTGCAACACCATATCCACTAAGCCACTGTGGCGGCTTAGCAGCTAACTAAGCCTGAATAAGACTCCTTAAGACTAATGAAGGGTGAGGAAGCCTAATGTAGATTATGACAAAATTAATTAAATGTAATGGTGATTAATTTATTGTAATTAATAACAGTGAGGGTAGTTAAACTTATTTGTTAATTTATTTAGTCCAATCAATTGTAATTAAGATCCAATTAATTAAACCTGATTTTGATTAATTAATATTAATTTGATCGATGCTAATAATGCTTCATACAGCCTATGTATATATATCAAAACGTTTATTTGAAAGAAAAAAGCCTAATTAGGATTGTATTACTTAAGACCAATAACAATTAACATGGGTACATAATGGAGATTAATTCATATTACATTACCTAACCCTTATTCAAATTAATTACGATTACAATAATTTCACCCAGTATGATTAATTCCAACTAAGTAGGTTCACCAATGAGGTAATTACAACAGGTCAATGCAATACTTGCGGCACATTGCATCATCCTCAACACAGCGAGCCACGGTGTGCATAACTTGGCCACTCAATCACTCATTCGTTGTATGAGTGCAAGATGAGCGACTGGAAACCTGCTTATGCACTATCTGACAAGTCCCACTAGGGAGATACTGCAGTAACTTTTTTTGCTGATTTTTTACAGACTTTGCTGAAGACAAACCGAAACATGGTGGGATCTCTAGAGGACCGTCACAGAGTGAGTAGCAGTAGACTCCTTTCAGTTGTAGTTAAATTTGCTGTAGTGTTCTCAATTCAACAGAGGCCTAAATCATTTGCTAACAAAGCTAGGTCATCGAGCATTACTATCATGTGAATGATTTAGTTTTACTAAATCATTCACAGATCATTGACATGGCTTCGATGATTGATGATCTCTTTGGTATATTGTCCACTTAACTAGTTTGAGTATTCCTGCCAGCTCTGCTGCAGTCATCTGTGCTCTGTATTTGCTTTTTTGTTTGTTTTTCACTCAAGTGCATTGCATTAATACACTAACTAGCACTCTGAGCAGCCTTGCTTAGGTTTACATTTGTAAGCCAATTGTGTATAAGTAACTTTTACAGCTTTAAATCGTCAAGAGGTGACTGCAAAAGTCATCATTTTGTTATGTCCTCATGCTTGTTCAAAATAAAACTGAATTAATGCAACTGGACATTAGTTGATGCCCCACTAATTACAATGTATATATACTGCAGTGTCAGAACATACTTAAATATTTATTAGGCATCCCTGATATTGCAGTGCTGTACATAAAGTTTCTGCTGCCTACTTAAAAAATGAAGCATACTGCCAAAAAAAAAAAAAACCCTCCTAGCCAGTAGTGTAGGCTGTAATAATACTAGCACTGAAAGGTATGCCTGGGAGGTCTTTGTGAGCTGACAATAGTACAGCATTCAATTCCAGGCTGTGTACACGAAGCATGTGAGAAAATAGTTTCCCAGTGGCTGATACAGTAAAAAAAATTTTTTTTGGTCGTATGTTTACTAAGCATACCTATTAAACTTTAGATGTTAAATCCCTTATTAAACAATACTTCTGTTATTTGCATAGCACTTTGTGCGTGTTTTTGGCTTGTTCTCAGTGTCCACAGCGAGTTCTGCATTTATAAACTTACAAATTATGTTATGTAGAGGAGGCCACAGTATTTTTTTTATTTATTTAATGATAAGCTTTAGTTTTGCATTTCATTAGTTTTCATATTGCAAATGTCCAGGTCGATTTAAATGATATGTTAAATTGGGCAGATGGCTTATGTCTGTCACCTCTTCACAGTATGCACACCAGAATGGAATTAAGTATATGTTGAGATTATACATTTAGCTTTAGTATAATTTTAGATGGTGACTATAAATGCTTATAACCTGACTGTACAAGGGACACTCATAAAGTTTGTACTGTATCATTTTTGGAAAATCAGAACTAAAGGTACATAAGATGGGTTGCAAAACAAATGTGTCCCTCTAGCACTTTATTGCATGCTGTACTAACTGAGAGCATTGCCATCATGTTGAAACTGAAGTGATGCTGCTAAAAGTTCTCCATGAGGAAGTAACCCTGAAAGCAAAGCTTTTTGAGAGTTAAAATAGGGCTTCTCTGACTGCTTTGTCCTATGGAGAAAAGTTGTATCCTCCACTCTGATGCACCACTTTGATCTAGAGGGTAATTTAAGCAGCAAGTAGTGAGAGCATGTAAAACCCCTAGTACCAAAAATGACTGGGATGATGCCATTAAGGAGAAGGTTTACATGCATGTTCTAGGACTGTCACTCTGTTACTTTGACAGATTATGGCTGGAAATGTCAAAAAGGCTGCAGGAGAATGTTATGCTAACCTTTTAAAGACAATTATAAAAAAATTATTTCTGAAGAGTGGCTCAAGAACATGTTTCATGAGAATGGACTAGATAATTTTGGACAGTGGCACACGACTTCATTGAGTTACTGAAAATCTGCTTCATTCCCCATTTCACCAAAATGTAACATATAGCGAGTTCTTCCCCTTTCCTCGAGTAGAAAGACACTTGCATAAATCATTTCCAGGGAAATAAAGAACTCTTACTTCACTACTCACCATAGATGCTTAAAGCAAATATGCTTAAGTACTTGGATTTATGTGCACAATAAAGAATCCCAGGTGATCATAGTCATGCTCTGGAGTTCTACGCTACAATGTCCCTTGTAGACCACTGTGCAGCTTTGGAACATACAACCCCATAATTTACCACACTTTCTTGAAGCGAGATAGTTCTTGGACAGAAATAGTGTGGTCTCAAGAATGGTTTCCTTCAGCTCATATACTAGTGGAATAAATGCATGGTCTTGGGTAGTTGAAGTAGTGGGCTAGAATGAACTTTTGTCAAATCCTCATTCTATAATATGCTCCTTCATGGAAGTAGCATGAACTTTATGAATGGCCCTTATACCTTAAACTCTTTTTTGCTAATGATATATGGCCTTGTGAAAGTTGTACCTGGGCGTTATGATCAAGAGCATTGGAGGTAGTTGTAATGTTGCTCTATAATCCTTTTTCTTTTTTTTCTTTTCTTTCTTTCCTTCCTTTTTTTTTTTTTGCTGCATACAACTAGCAACTAGTGATGCTGTTAATCACGTCAACCCTTTGTATGAAAAATGCCAAGGTAACACTTGCATGTGCTAGCATGCATGACTGTTTGCCCACTGTGCATGGGGCTTTGTTGTTTCCTTTTCTTTCTATCCTTCTGGCCCTTGAAATGTAAAGGAAGCATAATTATCCATCAAAATGGATTTAAGCTTGTCTTACATGCAAGCAGTCTTATCATCTCAATGAAGTCCATTATCTCATATCACTCGTAAACCAGGTGCCACATTGTGTGCATGTTCTAATTTTAAAATAGTTTCTTTGTCTTATAATCAAGCATTGGCAACCATGTTGCGACTCATATTGTTCAATTTGTAAGCTGCGTTTTCGTTGCACACCCTTGTTGCTTTTTGCAAAATGTAAGACTTTTCAAGAGTAGCTAAGAAATCGGCTAAAAATTTTCTCATCTTAAACCTTTGTAGTTTGTGCTTTACTGGTATGAGTAACAGATATAATTGTATAATGAGTTTGCTTCAGCAATATTTAAGTGTTCTTTGCATTGAAGGTAAATGTGCTCAAGTCACTGCCTCTTTTACCACTTGAGATTTTTTTCATTTCAGCCAGTTATCAGAGAAGATTATATATTATGTTTTGTTTCTCTGTACAGTATATACAATAGCCAACATTTCAATCAAGGTTTGAACTTAATGGAAACTGTACGAAGGAGTACACTTTGATTAATATTTGATGTCTCTTAGATGAGGTTTCTCAGCAATGACATGCATTTTGCATACTTTGCATGAATTCAAGCTTTGCTACCAACTCCTATGCTGGCATCAGAGTACCAAGTATACATCCAACTACAATACAATTAAATTGACTGCTCTAGCGGGTGGAAAAAATTTAGTGGTGCCTGATTAGGCCATCAAAAAAAGCAATGTACCACCAGTATTTTACTGCAGAATAGTTTGTTAGCTGTTGAGACCTTGCAGGCTAGAGTGCATTATGTGATGACAGCTTAAATTTACATTTTTTTTTCTGTCACTTGAAAGCTTTAAATATTGATTGACTTTTTGTGCAAGTAGTATACTTTAAAAGTTTGGCCAAATGAAGATCTTTGTAAAGATGCACAGGAACTATGGTTCACAATGCCAATTTGTGCAAATTTCAAAAGTTAGGTTAGATGCTTACAAAAATTAAGTAAATTACAGTATCTGCCTTTAAAGTGTAATAGTGTGTGCAGCTTAAACGTGCAAGTTACATAATGAAATTGCAGCTTTGCTCTTATGTTGATAGCTTTCCTACATTGAAACCCAGTTCTCATTTGGCATGCTTATTGTCGATTTTTTTAAATGACTACCTCACATAAAGTGTTGTCCTGCAGCTTTGAACAACCAGACTGAACCAAAGGCCCCAGGAGATTGTCCGCCACATTTGGTAAGAGTTGTTACAGCATACGAAACATTTTGTTGCTTTTGTTTAATGTTTATCTGCTGTAAATACTGCAAGTGGAACAGACAGCTGTGTCTGCTACACCTGCCATATAGGTTTTTTTTTTCTTTTAACTGGCTTTAGTTATAAATGAAAGATGGGCAGTGTTACGATAAATAAGTTACACTGGTGCAAGCAGAGAAGTCAATAGTGTAGGGGTAAACGTCTTCTTTGTGCAAGAGCTGCATCAATATATGCTAGATAGGTTTCAAGTTATCAGCTGATACCTTATTTACTCGGATAGCTAGGCCGGCCCTGATTCTAAGCCGACCCCCCGAATGTTCAAAGCCAGGAAAAAAAATAAACCTACCTTTAATGTAGGCCGAACAAAAAAGTATGAAAACAGCATTTATTTAATACGAACATGCCGAGTTCACTCTATGTTATCATCGCTGCTAACCACATGCATGCTTGCGGACACGCACAGGCTCGCGTCCGCGTGCCCATGCATGCGCAGACAGTGCGGTACGGCTCACGCGCATCGAAACGCGGCGCGACTTCGGTAACCAGAATAGCGGCTGCGATACTGACTTTTCTAGATGGCGCTAGCTATGCGCCGTATTTATCATTTTCATTAGAAACTGGCGCGTTTTTTTTAATTCCCAAATCTAAGCCGTCCCTATAGTTTGGTAATAATTATGTTAAAAAAAAAAAACTATCGGCCTAAATTCGAATAAGTACAGTAGTTGTTGGTGCGATGAACAGCTGTGGTGTAAAACAGGAAAGCTGGATATTTTGCATGGTATATGGGCTTAAAGGTTATACCTGTAATAGATAAATGGCTGCTGAGCACGAGGTCGCGGGATCGAATCCCGGCCACGGCGGCCGCATTTCGATGGGGGCGAAATGCGAAAACACCCGTGTGCTTAGATTTAGGTGCACGTTAAAGAACCCCAGGTGGTCAAAATTTCCGGAGTCCTCCACTACGGCGTGCCTCATAATCAGAAAGTGGTTTTGGCACGTAAAACCCCAAATATTATTATTGTAATAGATAAATCTTTGTTGTAAACAGAAGTGCTTTTTCGAGTCAGCTCAACTTGCTGTCAGGCTGCTGTATGTGCTTTGTCGCTTTTATATTTGCATTTCTCTCACAGCGGAATGAGGCAAGTGAGATGCATAATATTTTTGCAAATTGGGAAAATGTAGACAACAAAGAAAGCTTGCCTGACTAACGTGTTGTGTAGATCTCAATGTTTTTTCACATCCACAGCATTTGAGGAATTCATAAGAGGTGCGCAAAACTATTTTTTCTATTTGAAATGTCTGGCAGAATGGCCTTCATTGGCTGTCAATGCCGGCAATAGTGGATTAGCTCAGCTGACACCTACTATCATGAGCTAAAACAGGGCATATGCTTCCACCTTTTCACTGAACTTGCATTTCATATTGCACCTCTTCTCTCTGTATCCTCTGCATTATATAGATTTTTTTCTAGGCAGAAAGGAAACTACTCTCTACACAGTGTGCTGGTCTGCTTTCCTCCTTTATGGCTTGTGCGATGTGGTGTTGACACGCTTGCATTGCTTTGTGTTGACAGGATGTAAAATTTCAAAGCCGTTCTAGCACTCTAGTGAAGAGATGAGTAATGACATGGTATCAAATCAACAGCAACTCATTCCCATAGTCAAGCAATATATATACTTGGGTGTACACATAAGCCAAAGAAAGACGTACTCAAACATCCACCAAGATAACCTGATGATGAAGGGGAAACAGAATGCAACTATAATGAAACATAGAGCACTTTAAAGCTATAACTAATGTGAAGTGGTGCGAGGAATTTGGAAAAAAAAGTAATGGTGCCAATGCTAGTGATCACATATGCTATTCTGTGCTCAAAATTGGAGATCTTATTGGGGTTAGAAGTTAACCAAAGGTCGGTGGGCTGATTGCCATTGGGGATCCACAGTATGACCACAAACGAGGCAGCGCAGGGTGACATGGATTGGGCCTCTTTTAAAGTAGGAAACGTGCAGAGCAAAATTAGTTTTGAAAAAAAACTCGGGAACTTGGATGAAATGTACAGGGCAATTGAAAGTGCAAACAGACAACCTAGAGTCATCAAAAAGATAGTGAGAGAAACAGAGGCAGTAAATTTCATGCAAAGGATGGAACAAAACTAGATATATGGCAAAAATGAAATCAGGGGAAAACCTGTACGGTAACACATAGGGTAGTGCCTTAATTGCTGTTTGAGACTCAAGCTGGCTGCCCGAGGACAAAAACATACAGGAGCAAATATTAGCAACAGGGTGAGGCATGTGTCTGCCACAGCAAAAGTCCAGAGACTCAGCACATAGTAATATTGAATGTGTATGTATTCACCAAGCAAGAACCGTGGGGAACGCCCACATTCCAGAAGCATTGGGATTAGAGCAGATGGGAGCATCAATTGGTCAGCAGTCAAGTTAAGCAAGCAATAACCCCCCAGATTCAGAAATGCATCTTAACTTGAGGCCCATGCTTGACTTGATTTAAATGATGCCTGGCATGAATGTGCCCAAGTCGCTCATTGCGTTTTCTTCAGCACGTTCACACAGGCGTCATTTAGATCAAGTCAAGCATGGGCTTCAAGCTAAGATAAATTTCTGAATATGGGTGTTAGAGTATTGGTGGAACAAAAGCAGGTAAGAGATTGGTAGAGCCTAGGTCGTTACAGGCATAGGTAACAGAACAATATAGAGATAGAGGTTTTAATTAAGAGAAGGATGATCAAGGAGACAGAAAAAAATGCTATACTGCAATAAACATACCGTATTTACTCGATTCTAAGCATCCCCTTTTTTCACGATCGCGATGCCCAAAGTGAGAGGGGGTGCTTAGATTCGAAAAATCTAGAATGACCCCCCCTCCCTCTTTTCGCCATGGCATCACGACGAGATAGGTGCGAGGAATAACATTATATTTTGCAAACATTCAAAAGAAAAATCGGTGCAGACAGTGAACCCACCGCTTGGATAGGATGCTCAGTCACTATCACTGCCACTCGAGTTCGTCGCAATGCTTGAACCACTGCTCTCGGTATCCCACAGCAGGTCGTCTACCGTTCCGTTGAAGTCGTTTGTGATCGAGCCCTTCTTAAATGATTTGACGACAATGTCCACTTGGACCCTCTTCCACTCGTCCGAAATCCACTTTGCGATGATTGATGGGGACGCTTTCTGCAGCGTTCCCGTCGGCGTCTTCTTCCGGTCAGGGTTTCGCACCCACTCTTTGTACTCCTGTCGGAGATTGCCTTTGAAAGGCTTTGAACGTCGAGGGGTTGCAGCACTGGCGTCATGCCACCCGGAATCCCAACCACGTCACTATTGATGTTCCGAAGCTTTGCCTCTACCTCCGGGGTCAGACGGCCGCGAAACGCGTCCAACAGAAGCATCGACCGCGTACCTGCAGGTCCGCCAAGCAACGATTCCACAGTGAGCAAGCGCGTTTGGCGGAATTGGATACGCGCTCTTCCTAACAAATAGGGGGGTGCTTAGATTCGCATGAAAACTTTTTTCCTAACTTTTTCACGGAAATAGAGGGGGGGGAGGGGGGGGGTGCTTAGAATCGCGAAAATACGGTAGTAAAACCCGATTAGTTCAATCTTCAGCTGTTCATGAGCCCTTGTGTGTGGCCTGCATTTGCAGTAATAAGCACTGTGCATGGCAGCACCATATGTATATAGCCCAACAAGCGGAGGTATATTGCAGGAGACGTTGCACATTCTCCACGTTCTGCACACATTTACATTGTAGTATATAGTACAACTGTGCATGCCATATGAGTTACAACGCTGCCATGGATCAAGCAAGGATTCGCTGATCCACTCAATCAAGCTAATAAACGGGCGAGACCAAGCAACTTCTTTTTGGCGCTGTAGGCTGGCTTATAGTCAGATACAATGCAAGTCTGCAGTGAAGCCCCGCCCATGCCTTCATACCCGCCAGCCATTGTTCCTCCTCGAGGCTGCAAATAGTTCATACTTAAAACTTTCTCTGTTACCTAAATAAGGCGGTAACCACAAAAATAATATTATAAGCGTGTAATTTTGTACGTTTTTACTCGTCTGTTATAGTGGAACGGTGAAAGCCTCATTCTTTATTCAACTGAGGTAAAACGCTTGCTTCGCTGCAACTGTGTATTGCCAAGTTTAACTTCAGTTGGCAGTGAAGTTTCATGAGTAAAACGGTGTCAGCAGTTAAATGAACTGTACCGCGGGCTTTTGAAGAGTGAAAAGCTTAGAATCCATACACCTTGCCCATGTCTGTTGCACACCTCATCGCTTCCGCCTATAAAAAGTTTGTTCAAGAACAGCAGACACTTCGGATGTATCAAGTACGACGCCATTTTGAATTGGTCGCATGATGCCGATTTTGTTTGCGTCTGTGATTGGCTGGCAGACTAACAACCTGGGTACAGTTAGAATGCTTACCAGTGGCACGACCGCACCTCTCCGCTGACGCGCGCGGTCGCACCTGCAGCGTCGGCGCTGCAATCAAGCGCTCTTGAAAGCTCGCCCCGGTTCGCCTCTGCAGCGTACAAGGCACACAAAAATAGAAAGCATGCTTGGTTATGTACAGCCGCTATTTTAACGTAATTCAGCTTGGGTTTGAAGTTCTTTTTTGGGTACTTTGTGTGGGTAGAGGTGTTTGGGCGTGTCTTCACAAAGCAAGTCTTTACAAGCAAATTTTGGGTGTGTCTTACAAAGCAAAGCCAGTAGCAGAGGAAGGACAGTCGATGTGCTGCAATTTTTTAATTTTTCACGCTTAGTCGCCAACTCGGGCTAAATGGCGATACCGGAATAATTTGCGAGTACTAAATTTTATGAAGCAATACTTATTTGCGGGACCAAATATTCACATGATGTTCGCGATCGCAAAAGACACCTTGTTTACAGTATGTTCTAGGGTGCACATGCACAGAAATCTGGCCGATTAAGACTGATTTAATATTCACACGAGAAAGCACTTCATTTTTAAAGCACGTGCTACACAAGAAGAAATTTGACGCACAGAAAAGAAAGAAGGAAGAACGACTTCGAAACTGCTTTCCCTGTCCTATTAGATTTTATTGCAGGTGCTCTGCAATAGCACAAGAATCATCCTGAGAGCTTTAATGCACTAAACAAGCAGTGCAGAAATTGAGCTAAGTCAGTCTGCTTAGCTTCGGGTGCTGTGCTGCCTTTCTTTTTGACAGCATATGTGCTGTGTTCAAACCTTTGATAAAAAAAAATGGAACCGTATGGTGACAGAAAAGCTGACTACGCGAGCAGTCAGGCTCTCTGCATGAGCTCTGCATCCCACCTTCAAGGGAGCGGCACAATGAATCATGCAGGATGTCCATTACACTTTTCCAATAAACTTTTTGTGCACTAAAGCAATTTGTGAAAATGTCTTCAAGCCTTCAAAACGGAACAGTTCCACCGAGAGGTAGAGCAAACCTCCTTCATCTTTGTAGTGCACAAATTCTGCTGCATGCAAGCGACGCCCTTCTTCTGTTGGAAGTAAGAGGCTGTCATTACATGCACAGCATTTGGCGGGCAGCACACACTTTTTCGCCACATATCTGGAAATTTAATATATAAGCCTTAAGTCGCTCCTCCGGACATGATACTTATGTTCCCCTGCTTCATTGCCATGTGAACTCGAAGGCACCGCTTGTTTTTCTGTAAAAAGCTTCCTCTGGTCAATCAGCTGTTGCGTTGAAGTTTCTTCCCGGTCACCCACATCAAGAAGGGAACTGATGACATCTCCCTGTGCATTCCCACCTGCAACACTGTGCGCCAAGTTATAAAAAGAGAGACAGCGAACAGTTAGCAGAAACTGCTGTGGCGTCTGGTGTGAGTTGCAGCCAGATGAGAGTCTAACGATGAGAGCCTAGCGCCTTGAATAGCGACAGCTTCTTCGCACTGTTCGTTCAGGCGTATCCTGCGCTACACCCTGGAGCATAACAGTGGTTGAGACATTGCTTTGCACTCATTGATGTAAGTGGCCGCATTCACATAAGAACGCTTGCAAAACGCAACCACACAGAGCAAAAAGCCACAACCAAAACACACCACTGAAATGCAATGGTTGTGCGTGCCCACACCGGTCGCCTGCGAGAGTGGTCGACGGCAGCGCCACCGCTTCGGGTGCCACTTCTGGTGACAAGCGCCGCAAGGCGCGGCCCCCTCCGCTCGTTGTACTGAATTGCTTCTAGTTCACTGTAACCTGGAGCGTGGTCCGTGTGCCTTGGTTGCCAAATGCTGTTTATTTTTTAAGTTCTATCCTACTATAGTAAATAAAGATGGGGAATATATTGACACAAGATTTCAAATTACGCACGCCAGCCGCCTCCTGCAGTGCGAACTTGTGGCCCTTTCCAAGGAGTCAGCACTTTCTTCAGTTTCCTGGTGAGCTCACTACTTATTACTGAGTGATCTGCACCTGTATCGACTAACGTGTTCACTTCGTAACCGTCAACAAACACACGTAAATCGGAAGCAACGTCGCTCTTACAGCACTGGTTTCCGAGTCCTTCATTGTCGTTCGGAGTCACTGATTGAGGTTCTTCTCTTTTCGCGTCGGCAGTGGCCTTACCTCCCAAGGCCGCTGACTAGTTTTCCCGATGAGGGCTCTGTGAACGGCGTCTTGGGGAGCTTGATGACGGGCGGGGGCTCAGTGACCAATGCCTTAACGGCACTGTTGATCGAGGTTGGTGTTGCTGGTAGGCGTATGGGGAGCTTTGACAAGTAGACAGGTACTCTTCGATTTTAAATGGACGCTCACCATTTCAAGGGCAACGTGCGTTCACCGGAAAACCACGAAGCCCTGCCTGGTGATAGTGGCACATTCTGTATAGGTGGCCGGCCTCACCACAGTGGTAGCAGAGAGGTATTCGGTCAGGAACGCACCATACATCAGCCTTCCTAAATCTTCTCTTGGTTGGTGGCAGCGTATTTCGAGGCATCGAGCTATTCATAGAGGGCAAAGTGGCTGCGATGTCAGCACGTCCGGGAGTTTGCTGCAGCACATCGGCATACGAGACGCTCGGCTGGCGCAGTAGTGGCGCTTGGGGCTGCGCACTGAGCTGTGGTCCCCGGACCGCCTGTCTGACCTCTTCGCGAACCACGTCTGTCAGCAAAGAGAGTGTTGAAGCATTGTGGTCAAGCCGTAGCCTCTGAAGCTCTTCTCGCACTACAGATCGCACGAGCTCCCGTATGACCTCCACGCTGTTTTTGATGACGGCTGGAACTGCGTCTACAGAGGTGATGTTCATTTCCCGGTTGCACATCCTTGATCGCTGTTGCAATGTGCTTTCCATTGTTGTCGCCTCAGAACAAAACTCAGCGATGGTGCGCGGCGAGCTTCGAACCAACCCTGCGAACAGTTCCTGTTTCACGCTCCGCATTAGATGGCGTAGTTTCTTGTCCTCGCTCATGTTTGAATCAGGTCTGCGGAATAGGCGGGACATGTCTTCTGCATACATGGCCATGCTTTCATTGTTCCGCTGGTTTCTTGCCTGCAGGGCAGCTTTGCCCCTCTCCCTGCAGTCAGTACTCGGTTAAGTTGCAAGCAACTCCCGTCGGAAACCAACCCACGACACAAATGTCACTTCATGGTTTTCAAACCACGTTTGTGCGCTGTCCTCTAATGTGAAGTAAACGTTTCATAGCTTGCGCTCTCCGTTCCATCCATTGAACTCAGCGACGCGCTCTAAGCATTCCAGCCAGTCCTCTGCGTCTTCAAATGTGTCGCCATGGAAAGGCTCTGTCATTGGTGAGTTCACTACGATGTGAGTTGGCGTGATTTTAGTTGTCATCTCGGTAGCGTTTCTGTGAGCAGATGCTGATGCACAGATAGAATCCGGCAAAGGGAAAAACTCGGGAGGCTCACCACATAGGCGACGACTGCTGCGTTGGTGAACAGGATTCAATTCGACAGGTCCAAGTCGCTGCGAGTCCGAGCTATTTTCTCTGACTCGAGGAGGGCTTGAAATCATACCCCGCACCTCCACCAGAACTGTAACGCACAGTTGCATGACTTTACTTTAAACACTTTACGTTGGGTGAACTTGTGCCCGACAAACAGCTAAGCGAGAGCCTCACTACAACATCCACAGTCATTTTGCAAGAGTCCCGCACCTCATCTTCCCTCGTGTCCCGCGCTGATTACACGTTGCTCCGATTGCACGTGCCTTGCGAGCCCCTGTTGCCCGCTTCACTGCCACCATCTTTCGCAGGTAGCAGTAAACTGGACGGAGGCAGGAGGCAGCTGGCGCGCGTAATTTGAAATCTTGTGTTAATATATGTATATATATATATATATATATATTACAATATTGACACAAGATTTCAAATTCAAGGATATAATTCAAGGAAAAGTTCTGTAGGTCCGATGCATAGGTAGTTCATGAAATGAAGGAGCACACTTACGAAAATTTATAACGTAAACTTATAAAAAAGAAACTTATAACGTTTCGACCGTGCCACGGCCGAAACGTTAAATTTTCGTGAGTGTGTTCCTTCGTTTCTTACTTCAAATATATATATATATAAGGAAAAGTACCGTAGTTCATGCTCCTGTTTCGGTCGCTGGCTCGTTGGTCATCGAAACACGCAGGTTGGGTGTTGTAGATGTCCTGTAAGAGTTGGCGTGCAGCATTTCACAGCCGCAACTCTAGCACAGGCCCTAGTATTTTTTGCGCGACGAAGTGTGCGTGAAGCTTTTTGTCATGGATCGACGGGCTCGACTACGAATTCACGCGAGCAGCAATTATCTCGACACACGAAATAAATGCAGAAACGTGTTTATACGGTCGTGGAAACCGCGGTAATAAAACGTAGATGTCGTATTTAGAAATGCAGATGCATTTAGCGGTAAATGTGAGGGGGAAGAAACGAGAGAGAAAAAAGAACGCTGCAATTACGGCGCGCGCTGCGCCGAGTGAAATAAGTGGTGAAAGGACTCAACATTAATGATCAAGACAGCACTACACTCAAATCAACGCTAACGACTTGGCGCCGTTGCAACTGTAGTTGCAGCCGTCGCAGCATAACCTCGGTTGCAGCCACAGCTGGCCACAGGCTCTACAATATATGCCTTTGAGGGAAAAGGAAAATTGAATTTTACGGTAAATCACATGTCGGTGTGATGGCTACGGCACGGTCGTGGGCTACGGCTATGACATGGAAAATTCGAAGTTGAAAATCGTTGCGGTAACCTGTCATGACGCGACACGAGACTATGGTGGGACGTGAGACGTTCGCACTAACCAAACCATCTGCAATGTCACCTCACCTCAGGAAGACGATTTGCTGCATTTCACGAACAACGTGATAAATTTGCACTCTGGGTGACCAAAAATAGCAGGATTCGGCGAGCCGTGACATCACACCTTCGCTTCGCAACCTTCGCTACGAAACCGAAACCACCGAAACTGCCCAACTTGTCGTGGTCGTGTTGGAGTGAAATGCGCGTGCGCGGCGCATTCAAAATTTACTGCTGAACCTTATCAGGTAATGCTCAGTGCTGTTTTTTTGCCCAGCGCTAACAAATACGGCCGACATAAGCAGTGATTTTTAACTGTGCGGCACGGTGGTGTATGTTTAGGTTTCGATATTCGACGCCTGTGGTCGAGAAATGCTTCTCGGAAATTCGAGTTACGGGTCACCCCAGGTAGGGATTGCTAATCGTGGGGCGGTCCTTGCTGGTCCGGGCAGAGGAGGTCGTGTGTCCGGGGCGGTCCACATCTTTAGTCGCTGCGCTTAGACAGGATATACGTTTTAAAGCGAAGCTTTCTTTGCCTCTCCCTTCGCCTTTTCCACTGCTGCTCGTGTCGGGGGGTGGTTGAGAGCTCACGGCAGGGGTGCGGGATACGAGATAGGCAACGACAACGACGTTTCGGTAGAATGGGGCCACAATGCCCTCTGACGCGCCCTCAGGGACGCAACAATGCCCTCTAAACGCCGTAATTAGGCGTGACCCCCCGCAAAAGCATTGCAGGAGCTACCGCGCTTTTTTCCGAGCTCACGCGCAACAGCAATGGCAGTCCAGTAAGGAGGCAGGGAGAATTTTAGGGAGCAGAGAGAGAGGAGGCGGAGAATGGGTGCAACGTGGGACAACCGGATCCCATGCCGACGCTGTCGGGAAACGGGTGATTAACCTTACCGCTCTGCGCTCGTGCAGTTCACCTAACATGACACGGGAGAAAAAAAAAAAAATGCGTTGTCAGAAAGCATTGCTTATTTGGGCTCTCTTCAGTGAAGGAATGAGTGAATGAATGACACATCTCTGTGTTCTGTGTACTATGTGGACAAACACAAGTGGTGCTGGCAAGATAGCACCACATCACGACTGTCGAATGCTGTCAACATCGCCGGCAAATACCGTCAATGACTCAAACAGCACAAAAAGTTTCGCTTACATCGATTCCCACATTGCACAGGATCTGCATATCCTTTCATTCTTTATTTCTGAGGGAGAAGTTTTTCAGTAGGGAAAGAGGTACCTTCTCTGTTTTATCAATGCGTTCACATATTCAAAGATGTGTTGTAAGTATAATTTGCATTAATGTTAGTGTAATCAGCATGTGAGCACATGCTAGTGCTGTGTCTAATGGAAGTTTGTTTTGTCATGAATCTGCATTTATGTCGTCTCTTTTTGCAGGACAAAGGCAACAGCACCAATCGTGAGTTCTAGCTCTTTTTTCCCTAGTGTGCGCCTAATGTGTGTGCGTGCGTGCAAAATGTGTTCCTCTGTATAAACATTGAAAATGCCGTACTGTTGCGATATATATATATGTGTGTGTATGTGTGGAATAGCTAAGACCTCCCATGTGTTGCTGCTTTCTGACATGCATCTCTTCTGAGGCACTTGTAATCTGTCTTAAATTTTTTATAAATTAACACATAAATGTGTGTCCACAAAATTGCTGTCTTGTCATCTGTAGAGTGCAATATTTTGCTGAGGTGCCAGGTAGTTTGCTGAATGGTCAAATTTTACTCTGCAAGAGTGGTAGCCAACTTGGATGGAGTTTTAATGAGTGTTGGCAAAGAAGCTGGTTCATGGTGGTGCATTGCACAAAAACTAAGTGGCCATAATGTTTTGCCAGTAGGACATTTTCTAAAGTAGGCTTTATGGTTGGGTCTGGTTTTGTCGTATAGGCTAGCCTACTTTTCAGAAAGAAACAATATAGATAACTTTGCTTTGCAAGTGCACACTATGTAAAAGTGTCTTTGCATATTGCTGTGTGATTTTCTGATGAAATTTCTTCATTGTGCCAGCTCTTCTAGAGTTTACCTTTTCCTGAAAAGTAGTTCAGTCAAGCCCCTTTATAATGGCCCCATTTAAAGTGCACTCTTTGCTTTCTATGATTTACATTTCGTATTCAAAAATGATTTGCAGAAAGCTTCTGGATTGCTGCACAATCTGGTCGCTGTGCCATTTTGGTTTGAATGCACGGTGTAAATGACTGGCAGCATGACTATTGACATGTAAACTGTTAGGTGCTAAATTCAAAGGAACTGCTTGTAGCCAACACTCCTGAAGATTGGTGGAAAGGCATGTTCATTGTCCAGGGGGTGTTAAACTCTAAAAAATTTTTTTCACCTTTTAAGATAACTTGCCTTGTGCACTGGATGTTCCAGCACATATTATGTGCAGAGAATGCACTGGGCAGAGGCCACCCACTCCTGGCTGTTGAAAGCAGCCTAGACTTAGTCCATACAAGCAACAACCTAAGCATGAACTGGAGTTCACGCCTTCTATACCACACTATTATTCTGATGAAAAATGGCCGAATTATTTTTGAAGACCCCTCTTGCAAACATGTTTTACTTCCTCAGAAGTATAAATTCGCTTCTGCTTGCACTGCCCCATGGACTGTATGCTGCCATCTGCCAAAAGCACAACTAAGCACTGAGATGAAACTGTGCTCGTCCACGGCATTGCTAGAAAATTCTAAGTACGGTTGCTCGCCCTTGGCCATTTTGACCAGAGATGGATGGAGGAACCCAGCTCGTCGAAGGCACGGAAGGGGTTAAGGTTTATGGCATTGGTCGTGTGGCAAAGGGTCTAGTGCTCTCTGCTGCTGCACAATTGCAGCAGTAGGCTACATGTGGCAAACATGTGGACAGCCTAACAAATAACTATTTAAAGTGCCAGTTAAGCAGACTATGGTAATGTTACTACCAAAAAATATTGCCTGTGTGTAATTTTCACATGTGAAGTGTTGGTACTGCTACTTGTTGGCTCCCTCCGAGGTTGTTTTGAGGCATGTCCATTCATTAGGGTTCAGCATTTTCAGTTCTTATTTTCACAAATTTCGGCCAACTTTTTTTTAGCTTTATTTACAATTAAAAGTTTTGTTTATCTGGTGAATGTCTTTCTACTAGAGGTGCTCATATTCAGCCCTAACTTTATTTTTCAGGAATGCAAAACATGTTTAGATGTGCAAATGTGATCTCATTTCTCGAAATAATCCTCCTTGAAACTGATGCACTTATCCTAATGTTTCAGCAGTGCATGGATTCCAGCTGCATAGAGACATTTGTTCTTGAGTCGCAGCCATGAGCGTACAGCTTGCTTGACTTTTCATCATCACTGCTGAAATGTTGGGCTTTCGGGAACTCTCAGTGGTCCAAACAAATGGTAGTCACTTAAATCAAGGTCAGGACTTCAGGCCGAATGTGGTGGTACCTCCCAACCAAGATCCCGCAATGTGCACATTGTGCGATGCGTAGTATGTGGGTGGGCATTGTTTTGTATGAAGAGAATGCCCATGGTAATCAAGCTGGGCTGTTTCTTCGTGAGTGCACTGTGTGCACATTGGAGTACCTTACAGTAGTACTCACTGGGGATGTAGTCAACATAAATGATGCTGCATTCATCCAAAAAAGTTCTTATGCATTTCCCTGCTGACTGAGTCGCTTCAAACTTCCTTGATATTGGGGAGCAGGTATGCTTCCATTGTTCTGGTGACTTTTTTTTTATTTTGGAGTGATATGATGCACACACGTCTCCTGGCAGGTGATGATCTAGCGAAGAAAACTCTTGCCTTCCCTGTCAAATGGTCTTTGATTTGAGTATCCTGTCTCGGTCAAAGGCGGACAGTTGCTTTGATACCTAGCATGCATCAATTTTGCGGAACATCAGGTGTATGTGAATAGGTGTGTCGTGTGTCACTTGGGAGAGATGTCTGTTTTGCATGCTGACAAAGCATTACTCAGCAGTTTTCAAGGATTAAATGCTCCACTTACTGGATCCTTTCGAAAACACCAACAGTGGGAGCGGAGCTACCTCATCTGGCATTGTCGTCCACTGCACTCTAGCCATTTCGAAGTTGTTTGCACCACTCAAATATTGTGTTGTGGCTTAGCGTCTCTTCACCATGTTGAGCTTGAAGTCTAGCATGAGTTTCAATCGGTTTTAGGCATTCGTTTGTGAGAAACTTTATTACAATACATTGTTCCCCAACTGTGTTCACAGGCTCCTCCACCATCTTGTTTAATACATCACTTCGGTGCAACTCAGCACCAGTGCATCACAGCTTGATATCGAAACAATATTTCATCAAAGGATGGCAAACAGATGGTGCTACTGTGTATTTGTACATGCATAATACGAAAACTACAGGTTTGATTTGAGCAACCATGAATAATTTTTCAGGGGAAGGGGGGCGTCAAGCTTACCAGTTTTGTTTATTGGCAGACATCTGGTTAGCTCATTTTCTTGACACTGAAACGTGCTGTGTAACTGCAGATTCTGATCCCTTGCATTGTAGTTGTATTCAATATGCAGAATAACAAAGTTTTTGAGAAGCAGTCTAGCAAGGGCACAACACTAAATGGTAATGTGACTAAGCGGGAGTTAATAGTGAGTGCAATTGACATTCGAGCAAAATAGCAAAATACTTTATTCTTAACATGGTGGGACTACAGAGGACCAATGAATAATATTTAAAAAAATTTGACTAAGGTAGATACGACCACACATTACCATCAGTGAACTTTCCCAGATCAGTGAACTTGCCCAGTTCATCCACTACAGTTGCTGCAGCATGAAGACTGCAAGAACTCGGGCCAGCACTCTCCTGGCCACCCCCTCCCCTTTTCTTTTCAAATTGGCAGCACAAGACACACACACACAGGATTAAGTGGGAAGGCACATAGTCAAGGTGTTGACTGGAAACTGATTTAATGTGCAGTGAAAATGAGATACACAAAAACAAAATTTGAGTCACTGCTAGCAAGTTTGTGCACTGCATATGATGCAGTACAATATAGCCTGCCAATTGACTCCAATTGCCCACTCCTCATTTTCATTTAAGCGGCTGGTAAAATGGATGCAAATAAGATAAAAAAGTGAACTTTGCTTGGGTACTAGGCTGACCTGGGACTTTAACCTCGCCAGGCTACTTGCATCAGAGTGCATGTCTCGTAGCTGAGTTCCAGCTGCTGTCTTGGCTTCTTGGCAAGTTTCCTTTCACTGACTCATTTTGTTAAAACTGAATTTCGGACAGGAAAATGAGCAGACTTTTAAAGCGATGGCTTTCTTTGGCTTTTCTCCCCACTTTGCGGTTTGTATGTTTCTGGTCATTTAATGGAGGTGAGTCAACCTGGGCCACTAGGTACGTGCTGGTTGCTCTCTTGCCGAGCAGGCAACATGGGTCACTGGGTATTTACTCGAATAAACAACTTGAGTCACTAGGTATGTGCTGTGCAGACAATTTTGGCACTGCAAGCATGATAGTGTGTGTGATAGTAGTGTGAAAGTGTGTGTGTGTGCGCGCGCACGCACGCGCGCGCACACACACACACACACTTCCAGTGGATATTTATTGAATTTATTTTTCTTTTTTGTGGAGAGATTACTTTTTCAAAATGTATCCGTGTCAATTTAAAAAGCATCATTTGTCTGATTTTTTTCGTACAGGTCGCTGTGTTGACAGGCTGGGCCTTACTGAAGATGCAGTGGCAGAATTGTGTAAAGTTAAACGAGGAATACAGGGACACCATAATTCATGCTACTTAGATGCCACACTTTTTGCCATGTTTTCATGCACTTACATCTTCGATGATATTCTCAATCGGGAACGTCAACTCGATGACATAGAAGAATATGATTGTATCCAGAAAGTGCTGCGTGACGACATTGTTAACACTCTTCGCAGGTATGTATGTGTTTGATATGCTACAAGTACAGTATGATCCCATAAAGATGAAATTGATGGCACTCGTAAAAAATTATCTTGTGAAACTTTGTAGATGTGAAATTTACGAATAACCATGGAACATGTGCAGCTGATGGTGATGAAGCTGCCACGAACAGTCAGCTATTGTATGGCTGCTGCTGTTGCTTTTTTTGGGAGGGTTCAAGGATAGTCGATCATTGTGTTTTATTCAATCATCAACATTTTCTTAGCATTCAAACTCTCAAGAGTAGCTCTTGAGTTCTAACTTTTTATTTTTCGGTGGTGGTCGCTTCACGAAAGCCTTGTTGAAGTGAAGATGTGCTTGGACTTCATTGTTGTGGTAATTTTGTTGCATAGAGTACTATGAAACACTGAAGGGGAATAAGGAAAACTTTATCAAGCTGAAAATTTAGTTGAACTGGCATTACCAATGCAGATATTCGACTAGTTTGGTTAAATACATTTATTCCTTTATTACAACCATGTCATGCTAGCATGTCTTTAGACAGGTTCATTGCTTAACAATGTTTTAGTTCACAACCTTTGGCCTGCAATTCTGCAACTTTATCAGTATGAGACCCAACAACTTCAGCACCACACTCTTTGTTTTACTGGTGTGCTTGTTTCAGATAAGCTTTTTCGTTACCACTGTAGCATATTTGCAATTTTGATTTGTTTCTTTCTTCTTTAGAGATCTTTATGTGCCTAGTGAAAATGTGATGAGGCTTCGAGAGCTCCTTGACTCTTTGGGATGTGTGTCGGGGCTCACTACTGAGGAAAAAGGTGAGGACATGTCTATGGTATACCCAATACTCCACATTATTTGAGTATCAAATCTTTCAAAGTAAGCATTCTGGCTGTGACAACTGGCAAGATTAAACTGACTAGATGAAAGTACAAGGAACCGTCTTAAATATTGTGCTTGTTTACTTTTACGCAAGATGTGTTCCCTTAGAATACACCTAGAGGAAAAAAATGTATAGCATCAGTGCAGTTTCAGTAACAACTTAAAAGGCATTGGTAGATCCAAAAGGACCCGCCGTGGTTGCTCAGTGGCTATGGTGTTAGGCTGCTGAGCACGAGGTCGCGGGATCGAATGCCGGCCACAGCTGGAAATTTTGACCACCTGGGGTTCTTTAACGTGCACCTAGATCTAAGTACATGGGTGCTTTCGCACTTCGCCCCCATCGAAATGTGGCCACGGCGGCTGCATTTGGATGGGGCCGCCATGGGACTATATCAGTTGTATATAAGCCATTGCAATCAGAATAAAGTTCAGTTCTGTGGTTCCCCGTCAATGTATAGTCTTGTCTTATCATACGGTGCTTCGCGTCACTACAATCTGGTGCAGTCGGCGAAGCTAGCGAGCTAGAGACGAATTGCTTTTTCTTACCTGGCTTCCTGCTGTTCCAAGGGGCGTCATCTATGAGATGGCAGCGTACGGACTACCGCCATTACTGTCTTTCCTGGAGACTGCTGGAGATGCGACAATTCCATGGGAGCAGTAGTGCGAAGACTTCACATATTTCCTTGAAGCGATGGGGATGGACGCGCAACCGCCACTACGGAAAAAGGCCATTCTGCTGCAATGTCTTGGGGTTGAGGGACCCCGTGTTTTTCACACAATGGGCCCAGTGCCAGCACGAACGTCAGACACGACAAAAGCCGGGCCGGAGGCAAGCAAACCAGCAGGATAAGACAAGACGGAGGCAATTGAAGGGGATAGTTACACGGAGGCGTTGGGCCTGTTGGAGCGGCAGTTCTCAAGCACCATCAATGCACTGGTCGAGCGACGTAGATTCACATTACGTCGGCAACTGCCGAATGAGCCGATACGAGTACGTGAGTGCCCTCGACAATTAGCAAAGACGTGCGACTTCGGGCATTTCTTGGAAGCAGCTCTACGGGACAGGGTTGTTGACCGAGTACGGAGCACTGAGTTGTGACCGAAATTGCTCATGAAGGGGTCACAACTTACGCTCGCAGAGTCAATAGAAATGCTGCAGATGTGTGAGCAGGCGGCGGAGAGTGCTGTGGTCTATGACCAAGGGTCACCCCAAACGGAAATAGTGCGGCACAGAGGCCCAGACAGCGACTCGGCAATCTCGGTGTGCAGGTGTTACCGGTGCGGCTCTACAAGGGACCTAGCTAATTCACAGGAATGCAAATGTAAAGGGGAAACGTTGCTCCCAGTGCCACAGGATGGGACATTTTCGAGCAGTCTGTGGCAGGTTGGCGGAGCGGGACGTGTGGATGGTCCGAAACGACGGCGCTAGTGAGGAGGATGTGCTCACTGTGCTGGCGGTCAGAGAAGTGGAACGAAGGACTTTGGTCGTTGACCTCGTTATTGAGAATGAGCCACTTCAGTTGCTGGTGGATACTGGGTCGTCGGTGTCTGTTTTGCCAGACCATGTTTATCGAGCCAAGTTGGCCAACAGGTTCCCTTTGGCTGCAGCTACAACGACGCTGTGGAATTTTTCACAGAAGAAAATTCCAGTCTTGGGATGGTTCACAGCCAGAGTTGTACGCGGGAACAACTTGACTTGCCTTCGCTTTTACATTGTTCCCCAAGGGATGGCATTACTAGGACTGGATGGGGTGCACCAGCTACAGTTGCACATCATTGGTTCTACACTGGAGTGTCTACAAGTCACGGTCAGCCCCCAGTCGCTTCCGCCTAAATAATGTGAGTTTTCCTTTCTTTTCGCTGATAAGTTGGGATTAGCGAAAAACTTTGTACATTCTGTGAAGCGGCACGCAGATGTAAAAACAGTAGCAGCGAAGGTTCGACGTTTGCCCCTGATGCTGCGAGAGAAAGTAGCGGCGGAAATGGCAAAATTATTGGATGGAGGCATTATAGAAAAGGTCAGTGCTGCGAAATGAGTGTCTCCTATAGTGGTTGTGCAGAAGAAGGATGGAACTATTAGTCTATGCGTTGATTTGCGCGAGCCGAACTAAGCAGTAATCATTGATGGATTCCCTTTGCCGCACCCGGAGGAACTGTTGCATGCGCCGAGCGGAGCAGCATGGTTCTCGAAACTGGATCTTGCTGCAGCCTACCATCAAGTGCAATTAGCCGAAGAGAGTTGTGAAATAATTATGTTTATTACGCACGAAGGCTTATTTAGGTTCTGCAGAGTGTTTTGGCCTTGCATTGGCACCAGCCGCGTTTCAGCGAATTATGCAAGAAATCTTGAAAGGCTGCAAGGGCGTGTTGTTTTATATAGACAACATCATAGTCTTTGGAAAGACTAAGAATGAGCACAACCATAACCTTCGCGAGGTATTGCATCGGATCGCTGAGGCGGGGCTGCAGCTAAATCAGAAACGCTTGTTCGCTGTCAAGGAACTCTCCTTTTTGGGTCATCATGTGAGTCATGCGAGTGCAAGTGGTCTTGCCCCACTGAAGTCAAAGGTGGATGCTGTGATTAAAACACGAATGCCTGCCTATGTAATCTCGCTGCAGTCTTTCCTTGGGCTCGTAGGCTATTACTCCCATTTTCTTCTCAATTATGCAGAAGTGGTGGAGCCGCTATGATGGCTTCTTCGTAAAGGACAGAAGTTCGTGTGGGACCAGAGCACCGAGAAGAGTTTTTGCAGGATCAAGGAGATGCTGTCGTCATGCGGGGTGGTGGCTATGTTCAACAAGTCTTTGCCTCTACAAGTGACCACTGACACCTCGGCATATGGACTCGGAGCTGTGCTACAGCAGGTAGTCGATGGAGAAGTATGTACAGTGGCATTCGCTTCGAGGACACTAACTCCAACAGAACGCAAGTACTCTACCGGGGAACGAGAGACGCTGGCATGTTTATGGGCGTGCGAACATTGGCACGTTCATCTGTGGGGCCGCAAGTTTGTCTTATGAACTGATCATCAGGCTTTGGTGACACTGCTGTCCACAAATGGGGTTGGAAGAGCCCACTGCGTATTGAACGCTTGGGTGCTAGACTTTTGAGATAGAACTTCACTGTGCGGTACACAAAGGGGAACACCAATATTGTTGCGGATGCATTTTCTAGGTTACCTTTGACCTCTGCAGAGGACGAACCTGTGGAGGAAGTAGTTGCTGTGTGTGGTGTTGAGCGAAGGTTGGTGTTGAGCAAAGGAACAGCTGAGGATTCAGTGATAAATGAGGTGGTGCAGCATGTGATGTCCAGATGGCCAGGAAAGGGCTGCTTAGCTGGAAAACTAAGGTTGTTTTTTTGTATACAAGAAGAACTGTCAGTTATAGACAGGCTACTGTTTCGTGCTGAATGGGTCGTTCCCCCAGCGACACTCACTTCTAGGCTGGTCATGATGGCACATGAATCGCATCCAAGCATTGTAAGGACCAAACATTGGTTGAGAGAACAGTACTGGTGGCCCAGAATGGACAGTGATGTTGAGTCTCTGGTTAGGAATTGTGCTATCTGCAAAGCATCAGATAAATTTGCAAAAACCATAATGGCCCCGTTGGAGCCAGTAAAGTGGCACAAGAAGCCGTGGGAAAAGCTTGGAATCGACATCGTTAGGCCGATGGAGCGAGCCCCTCTGGAGTGCAGGTTTGCAGTCACTATTATTGATTACCACAGTAAGTGGCCCGAGGTGCCATTTGTGTCCACAATCATTGCACAGGCAGTAGTGAGAGTGCTTTTGGAACTTTTTGCGAAAGAAGGCTACCCGAAAAGCATTGTGACTGACAATCGGCGTCAGTTTACGTCATGTTTTGAGCAGTTTTTACGTGATCGGGGAATCCAGCACTGCGTCGCAACATTGTACTACTCGCAATGCAATGGTCAAATTGAGCGGTTCAACCGCGTTCTCAAGGAATATATTCAGGTTGCGGCATTGGATGGAAGACCACTGAAGGAGGCAATCTGGGACTACCTGGGTGTTTACAGGGCACCCCACATGCAGACCCATGCAGGTACACACCCCACATGCAGGTAAGCCGGTGATGCTCCCTACAGGAGCATCACCGGCTTACCTACTGCATCGAAGAAGACCCAGAACAAGATTGGATGTTGTTGGCCTCCCAGAAAGAGAATTTTTCCAGGAGCCGCGTGTCGCCACGGAAAAGTTGAAACAGCGTGTTAAGGAGCAGCAACAACGAACTAAAAAGTACACTGATGAAAAACGAGGTGCCAGAGTATCTACCATTGAGCCAGGAGATTTCGTAAAAATAAAGCAAGGCAGACCAAAGACGAAACACAAGTTTTCTTTGCCGATCCAGGTGGAGAGAAGAGTGGGCACGAATTCGTTTTTGCTAGCAAATGGTACAAAATGGAACGCATCAAAATTAACAGTAATTGGTAAAGTAGGGACAGGACAGGCACAAGCACTAGCTGACGCAGTTATAGTGCGACGCAGTGCAGCCTCAGGGTTTTCTTGCGACCTGGATCTTCACATAGGGAAGTTGTGTATAAGCAATTGCCATCAGATTGCCATCAGTTCGGTTTCGTGGTTCCCCGTCAATGTATAGTCTTGTCTTATCATACGGCACTTTGCATCACTACAGTGACATACTCTAATGATGGGGACATGAAACTCTACTTTTTACATCAAAGCACCCTGCCATTTGAATTGTAGTTGCTTATGGATGGTGCCACAAATAGCTTCCAGCCTTGTGGCTCAAAAAGTGGACAATTTCTCTCTTGTTTCATTGTTGTAAAAAAATTGTGAACATTAATTATTTTTCTTTACAGATCCTGAAGAGTTTCTAAATTCACTGTTCCATGCATTAAAGGTACAGCCATTCTTAAAACTAAGGTGAGTATGTAGATGAGCATTTCTGTGCTTCTGCTGTTATTGAAATTCTTTGTATTTCGGTGGTCAAAATTATTCTGGAGTCCCTCACTATGGGTGGCCCCCATAATCATATCGTGGTTATGGCATGTAAAACCCCAGGCTTTAATTAGGTTTTGTCTGTATTTTTAGCGTGTCTTTACTTTTTCTTAACTGAAGCATTTTGAGATCTCATCTGTTACTGGAAGTTCTTATTTATCATGAACCATGACTGACTTGCCTATTAACCTTCGGCAACATTAGTGATAAACATAGAAGATAGCTGCAATTACCTTTGCTGATAAAGGAAGTGCTTAGCCCACTCCACAACGCAAACCAGTATTGCACGTAAGTCGGTTAACATCTAGATATTTTTTGTGTGCAACAGGCCAATAATAAAGAAAATAATGTACCAGTGATTTTCAGTATTGCACGTCTTAATTATTCTTGTATTTCTTTTGGACTGAAAAAAAGGCAGTTGTGATACTTTTTTGTACTTCTGTAATATGTTTTCTGCATGTGTTTGTACACAAACATGTTTTGGTCCTCAGAAATTGTGTGTAATTCAAGCCCTTAACTGTTTTTGAATGTTCGCTATTATTTGCATGATGTGTGGAAACAAATTATTTCTTGTTTTCTGGAGCATATGCAAGTGTGCATACTTCAAATATTGGTGAGATGAAGCTGATTGCGGGATTTGTATTTATATTTAATGAATCCTTTAAGTGTGAAAGACATATTCAGACAGAGGTCTTTGGCATGAAAGTGATACTCCTGGGCTTGCATACTTTCTCCATTGAAAGAGGGGAACATATTTCTGTGTGCTCCTGTGTCAGATTTTTAATTTATGTCAGTAATTTGCAATACAGCTCACCATTTTCTGATCAGAAATGGTAAGACTTGACGGTGACAGTGTTGTGTAATGCCATCATCAGGGAGACAGTAAGTGATTAACCTCATGCACATGCACTGCATATTTCTGTGCATAAGTCATGAACATATGTTCCTGTGTGCATCTGAGCACCAGCTAAACTGCGCAGTGGTCTTATTTTTGTCCATTATCTATGATACTCGAATGAGGGGAAGCTGTCCTCTGCTAAGTATGATGTCTGGGACCTGTCATGCAGAATGACTCAAATCAGTAAGGAAGCCGTGTACGAGAGCTTCTATGTGTCTCTCCTTTTTCTTACCGTTGTATTTTGCACTGTGCAAAATCATGGCACCAATCAGCATTAAACATGTATGCTGCTGAGCTTTGATGTCAACGTTAGCAGAGAGGAAATAATAGTGGTTTTCTTTAGCTACTGTTACTGTATGTTATGGTAGTTGGCTGCACTGGCATGTAAATATGGCTGCTGGTTTCCATTATGTAGCGGTTTATATGAGAGTTTAAGATTTATGTGACCCAAGCTTATAAGGTGGTGGTGTGGAGGCTGTGTATGCAAAAGGCATGCTTGTGTCCACTTATGCTTCCATACATTTCCTTTATAAATTGCTTCTTTCCATTGTCGACTTGACTGTCATGACACTGTAGGCATGACATCGTAGGCAGAGCACTGAAGGGTGTGAAACAGCCTTATAATCCTTTATTGTGCCACCTTTCATATAAGTAGTGAAAGTAACGAAAGTGGCCTCAAGCATATGGTGTGCCAAGCATTTTAGGTCATCTGTGGTAATATGCAATGGCAACAGTGTTTGGAAGTGAGGTACTATTTTAACCCGAAATCATTTCTACAGAATTTAGTACAGAAGATGTTACCATCCAAACACCGCAGTCTTGGTGTCGGAAATAATTTTTAGGATTTAAGCTTTGTTCAAGAACCTTTCTTTTAATGTGAAAGCATCATATGCCCCGTTACGCAAAAATCCGTCGGCGTAGTCAGCGTGACCGAAAGATGCTATCAACAATGGTCACCGGCGCAAACAGTAAGAACATGTCACAAAATGCTTGGATTTACATCAAATTTCTCAAAGAAGTTCCTGTAAACAAAGTAAATTAATGGCTTTGAATAGAAATTTTGGTAAATTTTGGTCTGGGTGGGAACTGAAGCCAGGCCTCCGGGGTGTGAGACGAGCACACTTGCTCGACGCCACGGTAGGTCCACAGTTCGCGTTGACTAAAGGTGTGCCTAGTGCGTGCGTCATTGCACACGTGACGGCGCAGCTAAGGTATAAAATAAAAAGTGTTATTGTCCAATTGAACGGCACTGAGCGGTCCTTCGAGTTATGAACTCCTCACAGGCAAGCGTGTGCATTGAGATGCTTGGTTCATTTTGGTATGGCCTTACTGAGATGCAGTTAGAATGCAGGCGATAGCTTACGCGGACATGGAATACATGGAAAAACACATTTCACCAAAGGGACTATAATGCTTTCGCATTCCCATGCCTAAGCTGTTTTAAATGTCTCTGCCAATTTTTTTTTTTGGTACCTAGTTTTTAAAAAATACAATTTTCTTCATTTTTCTCTTTCAGCTCGCAACAGGAGACACACCTTTATCAGCTGTTTGTTGCTAAAAATGAGCAACTGGAAATTCCTACTGTGCAGCAGCTCTTCCACCAGTCCATTCATGAATCCAAGCTAAAGCTCAAGGAGGTCAGCTCTTCTACTCTTTTTCGCTGTTTTTATTTATTTGCATTGTTTGCAGAATCCTATTAGTACTTTGTCCACTGTTTGACGTAACTTTTTTTTTAACAAACTGCTTTCTTTTTTGTTTTGCATGTATGTAATACTGCATACATGTTTGTATTATTATTCTCTTCCTCCAACACTGCTGTTTTTAACTTTCTTTGTTGTCAATTTTGCTTAAATGTGTCTAGGTGACAGTAGGCAAGCGAAGCTACAGAAGCACCAATGAACGAGAAGAAGGAAAACAGAGGTGCTCGATTTTTAGGGTGCTTTAAAACAAAAGTCTAGTAGAACATGATTAGATTATAGTACTGTACTGTTTTCTATGTCTTCTTTCAGTGATGCCACGCAAATTTTTGTTGACTCCAAAACTACTACTGTGGTGCAGCTGTCCTAAATGGGACAGCATTTTTGGAGGTGATTTGGTGGGAATCATGTGATGCAAAGCATGATGACATGCTGCGTAAAGTCCTGTGACTCGCTCAGCTGTATGCGTGGTTTTGGTTTTAGATCCCAGCCACTGCAGCCACATTTCAATGGGGGCGAAATTCAAAAATTCTCATGTGCTTAAATTTAGGTGTATGTTAAAGAACCCCAGGTGGTCAGAGCTAATGTGGAGTAGTCCACTATGGTGTGCCTCATTATAAGATCATGATTGTGGCACATAAAACCCCAGAATTTATTTTTTTAATGTTTACCAGGCTTGCGTGCCAAAAGGGGCAGTGGATAAGCTTCTGCTGGGCAGATACCTAATTGCCGGCATTTAACATCCCAAAATTGGACAGCAAGCTTTAAGAGACACTGTAGTGGAGCAGTCGAGGTTAATTTAAGCCGCCCGGGATTTTTAAATGCGTAGCTAAATTTAAGTACTAAGTACTTCTGCACAGGACAGTGTCCAAGATGGAGTCACCTCTGGAATGAAAGCCGCAACCTCTTTTTCGCTTGCACAATTCCATAACCACTGTGCCACCACAAAGGTTCACTGCAGTGCAGCTTGTGGACCACTGACGAGGGTTTGAGCACAAACCTCATAAAGGACGTGAAGCTCTTGATTGGCTAGAATCATTAAAAAAAGCCTACTACGTCATCTGTTAATCATTATTTGTATAAATAATTTAATAGAAATAGATACTGAGGTTGAATGCATGGTGTATGCAGATGTACACAGTTTTTATCAGGTACTAATGTTGATGATTTAAAGGAAATAGCAGTTTGGATAATTTACAATGATGGTCTGTTAAAAATTCTCTCCTATATAGATTCCAGCAAGACTATAACCACATATATTAAAGCTAAATATTAAGATTATTCTCTCCGCATTTATCTTGCCTTTGGAGGAAATACAATAGAGATTACACACACATTTAAAAATACCAGGGTTATACAGGGTGTCCCAACTAACTTTAGCCAGAGTATAAAAATATGCCAATGCACTCTGACGATGCGACCAAATGCATGTTGCTGACTATTGTATGTAGCAAGTCACAATATTTTTTGTATTCTGCTTAATTGCATAATTAGTCAAGATGAATTAACCAACTTCTGAAGCAAAGAAGTTGGCAAACAATTCCAATGATAAAGTTGTATAGTGCTTTATAAAACGTCCGATTGAACAGTTTCTAACTTTCTATCTATTAGGTATTAGTGTTTTTCCACTTATTGCAGATGCCCGCGAAATACAAAAAAATGCCATCTGACATGCCCGCTTGCGTGTTGTGATTGCAGCGCTCTCAAATGTTTCACATACAAACGAACATAGCATCTAGCAGGGTGTTCTGCTTAAAAGGCGACGGGGCAGTGACGCAGGCGTTCACTGTGCGATTTATGCCACTGATGTACTTCCCTCATGGGGATTCATGATAGCGATAAGCAGGCACTAAGGCAGCACCTGGCTGGGCACAATTGGGTACGAGCAAGAGAAGTAGGGGCTATGCCAAGACGCAGTTCTCACCCATGTATGAGTGCGAATGGTCAGGGAACAAGCCAAGGCACAGGACAGCTCTCGCCCAATGGAACACCTGACCGAGCGTGGTCTTCCCTCCTTGTATACCTTTTTCTTGTAGGTTGCACTGACCTTGCGAGGGATGAAGGCAATACCTTGTAATACCTATCTAAGAAAATATAGCAAAGCTTGTGTGGCTCCCTCTGTCGCGTAGTCACACAACTGCTCATATTTATTTTCTCCTTAAGAACATAAGTGGCACACACAATGTTACACCAGCAGCATTCTGTATAAATTTAATTATAAAACATTTACTGTGGACACTCTGTAACAAATCCCTGCTCCATGGTCAGATATGCATGAGCAAGAATGAAACCAATATTGTCGCAAGATCAAGCTATTTTAGCAAATTACATAAATCAGCCCAGTTTTCAATCAAAAATAAGTTTTTTTTAAGCACAACTAGCCAGTCTTGAGAAATAGTCTTACAAATAAATTGAATTCAATATTTGTTCTTAAGTTGCACATGTATCCGATGAGGTCACTGCCTTTTGCTTATTGCAGGCTCATTTGGCACAGACATAATGGCAGTCAAGAGCCCTGTGTTGCCACCATATAGTACATAAAAGTTTAATGTGCCATGGGTGGCTCCATGTATGTTTTCGTCATATCATTCGCTTATTCTCTTTTTAAATTGTCCTGGCTTTTGGTTTAAATGGGCCTAGGTGGACTTGTGTTGTCCTGTGTCATTTTGCAGGTGATGCTGAAGTTTGCCTGATAGCCATTTGAATGTCCTTGTTTTTAGTATGTGTGTATACCTCCAGCACACTATTGCTTGACTTTTCATCTTGTTGCTGATACTGCTATTGCAAGGGCCTCCCTCAAAATAGCCCTTGCATACTTGCCTCGTGGCAAGTATGCAAAGGCATACTTTCCAAGTTGTGGCATGTCATGTTGTGATGATTCTCGCAATGTATCAGCGATACCGCATGACCCTCACCAAATCACTCCCATAAATACTCTCTAGTCCTAAATACTATTAATGTTCCTGCTGTTGTTGCTGCAGTTAAAGAAGTATGTCATGAAGTATGCAGATTTAACTGTACTCTGTGCTTAAAAGTTATATGCCTCTTCAGTTTTGAAGTAAATTGTTAGTGTGATGTGAAAGGACATTGGGGAAGCAGCGGCTCTATCAGCACCATTTGCAAAGGTATTCCTCAGTGAAAGGTTTAAATACCATGGTTGGTTGTACATGACCATAAACAAATCTTTGAAAATTTTTATCATCAAACACTCAAACCAAATATCTACGAATTGGATTAGAAGTACTCCTCAGCTTGTATGTTAAATATATTTATTACCTTTACTGCAAATTCAAGATTGGCCTGTACTTTTTCTGAGAAAGATTAGTAGGAAAGGGAGACACTGAGGAGAGCTTTGCAATTTTTTAAATGGTCAAATAGGTAGCATGAAGGTACATTGTAATAGTAATGGCTTCCTATATACTACCATACCTGCACATTTGCACAAAAAGCGCAGGGCAGCGGCCACTGCGCCTAGTTCCGGTGCTCGCTGCCAGTCAGTGGTGCCAGCCAAGAATAGAGCAACCGAGGCAACAGCATGGCGCCCACTAGAGCTGGCCTTTTTTCAGCGCAGCTTGTATCACTTTACTGAATCTTAAGCACCAGTAGCACCCTACACTGGCACGAACAGTCTCCCGCAGATTGTGCTTGCACAAAAAATTATGTGTACAAGAAAGAAACGAGCACGAGATATTGTTCTTATTTCTCCTAACACACTTCCTTACACTTTAACATGTTGAAACTGTATGACACACTAGCCTAGCAAAAAAGCAATATGAAGTTTGAAAAGTGCAACACAAACACAAATATTGCCGTCATTTGCAGCTAGAGATTGTGGTCCGTCTGTGGCAGCAACTTCTGTGCAAGCATTTTGGGGATGTTGTTCTCGTCCGTTACCTTCAGGGCAAAGTTAGTAGCAGGGAGTGGAAAAACTTAGTCAGGATCATCTCAAACTCGTGATGATTGGTGCCTGAGTACTTGGCCTTCACCCTGTCGCAGCACTTGAGCACCATTTATACTGAGTTTGCACAGCGAAAATTGCAATCTTACGTTTATAAACAAATGACACTGATTAAACATCAAGAATAACTAGCAGTCTGAGCTTTCAGGTTGCAGTATGAAGTCGACGAAGTTCCTTCTACACGTTCAAATATGGTCACATTAATCTTAAGTTACAACAAATGATTGAGGACCTTAACAGAGAGAGTGAAAGAGTGGCGTTGAAGATTGATATGCAGAAGACAAAGATAATGATGAATAGCCGGGCAAGCGAACAAGAGTTTAGAATCGCCAGTCAGCCTCTAGAGTCTGTGAAGGAGTATGGTTACCTAGGTCAATTACTCACAGGGAACCCTGATGATGAGAAGGAAATTTACAGAATAAAAATGGGTTGGTGCACATACGGCAGACATTGTCAGCTCCCGACAGGAAGCTTACCATTATCATTGAAAAGGAAGGTCATTGCATTTTACCAGTGCTGACATATGGGGCAGAAACTTGGATACTGACAAAGAAGCTTGAGACCAATTTAAGGACCGCACAATGAGCAATGGAACGAAGAATGCTACGCATAACATTAAGAGACAGAAAGAGAGCGGTTTGGATCAGAGAGCAAACGGGTATAGCCAATATTCTAATTGACATTAAGAGAAGAAAATGGAGCTGGGCAGGTCATGTAATGTGTAGGTGTAGCTAACCGGTGAACCATTAGGGTTGCAGAATGAGTGCCAAGAGAAGGGAAGTGCATTCAAGGACGGCAGAAGACTAGGTGGAGCGATGAAATTAAGAAATTCACGGGCGCTAGTTGGAATCGGTTGGTGCAGGACAGGGGTAATTGGAGATTGTAAGGAGAGGCCTTCGCCTTGCAGTGGACGTAAAATAGGCAGCTGCTGATGATGATGAATCTTGTGGCTGCCGTGATGATGCACAGAACGAGAAAGCCAACCAGTTCAATTTCTTTTAGCAAGTGGCACATGACCAAAGCAGTTCTTTGTATAAAAGTAAGTTACTGAAATTCTAAAGTGAGCTATGAGTCCGTTTAGTGCAAAGCACAATAAACGTGCTGGGACAGGTTGGTCTGTACTTCTTATAGAGGGTATATGCCCGTAGCACAGAGAAATAATAATTTAGGAAGCGCAACTCGGCTCCTTCCCATGTCATCATAATGTCACACAGGGGTGCAGCAGTGGACGTCGTGACAGCACCCCATACCTAATGCTGGACAGCTGACGTATGGTCAGATGACGGTTTGTCGAAGCCATCGAAGCGATGCAAAGGATCTGTTCGACGCGGGGAGCGCTCTTGTCGTCTGGTCGCGTGTGGCTGCTTGATGCCAGTGCACCACCCTTGCATTAGATTCACGATGTGTGTATCCCTCAGGTAGCTATAGCTCAAGTGCACTAACGAACACGATACCATTCACTAAACGAGATGGGAGCTATTACGTGCTCTTGCTAAGCTGGCCGGTGCACCATGAGACAGGGAACGACCAGTACTGCCCCAAGCAGCAACAATGACTTCTGTGGCTGGCCAAGGATGACTGCACCTCGAAGGTCAGCACAGTATTTACGCCTGCTAACCGTTCCGCCGGGTAAATGCTTTTAGCAGACGTAGTCGCTTGTTGTCAGTTCTTGATCCTTGCTTTCTATAGTCTCGGCCATTCTTGCAGGTGTTCAAGGTCATTTGGAGCTTTGAAAGTTCGAGTATTTTTTGTTCAGGATTTATATTAGCTGTTACAGTTTGGGACGAAGTATTGGTGCCCCATTTTTGATAATCAGGGAATGCATGCACAGTGAATGCTTACATCATAGAGGAGCAGTGGAGAAACTGCAGAAATTATGAAGGGATGATTCTGACTGCTCGAAGTGAGCAGCAGACTCTGCTCTATTCTGCTGTTCCGTCTGTGCATGTCTGCCCATATGTGGTGCAGAAATATAATGAAATTTTGTTTTGCCGCATATTAGCTATGTCTCACATACACTGATTCGCACTTTTTATGGGCATGATAATAAAGTAGAACAAGTTCTCATTTTTTATTACATTATAGTGGACAGTTCTGTTCCTGTTCTATTCCTGTTCCTTCTGTTCCTGCGTCAAAAAATTTGAAAAGCACCAAGTGCAGTTTTCTGTATGCGCAAGGTTATGGTTGCCGATCGTCTGCCTTTTCTATATGCGCCTGGCTGCGATTGCAGATCATTTGATCTCTCAAGTGCGCTAGTTTTTTGCTCTTATTACCATATAAAAAGCATGTGATCGTAAATATAAATCTTGAATAAAACATTTGCACTAAAATGGTCTACAGGTCTTTTATTCCTTGAGTGCAAACCGCACTGGCGCAAAACTTTTATGGCATCATCCGACAACCCAGTGCAAATGGCCAGAAGCAGATGATGCCGGGCACCGTCAGAAACAGTGGCCACGTATGCTGTGCTCCCACCGCGAGGGACTACAAAAGTAGTTCCTTGCGGCGTCGTAAGGGGCGCTGTGCCAATGTTTGCCAACTCGCAATAGCACGTCTGAAGCTGTACGTCTACTCCTCACCCAGCGTGACATTATCACGACTCGCGCTCACACTGGCGCCGGCCCATAGTTTTTCCTCCTGTTAATTTTACTCGGTAGCCTGTAGTCAACTTCACAGATGAAAGCAGCGACTGCTTTATACTCTGCAGGAGGACTTGTCGTGTTAGTTGATGTTTGCGTAATGACATGTAGTGCGAAGGCACAATCACGTCGCATGCACACACAGGTCGCAGGCACATTTTCCCTCCCCCCCTCCCTTTTTCTGCCTGTCGTGTTCTCCGCTCCCAACAGGCTGGCCTAGCTGTGTCCCCCACATAGTCTGCAGCTCTAAGATAGGCTGCCGAATAAAAACGTCAAGCCTTAAGTGTGGTTTATGAAATTTTCCGGTCTTGTGCAAAGTCCTATGTATAACAAATTGGCCGCTGTGGCAGTGACCGAATGAGGGAGCATGCGTAATACAGTGTGTGTGTGTGTGTGTGTGTGTATATATATATATATATACACACACACACACACACACAGTGTAAGCTCGTTAATTCGAACTTCAATAATTCGAATTTATGGATAATTCGAACTGTACGATTTGGTCCGGCCAAGCTCCACAGAAGTCTATGTATAAAAAAGTCCGTTAATTCGAATGCGAGAAGGTTCCCTCACGGATAATTCGAACTACGCTCGCCTGGCACACGGCCAGAGAAGCGCGTCTACTGCCTACACACAAGGCTGTATTGCCTCCGAAACGGAGAGAACGGCGAGAGAAGGCAAAATCGGAAAAAAATCTAACCGACGCGGGGTCAGCCAGAAGGCAGCGGCGGCTGCTGCCTCTCCGTTCTAGGTAACCTCCGAGACTTCTTGCCCGTTGCGAATCTCGGAGGCTTTGCAAATCTTGTACAGCTGCTAATGTTGTGAGGAGATGGCACGGCAAGCTCCAAAACACAGCGAATCAAGTACGTCGCAGCTGCGCTTGCAATCAAGAACCAACGAATCAGGGCCTTCGCCACCTTCACATGTTCAGCGTCTTTGTCTCGGCAGTCTTCATTGGTTGTGCACCTCTGTTTTCACCTTAGGAGGTATCGGCCGTCGCGATTCATTGTGATGGTGTTAAGCCTCGGCTAACCTTCGTTTCGGTGGACATCGGTGGTGTGGCACAGTGGGACACAGAGCTTCGACTTGAAGATGGCGTGTGGCACACGCCATCACTTTCTGACACCAAATTTCTGACATGCCCTACTGCTTCCAAATCGCAGTGTACTGTTGCCCTCCTTCGCTTTCGTTAGTTCGAACTTTCGTTAATTCGAACTGAAGCGGCTTCCCCTTGCGGTTTGAATTAACGAGCTTTTACTGTATATATATATATATATATATATATATATATATATATATATATATATATATATATATATATATATATATATATATATATATACATACATACACACACACACACACACTGTATCTTGCTGTCTTTCAAATAATGTTAGTAGTGCCCCCCTCTGCCCAAAAAAGCACCTGTGATGTATATCTCTGCATCTTCTTTGTGAATGTGCTTTTGCACTACAATATGTTGTTAAGCTTTATACTCATTTTATCCTTTATCCTCAGCCACTGCTTTATCCAGGCAAATAGGTTTTGTCACATTTTAGACTTGCAGACGTGCACATGCTACCTTTATGCCTTTTCTTCCTGCTGGCCACAGCTTGCAGATGCATTGATAGTGTTCCTAGGGAAGGTGGTGTCAGCCCGGAATGGGCGAAATGTAACGAGGCCAGGTGAGGAAGTTGAGCGATTGCAAGGGCACAGAAAGTGTATAGCAAGCTATGTAATCACCCTCAGGTGATCTGCGAACCTTCCTGCTAAAATATTTTAGTTTCAGTAAAGAATGATTACGCGTGCACACTTTTCGGGAACCAACTGTTTATATATTTGTTGCAGATTCCAAAAGCATTGATCATCCAGATGCCTCGTTGTGGCAAGCAGTTTAAGCTGTATGACCACATTGTACCGAGTCTGAAGTTGGACATTACAGATGCCTTGGAAAATTGTAAGTCCTTGAAGAAAGTGCGTGCTTTGTGCAGTGATGTTTTTTTATTTTTGGAAAAACTGAATGGGAAGTGCATTCTGACAAATGTGCTATGTGACTTTTGAAAAGCCTTGTTTCTTAGATTAGTAGAAAGAAAGTAAAATATTTCTTAAGTGAAAGCAATTGTTTGGTCTCGAAATTCCAGAAGTGCACTACAGGGCAATAGGGTGCATACTTGTACTCTTGTTTAGCACTTTTGCTTTCTGCTCACTTTCTTCATGCACAGTGTGGGAAAAAAAAGTTCTTTCTGGATTATGTAATGAGTGAGTATTGTTGGAATGAAGGGTTAAAAGAAAGAAATTGAGTTCTCAATAACGAAGCATTGCTGTGAAGCATTACTTCAAATATGAGTTGTTTCATTGACACTTACAAGCTTGTTTTCATTGTGCAAGCACAAGAACTTCTATAATAATGAAACAGAAAGAAAGAGCAAGAACCCTTTGATGTGCTAAGCTTGGGTGAATTGAGTTGTTTAATTGCATGAGATTCGATGAGTGCTCTTGACATAAGGGCAGATGTTGCTTTTAGATGGTGACACGTGACTTTTAACAAGGAGCCAAAAGAAAGCTATTCAACATAAACGTTGTGAATGTTGTCATGTGATGACAGCTTCCAGAAAAAACTTGAGAGAAACAGCCTTGTTTATTGGGCAAATTAGTGTCCACACAACAAAGAAGAGACGACATCAGCCAAAGGAACAAGCATATGTGGCAGTTATCAAATTGAATGGCATTACCTAAATCTCACATAAGTTATAGGCTCCATGGTGTACCTAATAAGGACAAAAATAAATGGAGAAAGCTGCCCTAATGCACTTGCTACTGTGCATGCCATAGCAGAAATAAGGCAGAATAACCCAACTCATACATGATTGTTTGAGCGATGCTCTCACATAATTGTAGTTGGAAAGCTTTCTCTGTCACTGTCACTTTATTGCCTTGAAGGCCCCTTGCGGGCAATTACATAAGGGTCGGGAACTAAAAAAAATAAAGACTTTGGTTATAATGTTAATTACAAAATACTGTTATTTTGTCCAGGAAGGCAGACGAATTGGTGATGGTAGTGATGTGTTAGGGAAGGCTGTTCAAGTCTGCTGCTGTGCGAGGAAAAATTATGACAAGAAGGCAACAGGTTGTGTACTTGAGCAAGCAACGTTTAGTAGATGGCCTGTGTGTATGAGGGTGGAAAACTAAGGCACATGGCAAAGAGAACTGGTAACCAATTAATGTAGGTAATTGAAGTCCCCTACGAGCAAAATGCATGCATTCAGAAGCTTTTTTTTAAAAAATTCGTTGAAGGTATTGTTAAGATCTAGGGGAAAATAAGGATTACTGTTGAAAGGAAGATGACAGACATTGATTGACTAGTAGCAGCTGCAGTTTTAGCATGGCACACAAGCTATAAAATTTTGAGAATACTAGCCGCATGAATTGAGGAGCATATCGGCCGTTTTTTCACTGCAATATGAACAGCACCACCCTTATTTCCATTTCATTCATTATGTGATTTCCATTTCATTCATTATGTGCAACGCTGAGGAGACTAGAGATACTCTTTGCAGTGGCAGCGTTCACACTTAGAAATAGTTCGGTGTTTTGTGATCAAGCCTTGGGAAAATGTTCTTCATATAAGCTCAGTTCTAAATGAAAAAAAGAATTTACCCTAAGAAGCAAAGAAACCATGTACTCGTATGACTGCTAGCACATTGTTTTAGATCAATTTGCTTGTTGTCGTTTTTTATTTGCAGCCCATCGCGGCAGCCTCGCGTGCATGCTTGCGCAAGCAGACGCCGCTGGCACGCAGCAAGGCATAGATGCAACTCGCAGAGTGAAATTTTGGTGATCGTACTTGCATAGCTTCCACAGTGTTGCACCTGATGTATGAAACAGAGTATAGTATCCTGCCTATGTTTGTGAAGATCAAAATTCACTAGATTACTCAGAACTTCACTGTCACAGATATCTGTGGTAAGCCACATTTTGGTTAGTACAAGTAAGTCATTCCAACGCCAGTGCTTGCCATTAAAGCTTTTTTCAGAGGGTGCAGTTTTACTTTGCAGTTGTCATGGTAGTTAAGAATAATGCTACAAACATCCAAGTGAACGTAGCACCAATACCACATGTACACATTGCATTAAAATAAACTATTGTATGCATATATAGCAAAAAAAAAAAACGGCATAAAATATGTAGGTGACATTTGTTTAGAGTGGAAACCATGTCAGCTTTGTACACCCATTAATAGGCTGAGCAATGCTGCCTGTGTGTTGCTTTTATTGTTTTTTTTCTCTTCTCTCTCTCTTTTCTTTGTTTGAGATATTGTAATTTTCCACTGAGCTGCACCTTCTGTAAGGGTCATTTCATAGCTCGTTTCTTGAGACGACTAGTCTATCACTGTCAGTGTTGCTATTTTTATTATTATAGACTTTAATTGTATAAATCATGTCATTTAAGTAGGATGGAGCTGAAAACTGATGCCCTTCTATTCAGTGTTTGGTAATTCGTTTGGTAATTTTTATAGCAAAGCTCTTTATGGTTAGGCTTCCGTGCATTTTTGTTCTGCGTCAACAGAAACTATCATCAGCAATGGCTCATACCCCCCTAAACAATCAAAAACTGCAATGGCTCATCCCTGTTGTAATGCAGAGGATATATATATATATTCCACGCAAATGTATATAAATAAATTTGTTCGTACCTTTGTTCAAAATTCTGTGTCACATCTGTGCCATGTGCTAAACACCTTTGCTGGTCATCCACCTTCACGTAGTGGAATGGCTCACGATTTTTATTTTTATTAACACAGCGGTCTTAATTAAAATCATCGCCCAAGCACTCCATACAGATGGTTAACCAGCGAAGCTGAAATGTGCAGCCCTGGTGTTTGTCACTGGGTTAATCCTGATGGTTCATTGAAGTCTTTCTCAATTAATGGTCATGTCTTTCTGTTTCTTATTGAGGTTACACGCATGTTCGGCTGCTACGGAGAGAAAGACGTCAGTGGCGGTGTGCCCGCAGTCCGCCGTTGTCGCTTGCATTCTATGTCTCGAGCTTTTCGGCGACGTAGTTAGCAGCATCCACCTGCCATTGTCGCTTGCAATTCTTTGTAATTAAATTGCTTCAAAATTAAATCTGGCCGTTATGTAAGACAATCAATGGCTAAAACCCCCATAAACGCAGCTTCCCCGTTACAATGACAGAAGAGAAGTGAAGTGAAATTCTACGCTGGAATGATGAGCGGCAACGGAGCTAGCTGTCGAAGAAGACGACGAATGTTGGAGCAGTGGCACTAGTGCATTTGTGCGGTTGCCCTGAGGGTCGCCAATGAGCTGACTGTAGAAGACTACGATGCTCGAGCCATTGCTGATGATAGTTTTCTGTGCACAGGCATGGTCAGACGCATTGTTGTTTCACCTAGCCATGTAAATCTTTGCTTTAATATGATCTCGCCTCTTGTGCAGCACCCAGGTTTTGCTATGTCTGTGGCAGACAGGCTACACAAGAGTGTTGGAATTGCTTCCGACCAGATGTGGGCCTTGAATGCACCAGTTACTGTGATAGCTGCAACAAAACGGTAAGCACTCCCTTATTAGATACTTTAAAGGGGCACAAGAAAATTTTGTACTTCATTTCATTGATCCATCATTATAATTTAACCAATTGATCTGAAATTTTGTTTTATTAGCAACAAACATGATGTATTGCAGGTTCTGTTTTAATACATTTCTTTAAAAATATGTGTTGAAAAAAACGAATTTGTACTTGCGCTCTCAATGATATAAGGATAAAAGCTAGTCATGAACGAAGTGCTGGTGATAGTTATATCAGTAGGTGCTACCAGAGCAACAGGTGCCTTGGCTTGGCTCGACTTCATAACATCGGGTTATCCAGCCTCAACAAAAATGCAGGTGGACAAGAAACACCTACACACTGAGCACTTGGCAAAGGAAATCTCCTGAGTGAACACTGAAGGCTAGTGCCAGAAATGGAGTGTTCTTTATGCAAGCTAAGAGAGAACTCAGGCTCATAAACTATTTCATTCTAGTTGCGCATGCACATCTGGGTTTGTGTGCACATCCCTTTTGAGACAGAGCTGATTGCACGGTTTCTGTGTCACTGCACAGATTCTGATACTGTGCACCATGAGCGTCTGTTCTGATACGAACCAGAGCCAGGTTTTGCTTAAAGCTGATGATCAGTGTTCCAGCTAGCTTATTCTTGCACTTAAAGTCTCTCAGATAATACGAGTATGCTATATGGAACATGATTGCATGGTCAACAAAATGTGGCCATATCAACCAATCATGTGCATGTTATTGACTGTTGCTTTGTAGTTCATGCCAGCACTTATGGAGTTGCCAGCCATTTTCTCTTCTTCTACATTCTATAAAGTAAGCTATGGACTCTGGCATGATTGTGCATTAGTAGTCTATATGACAAAGTCTACAACATACATGCACAATTTCAATTTGATTTAATGTTCTTTTAATGGTTACTGCACCTTAGCTATATATGTCGACTAATGTTGGCCAGGGAAGTGTGGATGTCTACTGAAGTTGCGTGAATGAATGACTGGTCAACCAAACAACTAAATGAATGCAGACCAGTGAGGACAGTGCATTAAAAGTGTGTGACAAAAACTGTTTGTAGCTGGCTTGGGCATGCAAGGAAAAGAAAGGGAGAGGGAAGCAGTCTGTAATGACTTATTATGCTGTGCACTGCTCTCGCTTAAGGAGAGGTGCAACTTTCAGCACACCAAGAATGATGAAAGGAGAGCGAAGCCTTAAAGGGTGAAGTCTGGCTTTTGGCTCTTTCTAACTTTAATAATAAAAAAAAAGAAAGAAAAGGACACCCTGGAGAAATTCTTTTGGGAGAAAGTTTATGTAATAGTGTCCTTTCATACCAAAGACATTGTAAAATTAAGTAAACGTGATGATCTGCTTTAATGTGACAGTGCTATAGTGAAGCTGCTGCAAAAAATTGAGGAACATGTTCATTCATTCCAGTTTCTAGGAAGTGCACCCATTTATGTATTTTCTTGCATGTTTACAGGTTCACCAACACCAAGACCGAGAAGGCCATAAACAGACTGCTTTGAGTAATGACTGTTTTGGGGAGGACGCTCAGCCTCGCAGACAGGTTATGACCCTGTTTGCAGTTGTCTGCATTGAAACAAGCCACTATGTCTGCTTTGTCAAGTGTCCTGTAGAGGATGGCAAGCACACGCACACCTGGTGCTTTTTTGACAGTATGGCTGACCGTGAGGGTTAGTGTGTTTGCAATTTATCTAATTCTATTTGCAATTTTTATGACCCATGTAGAGCATCCCAAATTAACAAAGATAATGCCCATATCACAAACTGGCGTTTTTGATCAGCATACGGGACACTTTTGAATTGTGTTTCTTTGTCGAAACTGAATACCTGATGCTTGCAAAGCATGTACAGTGAAATCGCAATAATTCAAAATCTAAGGATATTCAAATTTTAAAAATTCAAGGATTATTCTAACTGCTCTTTTGGTCCCGGCAAAGTGCTATGTATTTGAATCAAGAAAAACTCCTGCGAATTCAAACTTCAAGAACTACACAACAGTTATTTTGAACAAGATCTCTCACTCCCATTCGCAGCGTTTGTGAAGGTTCTATGTTTCTCTAAGTATCGTAATGTTGGCATAAAAATGGCCAGGTAAAATATGCAAGAAGCCGGTTCTCTGAACTGAGATGAGCAGAGCGGTGCACGCCCTTCCTTCCCATCCGGCTTAAAATGAGCAGGAAGTGCACACTGGGTCATGTTATCGTGTCATGCCGCCTGCCCCCCTCCCTCTCTTCCTTTCTCCTAGCATGCACTTGATCACATTAGGGTGCCTCGATACCACGCTTCTCTGTACAGGGTGGTAACAAGTTCGGTTGCGCCCCTATATTGTGTTGGAACATGTAAAAGCGCACTATGACTGACAGCGGGAATTTAGGTTCTGCGTTCACTGACAGTGTAAAAGTTTTCTCAATTTGTATACCTATATGCACTGCAATATTTACATCTCACCTTAAAAACGGAGGTGGAACTAGAATAAGTTTCGAGCCGAGTAGACAACTAATCGTTCTTGACACGCTTTTGCTTACACTCATAAATTTGTTTCAAAAACAGTGATGACACATATGGTGTGTACCTAAGGTTTTAGGGGTCATCCTTCAATAAGGCTGATGCAACTTCTGACTGTAAATGTATAGCTGTGTAATGCCGTGAAAAGCTACAGGACAAAATGAGATGAATAAATACTGCATTGTTATTAGTGGAGGCTTGGAATGATGCCTGACACTGGCAAAAGATGCCGAGAGCAAGTGGGGCTATGCTAATCTAGGTATAACCAAATTAGGAAGGCCCACTAAGCTTCAACAATTATACTCCCTCACCAGAATAGGAGTTGGCCTCCCTGAGGCAGTATTCGGCCGCCCCCTCCCTTATGGTTCCTACAATTAACCCCTGGCCCTCAGTCCCCAGCAGCTGCGGAGCAGCTGACCAAGGCGGCGGTCAGACCTGTAACGCAGCAGAGGGTGCCAAGAATCTCTGGACCCGGACAGGCTGCTAATGGAAACTGACCCTGGCAACCCTTAACTGCTGAACTCTGTCGAGTGAGGCTAGCTTAGCAGGACTCTTTGAGGTACTATGAGACATTGTTTGGGATATCATTGGCTTTAGCAAGATCAGTAGAACTGGGGAGGCTTATACAGTGCTGACTAATGGCCATCTCCTCTGCTACAGACATCTCCCAGATAAGAATCAATACAGGGTAGGATTCCTAATCCATAAGGACATAGCGAGCAACATTGACAAATTCTACAGCATTAATGAGACAGTAGCAGTAGTCGTAATCAAACTTAATAAGAAGTATAGATTAAAGGTACTACAAGCCACCACTCCAACATCCAGTCACGATAATAATAACATAGATCAGTTTTATGAAGATGTTGAACTGGTGATCAGAAAAGTGCAAACTCCATATACTGTAGTAATGGGCGACTTCACTGAAAAAGTAGGGAAAAAAACACAGGTGGGTGAACAAGCAATTGGCAACTACGGTGTAAATTATAGAAACGCTAGAGGAGAGACGCTGGTTGAATTCGGTGAAAGGAATAAACTGAGAATAATGAACACCTTTTTCAGGAAGCGTAGCAACAGAACGTGGACCTGGAAAAGCCCTAATGGTGAAACAAGAAATGACATTGGTTTCATACTTTCTGCTGATCTCAGCATAGTACAGGATGTAGAAGTGTTAGGTAGGGTAAAGTGCAGTGATCATAGTTTAGTGAGAGCTAGGATCCACCTCAACTCAATTTGAAGAGAGAAAGAGTAAAATTGGTCAAGAAGAAACAGGTCAACCTAGTAATTCAAGCTGGTACTGGCATACAACCTGGGATACATAGTGCACGACTGATACAAGGACGAAGCAGGAACACGGGACGAGCGCTAACTTTCAACAATTGATTTATTGCAGATCGTGAGCTTCGTCCTTGTGTCATTCTTGCGCTATGTATCCCAGGTTGTATGTATCCCACCAACACACCCAAACTTCTTCCCTGCTAATGGTACTGGCAAACAGATATGCAGCCTTAGAACCGAGAGATGATGATGACATAAAGGTAATGAATGAAACCAGAGCTAGGCTGGCTTCAGAGGCAGCAGTTGAAGTGGGAGGCAAGACACCAAGGCAACCAGCAGCCAAGCTCTCCTAGTAACAAGGGACCTAATGAAGAAACGACAAAAAATGAAAGTGTCGAACTCAAGAGATAAGATAGAATTCGTGGAATTGTCAAAACTGATCAAGGTGAAAATAAGTGATATTTGAAATTATAATACGAGAAACACTGAAGAAGCCGTAAGAAATGAACGCAGCCTGAACGCAGCCTGAAAAAGGAAACTTGGCATAGGACATACGAGATAAGCACTGAAAGATAAGCAGGGTAATATCATCAGCAATCTCAAAGGTATAGTAAAAGCAGCAGAAGAATTTTATACTGGCCTGTACAGCACCCAGAGGACTCAGGATAACCCCATTCGAAACAGTAATGAACAGGATACAGAAACTCCTCCTTTAACTAGCAATAAGGTCAGAAGGGCCTTGCAAGACATGAAATGGGGAAGAGCGGCAGGAGTAGATGCAATAACAGTCGATTTAATCAAAGGTGGAGGAGACATAATGCTTAGGAAACTGGCGGCTCTCTATACGCAGTGTCTATCGACTGTAAGGGTCCCAGAAAACTGGAAGAATTGAAAAATTATAGGCCCATTAGCTTACTCCCAATATTATACAAAATATTCACCAAGATAACCTCCAATAGAATAAGGGCAACACTGGACTTTAGTCAACCAAGGGAACAGGGAGGCTTCAGGAAGGGATACTCTACAATGGATCGCATCCATGTCATCAATCAGGTAATCGAGAAATCTGCAGAGTACAATCAGCCTCTCTATTTAGCTTTCGTAGATTACGAAAAGGCATTTGATTAAGTAGAGATAACAGCAGCCATGGAGGCATTATGTAATCAAGGAGTACAGACCGCTTACGTAAATATCTTGGAAAATGTCTACAGAGATACCACAGTTACTTTAATTCCCCACAAGAAAAGTAGGAATATACCTATAAAGAAAGGGGTCAGACAAGAAGACATAATCTCTCCAATGCTATTCAGCAACACTGCAGACGAGTTACAATAAATGATTGAGCACCTTAACAGTAAGAGTGGGGTCGAAGATTAATATGCAGAAGACAAAAATAATTGTAACTGGGTAAGGGAACAAGAGTTCAAGATCGCAGTTAATTCTAATCGAGAATCTTTGTAGGTAGATACACCTCTGGCATCAGAAGCCGTACACGAAAAGTTTGTGCACACTTCTTGCCTATTCTTAGAACACCAATGACAAGGGCGAGTTTTGTGGACTAGCTATCGCTCCAAGATACGAAAATGGGTGCTTATTATGATCTAAAGGTGTAAATCTAAATGCACGAAAGAGAACTAACATATCGGGCATCTTGAGAACTTTCTTCTCACAAGCAAATTGTAGGCTGAATTTAGGTAGTGTTCAAACAATGAAAATTTTTCTAGCTGTTGTACACTTGACGCAACTTAGTACTTACTCCCAAAACTATTCTTGCATGTAGTGTTGAAATCTTTAGATAGAAGGCCGCACCAAACTAATGACCTAACTGTCCCTCTGCACATCAAAAAGTGGGACACACATGTCCCACTGTGTTACAAAGGGTTAATGAGAAACAATTTATACATATTATTCAACACAGGTGCAATCAGAAGTGTATTTAAATGTGTACATGTTGTAAATATTGCTATTTGCATCAGTGCTTTTGCTTTTGATGCACTATCTTGGCAGGCACAAATGTGCACACAGCACCTGGAGGGAATATATACCCGGCTGAAAGTTACGAATTGGTATGTGGTCCAAGCAAGTAGTCTTAGTAGTTCCAATTTGTGTACAGGATACTGAAATCATTATAAAGGGCAGTAAACAAAAGCTTTGACATTGTGTTCATCTTTAGCTGGTTATAGCTTTTGTATAGGACTGAATTTCTGACGTGAAGACCAATACCACCACCTCTGTACTGTCCAATCCTAGAGCCCCGTTTACATGAATGCGACAGTGGCGCATCGCATTTCCAAGCGCATTTGGGAAAGGCGATGCGACGCCGTTTACATGTAGCGCCTTAACTCTCGCAAAAACGTAGCGCCACATGGTGTCGTATAAGTGAAGTGCAACCGACTTCCGGTGCAACTGGTTTCCGGTTGTGGGCCGAGTGCACGTTGGTGGTTGAGTGCCGAGAAATAGACAGTTTTAGTTTAGCGTACGCAACTTATAGCGTACGCTATACGCTATAGTGTAGCGGACGCGAAGCAGCGCACGTTTTTTGCAGCTTTAGCTGGCCAGCGAGATTTTTGGATCTCGGAGGCCATTAGTCGTCGTTGCGGCTACTTTCCGACTATAGCGATAGGTAGCGCTGACATCTCGCATGTTTCTTTCATTAGGCTTCGCCTCGTTCGAAACGAGAAGCGATCTCGAAAACACCACAAGGTTATCCATAATACCCTGTCGTCGAAGCGGCCTGAGACTAAGCGAAAGCCGTTTACACATTCATTTGCTGCGAACGAAGTGCATTTTACAAAAGCAACGCCAAATTCAATTCGAAGCGGGCAGCCGGGACCGCCGCCATGTTGTTTGGCAATTCCTTCCCATCATTCCTAATGCGACGATCCTGCGTTTACATGCTCCGCGAGAGTCGACTCGCGCCCGTAAATCTACCCTCGCCTGGCGCATTAATGCGATGCGCCTTTCTAGCGCATTACTGCTGTTTACATGAATGTGATGCGCTAGAAATGCGATGCGATGCGACACTGTCGCATTCATGTAAACGCGGCTTAGGGCAAGCCTAAAATTTGTAGATTGTAATAATTTAACATTCATCAGGCTTTAACCATGTTTTTGGTAGAGCAATTACTTTAACAAGGCAGCGATATTTCGCAGCACTTCAGTGTGGTTGAGATACAACAGGAACACAACAGTAGCCTTCTCGTAGTAACTTCCTGTGCATTACTTCACTTTATTTGTTGTATACTGTTTCTGCTAACATTTTATGAGTTTGGTCACCGTTTTAATGGTGCTAGAACATCCAAAACAGAAAGGTGTGGCCAGAGGTGTAATTAGCGCGTCATCAAGCAGCCTGTTAAGCCAGTACATCTCTTTACTATTTATTTAATGTGAAGCCATGATGTTACATTGTGTGGCTCTCTTAAAGGGACACTAAAGAGAAGAATGGTTTCTTCTGTATTAGTAAATTACCCTTCTACAATATCAAAAACACCACTCTTGCCATGATAGGATGCTTGGTAAACCAGAAAAGTCGCAATAACAAAGACAGGTGGCGATGCCTCCTTGAAGTTCCCACACCAGTTCACTGTAACATCCTGGATTTTGACAGCATTTTCTAACGCCTATTTAATTATTTCGTGGTTAAATAGCTGCTGCCAAGGATCAAAACAATCCTTTGCAGTTGTTTTAATCCTTGGCAGCAGCTATTTATTCCTGTGTCAATAAATAAATGCTCATTTATTTAGTGGCCTACGTGGTTGTCCCATGTCGTCTTCCTTCATTCGTTGTTTTATTTGGCGCCTTCATTGTAATCGATATAACAAACTTCAAGATAGTAAAATTCTTGATATAACAAAGTGTTTAACTTTTTATAACTTCTTGTCCTTAAAACACCATGTATTTAGAACCTCAATACAACAAAAGGTGTTTACACACGATTTCAATATAAAAAAAGTTTCACTGCCGCCGCAATGCAATACCGAGACAATAAATAGAAACTTCTGCTGACGCTGATGTTTAAATGGTTGAATTACAAGCTGCTGCTTGTGAACGCACCTCTCAAATCACGTGCTGTGTGACCAAGAGTGTCTGATGATGCAGAGCAGCATCATGTTCCGTACGAGATCCAAGTGTGATAAGATCCTATCACGCCCCACACACTATGTATGCTTTGGATGAGAGTTAAATCGTATGAGGTAAGCCCAGAAGGATGGTGGTTTGATAAGCACCGCCTTTCCGCGCGGGAAAGTGGAAAGGGGGAGCACTCTCGCGATCCCTCCTTTTCTAGCGCGGCTGTGGGTGCGCATGACTGTCAGCGTGGCTGAGCACATACACAGTCCACGCGCCCTAAAGGTAATCTGCTGCGTGTACGAAGAATGGGCGCGCCGAGGTGGTCTGGCATCTCGAGTTTCTGAGAGGCGCTGTAGTGATAGACAAAATATTTGCTCCCCGCTGCTGGCGCTTGTCATGACAGCGTCCTGCCACTGCAGGCGACATTATCAGCCGCAAGGGTGGGGGCAGGGAAGGGAATGGATGCACAAGTGTGGCTTGTTTCGATTTATACCGTGGATGTGAAGATATTGTCGACGCGGCATAAAACTGTATCTTTTGTTGCAGTCTCTCAAATCCAACAAAAATTTTTTTTTCTCACTCAAATTTGCTTATTCCGATTGCCCATTAATTTGGAAAATTTCGCGGCCCCGTACGTGTAACAAAAATCTCAATATAACGAAGACAATAGTCGCGTTTTACTGACTTCGATATATTGAGGTTTGTATTGTATTTCACAATAAACTGCACAAAAAAATGTCATTCGTTTTGTCTACTCCCCCCTCCCTTATTTTCTTTTCTTTCATTATGTGCACAGAATAACAAATGACTGTTAAAACAGTCATAGTTTGGGTGAGAAAGGATTCAGGCATGAGTGCTTTTGTCATCCTTGATGAAGTCTTATTTTTTTAAACTGCTTGTAATGCACCTGGTCCAACTGTGCAGGAGGTGAGGATGGGCACAACATCCCCAAAGTGGATAACTACATGGAGGCTGACACCTGGTTTGGACCAAAAGGCCTAGAAAAGTTACGTGATATGGCTCGGCCTGATAAGAGCAAGATACTTCCTGGCATGACACGCAGGTTGCTTTGTGATGCCTACTTGTGCATGTATGAGGACGAATTTGCTAAAAAGTACAAATGATGCATACTGGTTAGGCTTCAGACAACAGCAGTCGCGTGCAAGAGGCATGTTTGTGCATTGTGAAGAGTTGAATGATTCAATATCGTAACTATTAAATGATTTTAAAACTGCTCCAAGTCTCATTTTTCAGTCTCCGGACTGTCATTTATCGTTTTACACTGCTTTCTACACATCACAAAACATGCATATCATGAAAGCAGAACCCTGTTATGCAAAAAGCACTGCACTTTGTAACAAGGCATCTAGCTTGTGAACAAACTGTTCTGCTGAACTGCCATATTCACCCTCCCCACATTGATATGCTACCATGAGTGCTTTTGTTTTTAGACTTTTGTAGTGTCTTCTACAACTTCAGTAACTTACATATCTTTGGTTCATTCAAATAATGTGGTCTACTGTGTTTTTAATTCATTACAGAAATTAACCGCTTAAGACAGGTGTCTCAGTTGACTATTTTTCCTTCGCTGGGGCAAAGCACTACAGTCGAGCCCAATTTTAATGGAATCATACTTTTTTGTAATGAAGAACTCAATCTAGAAGTTCATTATTATCAAGTAGGTTTCTATGTTTTAACAGTGGGGAAATGTTTTTGTGAAAGTCCTGTTGGCTAACTTGAGAATGACCATCAGTATATTAGTTTTCAATTAAAATTCTGGTTATAATGCACTAGAAATGACACTATTTAGCAAAGCGATGAACGGGGCTAGTTGGTGGACGCTCATGGTTATATTGCGCTTCGTGTTACAGTGACGAACGTGAAGGACAGGACGTGGACGGACGTACGTAGTGCAAACTACCAACTGTTCAATACTGTTAAACAACGCACTTATATACAAGGAGACATGGCGGGGGGGATATAGAAATATATGACAAGGTGACGACATGTGATCATACTTTGGGCCAGAAATACATCGTTCATTTGCACCCTGCCAAACTCGACCTCACCTTCAATAAGCTCGATGGACTGCCCGCGCCACCTGGTGTCGTTTTGACCGTGAATTCTTAGTCTCTGTTTTGCCGCCTTGCAAAATGGCATCGTCGGCGTGGTTGACGATGCGATGAGCGCTGATTGGCCGGAGCAGCGAATTCAAATCCCACGAGCTAAAGCGCGCCTGCCATTGGCGGCGGCTGCCATTGGCGCGGCCGCGCCCGCGTCGTTGTTGCCTCTTGCTCCGTCCGCTTAAACCCCCTACGTCTGCTTGCGAGCCACTCATCTTGCACTATCATTTATGCCATCTTCGACTGGTCGTTTCTGAGCGCTCTGGAGCGCTCTCGCGAGCGGCGTTGTCTTCGGCTGGTTGAAAGAGGGTGCCCGCCCTGCGTTCGGCTGGTTCTTCTCGATTGCTCTCCTCCACCTTCGAGCGCTCCGAGGCGCTCCGAGCCATGTCGTCGGAGCAGTCGTCGAAATTGAAACGTCATCGCAGAGCCGCGTCGCTGCTGTTGGCGACGGCCCACCGTAACCTAGGCAACCTAGGCCACTGCGACGAACGCTCGTCCCGCCGGCGCGTCCGCCGGTTTTCCCGGCAGCGCCGGGAGCTTTCGATAAGCGAAACATCGGACGTTGGTAGTAGTCACGTGGTTTAGCATCTGCCATTGCCTCCTCCGAGAGCGAGTTGCACGTTTGGCTTGCGCGCTTGTCCTCTACCTCTGAGCTCGGGGAACGCCGGATCTGCCCGCCTCTGCTTCGGGGGATGGAAGCGACCAGCCGAAGATAGCATTAGATTATTTTCTCTGCTTTATTTTTTTTTTCGCTAGTTATTTGTTGCACGTGATGCCGACAACGAAGCCCAACACAGGGCAGATGTTCAGTGCGCGAAAGTGCGATATGCGACTTGTATGAGCATCGAACTTCCAATCTTCCGCAGCGAGTGCAGACTACGTAGACGCAGCGGCGGAAATGCGCTGTCAGCAGTCGAGAATCCGACACATTGAGTGTGCCTGGAGCCGCAAGAGCTAATTAGAAGCCCCGCAGGAGCTTTCCAATAAAAAAGATGTGTTCAACTTAAGGCCCGTTTTCTCAGAATGGATTTTTTTTGTAGTAGTGGTGCTGGGGAAGGTGATACTTCAAGAAACGCTCTTCAGGTTTGTGTTCTGCTTTTAAAAAAATTCTGTTCCTGAATGACTTTGCCAGGGCGTAACAAGCTTTTTTTTTAAAGCTGGTGCAGTTAATTCACATACGCAACTAATTTTTGATGTGGGCATTACTGGCTACATCAAATTCAAAGTTGTGTTAGAAATTTTTGGAGGGGGAAAAAAAAAAGGCTTTGTAGCCCCCTGGGATATCGGGGGGATCATCAGAGTGAATTTCAGCTTCCTACGATGTCGTGGGATTTCTCCAGGCTCTTCCTCAGGCATACACATGAACCACCTAATTTAACAAACACAGCTTCATTGCATTTCCTCATAGTTTGACAGTGTGAACGTACCCTGAAAGTTTCAACCGGATATCTTAAAGAAATAAAAGTTCAGTCTCTGGGGTAGCCTCCCCCCTTATGCTAGACTATAAAGATATTTGCATGCATTTATTCATCCATTTCACTGCAGTGATGTAAGAGTGAATGAAGCAGGCACACTAAAACTGAGGTGATTTTTTTTTTTAATGAACGTTGTTGAGATGAGAAACAATTAAATTCTGTGCTGAACCTTTGTGCTTGCAGTTTCTGGGAATGTTCCACAGACCAACACTCCTAGATGAGCTTTGTCGTCTTCTTTCTGTGGAAAGAAACAATCAAAAACATACCTGCACATGAAACACGTGTACACTGCACTTCTCACTTAGGACAGGCACCATAATCACATGTGAAAGGTGATCTGCCAGAATTTGTTCATACTAGACGTAATTTACCAGTTTTGGGTTCCCCATAAACTGAATATGTTCATTTGCAAGATTTGTTTTATGCTTTTATGAGTCATGGCGCTGCCTTTACTGTGTAAGCAACAGCTACTTTTTATTATTGTAAATTTACAAATGGTAAAGTGTGGAATGTTCCTAAAATGCATATGACTTCAATAGTTGTTGACTTAGAAGACGTGCTTTAGAGGATAGTCCTGCTATTGGATACTGTTTAAAGAGCTTTCCAATGAATTGCAGCACTGTACCCCATTCCTTCATAGAGGTTCCACTGCTTCTATTGCGAATTTTCTATATGTTGTCTATAGACATTTTCACTACCTCAAGAAATTGCTCTCAGTATTCACTACAGTGCCCTGACTCAAATTTTCTCATTTCCACTGAGGGTAGCATCACCTCCTTGAATAAAATAGTTCCTTTACTTCAGCAACACTCCTCCACTCCAGAGTGTTCAAAGCCACAAATTGGCAAGGAGCATGATTGTTGCACAGTGGCCACTTCAGTCAGGGGGTGGTATTGCTTTTTACTCGGCAGAGATCAAGTTTGTTAGCAAATAAACAATGAAAATTCAGGCCAAAGCTTTATTAATATTCTCATTCCCCCAATAAGTCGCAGTGCAGCTCCAGGCACCCATGTATTAGGTATGTGGCCTTGAAGCTGGCTGAAATTTGAACCCGTGCCCCAATGTAAAGCACTCTGACATTACAGTGTAGGTGGGACATGTCACCATGAGTGTGGTCCTGCTGTTCGTCTTGAATACAGAATTGGAACTATAGCCATTAAAGCAACAAATATACAGACTGGGTAAAGGGAACAGGGAACATCAAATTTCCATTTAAAGCCAGTAATTTTTATTGTTTCTGTGCAGAATAAAAGTTCCTTGAATGAGTTCTCCAACAAGATACAGCAAATGACAGTGAGCCAGGTTCTGACTTTCACATTTACGGGAACTGCTGTTTGATCCCAAATAAAGTGGTACATAATATACTTTAATATCAGCGCAGCGTGTACACATATGACTTTTCATGGCCAAGTTATGTTGAGAGGGCAGAGAAAACCACAGTACTCTCATGCCCTGGCAGAAATAGATTGACATTTATGTGTGCCAGTACAGATGCACCACATGCTGAATTTTCCTAGATTGCATTCTGTACAAGAATACAAAAAAAAAAGCGCTGATACTGAATGGCCATATACTTACATTACTGAACACTACCTCTGACCTGTTGCTCTACTTGCCTTCCTCTTTTTGCTTTCTTCTGTGGACAGAAAATCTAGCTACTTACCACTAGTGCTATATTTAATTTGCATTCACTATCAATGCAGCACACTGGGTTGACCAACATACTCTATTACTCACAGAAATCTAATGCACTAAGCTTCAGCTGATGAAATCAATGTCATAAGCAACTATGCACGAAAGGATAGGAACATTGGAGTATTAAGTATTACATATCCGTATATGACAAAAAATGGCTGAACACACCTGCAATAATGCAAGTTAGTGAGCTAGGTGGTATATATTTCAATGAAAACAGTGCTAAACTTGGGACGAAGAACAAGATGACACACTACACGGCACTGCCTACATTTGTGCCTCCTCTCCTACATTTCTGATATTAGGTACAAAGCACCACTTTCTTTTAATGAACTTTTGTGGGCTTCAACAGACTAAAATGTTGCAACATAATATCTGGTTTACTGAAGACTCATACAATTAGGGCCTTCCTTGAAGTTTCTCACCTGCATATGTTACACTGCAATGCAGAGATTGTGAACTGACTTAGGGCATTGTTTTTCTTTGCGGCCTTCAAGGCACTGCAACATGACAATAAAGGCTTGGAGTACCCGATGCTAATTTACAGCAACCACTTTGCAAATTTGCAAACATAGATTTAGCAAACATTTGGCTTTTTCTGTAAAACTTAAAAAATTGCAATTAAACAAGTCAATCTGTGCATCGCACCAATTTACAACAGCCACAAACGCACAAAAAACAGAATCAAAAGGCAATATGCCATAAGCCTTACACGAAACCCGTGGTCATTTAGCTGCTGCCATACGATCATCTGCCATGTTCACGGGCCAGCCGGAGAGCGTAGCAAGCTGCAGCAACAAGTGTTGCGCTGTTTTGGCACTTCAAATGGCAGGCCAAGATGCCTGCACTAACACCTAACTCTGCATTAGCTGTCAAAAACGAGGATCTCATTTACAAGGATCTTTAGATTAGACTTTCTACGCAAGCCGTTATTCGTTCTTTAAAATAAATTACAGATATAATTACCATTCAATAAGTAACTTAAAAGACTTAGCATGAGGATACAGACACCTTATGGTTGCGCCAGTGTCGTGTTTTTCTTTGCTGATGTCCATGTCTGTTTAGCGCTGTTACTTTTCGAAACATGAACTACCATCAGGATTTTAGAGGTCCTCTCTGCAAAATGGTTGTTCCAATCATGTAGCATAAATGAATTTGGAGTTTGGAATCCATATTTTCATGGCTCACGGCATGCAAGTACCCAATTTTTTTACTTAAATTTACTAAAAGGGGCCAGCAACACATTTTGAACATAGTAAATAACGTACCTAGGCATTAGACAATGCTGCCACAAACACATAAGCAAACTTTTATTCCTTTACATGCAGCTGTGAACCTACAATTTCACTCAAGACTTGACCTTTTACTTCAATTGAGTGAAACTCTGGCCATTTTTCATGTTTACTGCGAAGCACCAATGAATACAATGGGTGCTGTCAATTATTTAATTAAAGATTTTTCTCTGCACTGTTCAACCTTCATGCAAAAAATCGAAAGTGCCTTCAAGAGCTTGAATTGAATAAAACGAAGCTGCGGCAGTAAAAAAAAAAAGTAATATAGTTTGTGTGAAGCACATGATAAAGCCCATATACTGAGCTATACAAAGCCAAGCAGTAGCTGATATGGTTGAGTGGCAAATGTGTTTACAGTTTTCCCCTCTTGGAGTTACTTCAGGTAAAGGGCTTGCGCTGTGTTGCAGTGTAGTGAAAGCATTAAACTTTTCCATACTGAAATATGTTGGAAAAGTATTAAAAATAAATTTGAGTGCCATGTACATTTTTGCTTGTGGCTTTGTACATCATCCTGTCTTGCTATAGCCCGGTGCCAAGCTGCAGTGTATGTTAAAAAAACAATGAAAAACTTTATTCATGGATAGTGTTTACAGTTGTGCAATAAGCACAACAAGTCTGAAGAATATCACCCCACACTGTGTTGTGCAGTAATGAGCATGAATTCATGCCACTGAAAACAGGCTTCATGACGACTGGACCATGGAACTAAGCAAATAAAAAAAATTGGATGGCAAACCTGAGGCTCAACTAGGATGCAGTCAACAAACCTGTGGAATACTAGAAGGGAAGTTCACCCTCAGGCTTATTTTGTTCATAGACCAGAAGTTCAGTGAGGTTCATCAGAACAAGTCTCTAGTACATGCTGTAGAGTAGACGATGAGCAAAACTTCAAGGCGACGTATGCTTTCCTCGCCACAGTAACACGTAACACGCTACTGTGGCGAGGAAAGCATACGTCACCTTGAAGAAGACAAGTCCACTTGTTGAAACGTTGGCTCCAGCATTCACCTTGTTCACGTTTTGCTCATTGTCTTGAATTTCCATCTCCCGCATTCCCCGTCTTTTATGCTGTAGAGTAGTATTTTAAAAGCTGTAGACTATTTTTGTTGCTCCCTGTTGTTCCAATTCATGCAACACATAACTTGGCAGAAAGAGGAGTTTCTCAATACTACTACCAATAACTTTCTATGTGACACTTCAAGCACTAAGTTGATTTAGTTACCGTATATTTCAGACTATAAATTGCACCTTCGTATAAGTCCCACCCCTCACTTATAGCAAGTTTTGAAGAAAAAATGAGTACCTAAGTCGCACCAGTGTATAATGCCCCTATTTTAACTCAATTAGCATGGTAAAATGTGATCATGCGCACTTTTGCAATGCACGACATTTTACACTAGCCACAAATTCTAGCACAAAAAAACTTCGACCAACACTTATTGCATTTCATTTGAAGCCATTGATGGCCTCATCCCCCGACGCAGTCGAAAAGTTCAGCTACTTTGGCCAGCTAGGTCACTGTCGTGGGCCTCTAAATAACTTTTATATAGGAGCATCATTTGCATTGGTTCTGCAGAGTGGCATGCTCGAGAAAAAAAACCTTATATTGGTCATGCCAGCGTGCATGGTTTAGGCATACAGTAGAAGTTTAACAGCATAAGTTTAACTGTATAAGACGCACAGAGAAAAATTAATGAAAGGACAAAACTGTGACCTATAGTCCGGAAAGTCCAGTATGTATATAATATAATTAAGACACTATTAAAAACAATACTAGTGGCTAGAATATACAACTTTCAAGAATAGACAGCCAGGTTTGTTTGCAAAGATCTCCTTGTTTATATTTAAAAATTTCCATGTTTACTATAAGAGACCTTTACAATCAAGCTCTCTTGAAATGCTAACATAATAAAACATTAAAGGCAACATTAAAGGCAACATTTACTCATGAGGATTGCACCGGTGTGATTCATCCACAGAGTCTTAGATTTTGAGCTAGGAGCACATATAGAGCTCAGTTACACCGCAATAATATCCGTGCTCATGTTTCAATACTTAGCAGTTTGCTAAGATGACGGAACAGAAAAAATAAATATTGTATGTGGCTATAAAGCTTTTGGTATGGTCTGCCAGCAAACCAGTCAAGAGAGTGCTTGACTGATGCAGGTCGCCATATCATAGAATTTGCATGATAATGATGTCCTTCAGATCTTGGACTTTGTGTAATTTGTGTGAATGTGAAATGGAGAACCACGCAACCCTGTACTAAAATGCACTGGCAGAATGAATCACAATATAACTCTTTTTACTCAAAAATGTTTTTTGCACTGTTCAATTTTTCTGCCAATTAGGTAGTCGCTGCTCATAGTTCGAAAAAATCGATTGATGACTGTAGTTTTCCTTGCAACAAAGAGGAGCAATCATACCAAATGAGTGAACAGCTTGGTTTCTGTTATTTGTGCATGCTCTGCTGCAAAAGGAAGATGCAGAACCTTGTGCAGAATCTTGCAACCATTGACACTTTTGTCATCACGTACTTCAAGATACCTGGTAAAAATGTGTAACTTGCTTGCTGATTTATTGTTGATTGTTGTCATCATGTCCTGTGCAATTTCTCATTCTTCCATAAAAAGCAATGCATTCTTCATGCAATGGGTCGAAATATAAACTGCCAACCAGAGTACGGCATGCGATGTGTGTAGCTTGAAGTGTGTGAAATAGACCACTAAAGAGCAACATTAAATCAGTTTGAAATTTCATGAACAATTCTTTCAACTATCTGCATTTATTTGACAAAAATTATGAAGCCAGGAAACGAAGGGCTAAGTTTCTCTTACTGAATTTTTGCGTCTGAACTGGAGTGACAATATGTTACGAGGGTTGTCGGTAAAATAAGGTTCCCAAGGAGTTGAAGTCACAAGGAATGCTGTTACGTGGGATCCAGCAACACTTGCGCGTGGTTTGGTCCCCCTCTCCCAGTCCCCACCACAGCGAGCTGTCTGCGGTGCTGTCTTGGCTTGGCAGCCATTAGAGATGGAGCTTCCACTTGCTTCTGCCGCCAGGTGCGAATTACACAGTGATTCGTTTTTTTGTGTGAAAAAAACACTGCGCCGGTGGACATTCAATTCCAACTGTGTGAAGTCTACGGGGAAAAGTGTATGAACGTACAACACATGCGCAAATGGTGCAGAGAATTCAAAGACGGACGTACAGACGTCCATGATGAACAGCGTTTTAGACAGCCATCGGTTCCGGACAAAACGATTGCCAAAGTGGAAGAAACAATGCTGAAAGAATGAAGGGTGACAGTTCGGGAGCTCTGTGAGATGATCTCCGATGTCAGCAAGAGCTACATTGAGAAAATTTTGACAAACCATTTAGGGTATGCAAGGTTTGTGCAAGGTAGGTCCCGAGGATGCTTATAGAAGACCACAAATGGCAACGTGTTGAAGCGGTCCGCGAATTCCTTCAGGCCTATGAAACTGGTGATGAGGAATTCATGGACTCTATTACCACTGGAGACGAGACCTGGGTATACTACGTGACACCGGAAACGAAACAACAATCCTGTCAGTGGAAACATCCAGAGTCGCTGAAGCTGTGGGAGCTCAAACAAACACTGCCTGCCAGCAGAGTGATGGCGAGCGTCTTTTGGGACAGGAAGGGGTTATTGTTGTGCGAATTCATGCCTGCTGGTACAACAACCAATGTGGACCGCTACTGTGAGACGTTGCAGAACCTTTGCCATGTGATTCAACACAAAAGGAGAGGCATGCTCACGAAAGGAGTGCATTTCCATCAGGACAATGCTCGTCCGCACATCGCCCATGTAACAAATGATCTCACCAACAAATTTGGATGGGATACTGTCATACACTTGCCCTACAGCCCAGACATAACCCCAAGTGACTACCATCTCTTCTCTGAATTGGAGGAACACCTGGGTGGGACGCATTTCAGAACCGGAGAGGAGCTGAAAAAGAGGTTTTAAGGGGGGACGCGGGGATCAACTCGGGAAAAACGACCAAAAAACCACTTTTTAGAAAGTTGCAGATTTCGAATCTTAGACCCCTTTTCTATAATATTTTCAAGTATTTCCGCTGAAAACGACTGCTAAGTACCATAAATAAATATATACGTAAGGCAATACAGCGAAAATTTCGTGAAAATCGGTGGAAAAGTCGCGGTTTTCGAGCGTCCCTAGCTCCGGAACGGCAGTACGCGGCGCGGCCATGCTGGTACCGTTGAAAAGCGCGCCTCTTCGCCTTTTGACTCCTCTCTTTCATTTCCTGGGAGAGAGAAGGGCAAGCATAAAAAAGCAAAAAGTCTGAAGGTCGCGGAGTTGCTTGTCGCGGCCGCCGATTGGCTTGCTTCGTCACGTGCGTTCTACGAGGCGCCCCATTGGCCGAATCTGGAAGGGAGCTGCTGCGGCGTCTGCTTCTCCCGTTTCTTCGCGCGCTGGCCGCTGCCTCTTTGTATACGCGTTGGATACTCGGGGCACGCCGCCGCTTCATCGCTTTATTCGGATTTGAGTTTTTATTTCATTTTCTGGCTTCGACCATGACTGGGCGGACGTGGACGACGAAATTCGCTACCAAGCACCGCTTCGGCAGCCGCAAGCGCAAGCCAGCGAACAGCCGAACGATAAGTAGGCCTAGCGGTGATGCGTCCGCGCACGAGCTTGCAACAGAGACTGTCGACGCATTGCCGCGCAGTTCGCGGGCTGTTACAGCCTTGCGTTCCAGTGGTGGCAATACCGAACTGATAACGACCTTTCCCGATGCTTTCGTGCCTTCGACGTCCTGTGAATGCTCCGCGACGTACCCCGATTGTGCCGCCGCCGTCGCCGAGATGGACGACGAAAGTGCGGCCCAAGCGCGTGCGTCTGCCGGCCGTGAAGACGAACCGTGCATCAGCAACGGCCGCACCATACAGTCACATCTTGAGCCACAATTCATCTTGTCGGAGGAGTTGAATATGACCGCTGCCACTGTTCGCGCGTCACTTGGTTCTGTGCCGGCAACCGAACGGAAGATGGGGTTGACGGCTGGAGGAGCATGCTCGGTGGCGACGGACTCGAGCGAGTTTTTACTTGTGCAAGTTGCCGCTGTGAATGCGCTTGTCAGCAAAACACTGTGCCATCAGTGCTTCGAGCCGGGGATAGCGGTAGTGCCGGAAACCAGGCTTGGCCTTGCCGTGAAGATGGTTTTACGTTGCTCAGCTTGCGGTGCTTCGGAAACACAGTGGTCGTCACCAAGAGAAGAAGGAAGCCGGGCCTTTGAGGTGAACCTGAGGTCCATGCAAGCAATCAAGAGCATAGGGAAAGGTGCCACTGCCCTTACAGACTTTTGGTCTGTGATGAACGTTTCGTACAGGGGGCTTCATCAAAAGACATTTCAGGGGCACCTGAAAGCTAAATTCAGGTCTGCTGCAAGCAAAACTGCAACAAACGTGTGCGCTGATGCTGTAACAGCTGTCAAGAGAGTCTACAACGAAATGGACCCAACATTCCATAAGAACATCACAGTCATTTATGATGGCACGTGGATGACCCGGGGTCATAGTAGCCACATTGGTGTAGGGGCTGTGATTGAATTTTACAGTGGCTTGGTGCTGGACTTTGTAGTCCTCTCGAACTACTGCCATGGGTGCATGTTGGGGCCAAAGCCAGGTGACAGTGACTATGATGTGTGGAGGCAGGCGCATCAATGCCAGAAGAACACGGACGTGAAATCCGGCAGGATGGAGGTGGAGGCGGCACTTGAGCTCTTTCGTCGCTCCTTGACAAAGAATGATCTGCGTTACACCAATATTGTGTGCGATGGGGACAGCCGGACGTACTTGGCGCTTTGTGAGGACCAAACCTACGGGTTTATCCAGTTCTCTAAAGAGGACTGTGTAAATCACGTTGAAAAAAGGATGGGGACAAGCTTGCGCACTTTGGTCACTAAGAGCAGTAGAGACCAACCACTTGGTGGCCGAGGGGGCCTGACACAAGACCTCATAAAGAGGCTGACAAGCTATTACGGAATGGCCTTGAGAGGGAGCGAGGATGTGAAGGACATGGAGAGAGCAGTCATGGCAACGTTTCATCACGTCACTTCTACAGATGAAGAACCGCACCACGAGCTCTGTCCTGCGGGCCCGACAAGTTGGTGTAGGCATCGAGCAGCAGAAGCAAAAGAGGAACCGCAGCCTGCTCACAAGTACAGGTTGAAACCGCATGTAGCTGAGGCCATGTTGCCAGTTTTCCAGCGTCTCTCTGAGCCTCAGTTGCTGGAACGTTGCAAAGGAAAAAAAACTCAAAATGCAGCAGAAAGCCTGCACTCCGTGATTTGGTCAATCATGCCAAAGGATAAAAATGCTTCCCTGATTGCTGTAGAGACGGCCGTAAGTGAGGCAGTGTGTCGCTTCAACAGTGGCACCCTTCGAGCTTATACGGAGTTTTGCACCTCGCTTGGCGTGAAACCTGCTGGACATGGACTCCGTCGAGCGGCCGAAAAAGATGCCTTGCGCAGGAAGAGGGCACAGAAAGCCCATGAAGGAAAGCATACAAGATTCAAGAAGCCGAGAGATGAACCTGACACCTGCAACTACAAGGCCGGTGGTTTTTAGTCGAATAAACATGGCCTAAAACTTCAAACACCTTTTTCTCAAAACTTTTTTCTACCACCAAGGTCAACTTGCAAAGCCAATATCTCAGCCACTATTATGAATATTTTTACACCGTTTGTTTTGTTACGCTCATTGTGCATCACTGCACACAATGACATGTCTTGTTTTCAAAATAGTTGCTTCAATAATTTGTTATCTTTTGTTTTCACAGTCGAGATTTTCATGCAGCTGGAGTAGCTGCCAAAGAATAAGAATATAAAAACATTCTGTTAGGTTAAAAAAATTACAGGAATGTCATTGTGTGGAGAATACATGTAGGAGTGCTATCAATGTTTGCTTGAACTCCTAGCATCAATATACAGGTGTGCAGGCATTTTGCAAAAATTAACAGCTTTTGTAAACAGAAATTTTTGTAAACAAAAAAGTACTTGAGATATTGCAGCCATATTTTCACAGTTTTGTTTATGTGATAGTAGTAACACCTGTGCAAAATTTCATCAGAATCGGCTTATAAATAAAAAAGTTAGTTTTCATCCCCACATCCCCCCTTAAGCTACCTTCATGGCGCGGCGGGAAAGTTCTACGATTCAGGCATAAAGAAGATGCATTGATCTCAACAGCGCTGATGTCGAAAAATAGGGGAAAGTCTAAGCTTTCCAAAAATGTATTATTCAATGCCAATAAACCTCTTTTTCATTGTGAAAAATCATTGCATACCTTATTTTATGGACAACCCTTGTAGAATGACATCCTGGAGTTCAACATACTTTTGCATGTTAAGGCTGTTTTTGTGCAGAGAAGGTTTATAAAGTGCTTGGTTGAGTGTCTGGTTCCTTTAGAAGACAAGTCCTTGTTTATCGATAAATAATTAACTACGATAGTTCAAAAACAGACACTGTCAAAACCTATGATGTCATGAGGGCAGTGCAGAAAATTTAAAGGGCCACTCACCAGGTGTGGGTATTATAACCAGCTAAATGCAGTGTGTAGATTGCATGTTCATAGTTTCTGCGCAGAATTACACTTATATATGCCATGAAAAGAGCTAAAAATTCAGACGAATGCCTGTGTAGCCTTCTCACTGCATTCAGAAAGCAAGGCTAGCGTGGCTAGCAAGGCTAAAAGTGACATTACAGTGAGTGGGTAGTTCAAAGGAGCATGCTTCTGAGCATGGAATGCTGCTGCCAGCCAAGCAACCACTTCCTTCCACCCTAAACAGATTTGGTTGCCTCAGGTTCCCAGCAAAAGTGACCATCAGATTTTCCCCTTGAATTTCTTGGTGTCATATCTGGCAGCTAGCAGGCTTCCCGAATGCCGTAAATGAAGAGGCCCTGGTGTGTTTCAACGTGAGCAGCTTTGTACACATTTTTGTAATATGGTGGCTGTACCTTTATGTATGCAGAGAGCGCTCTGTGGCATGCACGCTAAGGCACATGATACATGCCTGCCGGACAGCGAAAGAATCTGCCATGCTGCACTGGTGGCAAAAATGCCGTAGCAGTGTACCAGCCTCCAGTGGAGTGTGAGAGGAGGCCAAACTTGATTAAAGTATTGCCGCCACCTGACATGACATGGTCAAGTCTTGCACAAGTTGGTGAGGTCCCTCGCAATTTTCATACCCCTCAATCAGTGATGCATTGTAGATTGATCAGTTAGCGCTGGCAATGCGAGCTGGCAGGAATGTAGCTAGCGACAGCCGCAGCGTAGCTATGGCAACCAATGCTGATTGGCTACATTGTTGTGTGGCTGCCACAAATATATAGTCCACAGCAGGGTACTCCCAATGGTGAGTGCTGGTGAAAATGTGGCCCACAGCTCCAGTTTACTGCCCACTGTGCTGGTCGACCAGCCGAAATTTCCAATTGTTTTTCGTGCGAGTCTCGGTAGATTCTTTATCACATGGGGAAATATGAGAAAGAAAAGTGATGTAGAATTGATAAAAACAAATTTTTGTTGACAAAAATTGGCTAGAAAATCAGGTGTCGGGAGGTCCCTGCATTGTGCGACCTGTTCAACTTTCCTTTAACGCAATGCTGCCATATGGGAACCATTGTAAAAAAGAGGGATCTGAGCTTCAGATAGCCGCAGCATCGGATTTTGTCATGCAAAGATAAAAGCAAGAGGAGTGCAAGAAAAGTGTAAAAAAATTAGTCTCTGCATTCATTACTGCTGCCACTTGGACATGAAAGTGCTCTTATAGGTGCAGATTTGAGTCGCTGGCACTTGTTTTGCGTGCATTCTCACAGCAGAGAGCTGTGCATTATTTCGTCCAGGCGAAGTTTGGCGAATGCGGTAGAATGCTTTGCAGGCTTGTGTTAGTTTAGTTAATGCATACAAAATACAAAATTGGTGACTACAATTAAAGATGGCAGAAGGTTGTGCGGAGAAACAAAAGAGAGAGAGATGATTAGTTGCATAACTTCCACCCTCCTGGTCCCAAGATGTCCACCCCTCGAAAATTTCTGGGGAGAACCCTGGTTCACAGCCACATCCTCTCTGCAGCAAACGGCACATTTCAACTTTCTGTGCAGCTAATGTGGACAGGTATAGGTTCACTTTAGTATCCCTTTAGTAGGATAGTTTTACTTTATTAAAATGAGGTAGCAGATGCATGCATTTCTATGGGGCTTTAAAGAAGACTTTTTTTTAAACTTATTCTTGAACATGACAGCATTCATTCAGGCTTATTTTCAGATGGCTGTATGCTTACTGTCCTTTCATCTGGCCACCCTGCCTAAACCGGCAATGTTGTCTTTTCGGATTGCCATCTTCGTTGCCTATGTCAGGAAGTGATCTCTGCTGCCCTGCAAGATTAATTTTCTCATACGAAATGTGAGAGCATCTTTGGCTACCTCGCAGGCAAAATTTTGTCGTAGATAGCCGATAAATGAAGGAATGCGAGGTAGAAAGTAGAGAGCATAAAGCTTCCCGTCGAAGTTTCGAAAGAGGCAATGACATCATTCCAAACCAACAAGATGTGCAGGAAAAAAGGAGAAGGTGAGGAGATGCGGGGAAAAAAGGAGACCTGGAGCACTGTTTGGCTGCAAAAGACGACAAAGCCAAGTAGATGCACCATTGCACTCATCTCAATCAGCATCTGCAGCTGAGCCAATTCAGCATTCCAAATTTCACTGCTGGTTTGAACGTTGTGCGCACAAACACTGCCATTTCTTCTGTGAAGCTGTGGAATGGGCAGGAAGCTTTCATCCAAGAAGTTCCAGCGCAATGCTAAACCTTGCTATCACTTTTAATGTTTGCTCTTTGAGCAAAACTGGCAACCATTTTTTACACCTCCTGTGGTTAAATCACCAATAGAATTAGCCGTCTTTAGTTCCTCTTCTATACCCTCATCTTGAAGCAGCTACCTCCCTCTCCAACAGAATAACTAAGCACAGTGTACAGTAAAACCTGATTAATATGCACCCGCTTAATCAGTAATTCCAGTTTAAATATATTTCCAATGAATCCTGCTTCGTCACCATTGAACCTACCGTATTGGCTGACCACTTAAGCCATAATTGCTTAGTGCATGCCAAAGGGTTAGTGCATAGTATGTACTTCACTTTTAGGCATGTACAAGCGTGGCATCGGCGAAATGTTGTGCACGCAGACCATAGATAGTGAAATTGTGGCACACAGACCTTTCCCAGACTGCAGTCGCCACTGATAGTGACATCAAAACATGGTAGCCATGACGTGTTTCTTGCTCCTATAGCTTCTAGCACTTCCACATCATCGTCATCATGGATGACGACGTAGATGATGGCGCTTCCGCATCCGATGCAGCTAGTGTGTTGATCGTCATGAGGGCATTCGCAGAGAAGTGGGGACTGATGGAGAAACTGGCTCGAGGCCTTGCTGAGTTTGACGATGCCGTCGTTGCTGCAAGGCCGCTACGGCAGCAAGTGAAAATCACAGGTCTATTGCTGCCTGCTTGCAAATAAAACTTGTCAACATGTGTCTGAGTGATAATTAACATGTTTTTTTGGCTGGTAAGTCTATAGTTGCTCATTTGCCATAGTTGGTTAATTAGTACAATGCTTAGTGCATACCTGATCCACATTCCCAGCCAACTACATATAAACGAGGTTTTACTGCACTCTGCTGCACAGTCAAACCACAACACCAACTTTTTTTCACTGCCTTATTTAGTTCTATAGAACACTATGCATAAAAGAAAAATAACGCAGAATGCGAACTAGAGTGGTGGTGTGGTTAAAGAGTTAGGACATTTCCATTTCGGCTTCCACATGAAAACCTTGTTCATTAAACTAGAAGGCTTGAAAACCAAGTGAACAAGGCTTCCATGTGAAAGTTGAAATGCTCTTTAGTCTTTTAAGAGTATTGGCAAACATAATGATGGAGATGAATAAGACATGGCATCATGTGATGGTGACCGTTAGCAGTCGGCACTGTCTGCAAGGAAGCTTTGCTCTCAGCACAATCTCTACAGTATGCGCCAGTGCTTTTGATCCCACAAATATTAGCTGAGTTTCTTGTTTAAGTTTGTTTAAATGCTTACAGAAGGATGCTATCCACTAGGATTGTTCTAGAAACATGCGAAATGATTTTTTCCTGCTAAAGCATGGTAGCTTCAAGTAACAAAATTTGCAATGCAACAAAGTTTTCTGTTGCAAGTACAACTTTGTTATGCTTTGTTTGAACTGTACCTCCAGCATTTAAAGGATCCTTTAAACTATTTAGAATATTCTTGGAGACACATAGGGTACAGCTACAGCAAAACATTCGCACCACAATTTAAGTGAAGCATCTCATATTAAGAGAGCTATGGAGAATTACAAGTTACCCTTCTTCCTAGCCATGTTTTTTCTCAATTCGTTCGCCGAGTGATCAGGGCTAAGCTCTGCCTTCGCTGGCTCTGTGTCATGAAGTGACATGATGTCGTCTACTTCTGGTGTCTTGGTGCTAGCACGTGAAGCCTCTCAAACCTTTCCGCTAGCCACCTGGTCATTTTCCCAGCGAGAAATACCCAAGCAGCATGCATTGTGAGCATTCTGTTGCAGCACCGGTAAACACAGGCGAGCTGGGCGTTTTGATGGATGGGCAGAGGCTTAAACGTGAGCTGCCTGTACAGTGCAGCCACCTGGTGGCACAGAGCTCAACCAGCCAAACACACAGCTAATATTGCTGTAACCAAGTGTAAAACATTTTATACGTAATTGTCATGGTGTATTCTCTTTCTGTTACCTTCTTATTTGTAGAAACAAATTAACCAACGTATTTGTTCACCATAAAGTTGGAAAAATATTGACGACACAATGTGGGTAGCCAATCAACTAGCTTGCCCAGCTGATGGCACGAGTGCCCGCAATGTGGCGATGATGGGGTGGCTGAAAACTTAGGGGAGTAGTGCCACTGTGATGGGTAGCAATGGACATTTTAAAAACTTTATAACAAATTACATGCTTTACACGGAGCACTGAAATGTGTCACTTAATGATTAGAAGGGCCTACTGTAATGACTCAGCATGTCTGAACAAGATTGTGAAAATCGTGTCAGTGTCCCTTCAACAAAATCAGGTGCCGAGACCTTGTGCCACATTTTGCTCAGCAATATTCTTCTCCAGCCACGCTTCCAAAAGTCTATTTTTGGAGCCTTTAAGCATGACTCTCACATAGGTATTCACAATATGCGTGATGCCTTAAAAAAATTTTTAAAAATTCACTGACTTAATGCTAGGGGCCCGTAAGTGATAAGTTGATGGAGTCACTCTGGAGTCCCTTGTATGCCACAGAGTAGGGACCTAACTACATGTCTCATCACAGTTGGCTGTGTGAGGCTTGTGTTGGCAGTGATATCTAAAAATTAATCTGATGACAGACAAGTTCTGTACAAAATTCAGTATGCTTACATTTCTTCTGAAAGGTTCCCCACTGAAGACCGTTTCAAGTTCCGATGCTGTGGGAACGAAGGCATAAGTTCTGCTTCACAAGCTGAAGAGTAAAAATAATGAGAATTTTAATTCAATGCAAAAATTCTGAAAAACAAAAAGTGCTTAAGAAATGCAGCAACACTGTTACAATTTTCTCAGATATACTACATACACTGAACTACAAAGAAGGTCAAAGTGTGTAGGCATTTAACTTTAACTGCAGCCATTGTACTGCAGCCCTGAAGGGCTATCACAAGAGGGGAGCACAAAATACAGAGATAACGGGGGGGGGGGGGGGGGGTTACAATGGTTTGTCAAAAGGGCATCACAGCTTTGTTCAGTATGTATCGTCAAATCTATTTATAAATATACCACTTTGAACAACGGATATAACAATGAAAACTATGACGCCATCAACTTCATTATATGTTCTATGGTAAAATAAACCATTTACAATTTCATGTCACGTTACCAGTCACAACAATTTGAAAAGTATGATCCTGCAGAAAGAAAAAGAAGAGTGATAAAACGGGGTTGCTAGTTTTTAGACGTTTCTTTTAACTGCGCAAAAAAACGAGGACACGAGAAAGAAACGCACACCACATTACGAGTTCCACGTGATGGCACTGCACCATGTGTACAAGCGTACATGCACGCAGCACGCTCCGAACCCTTCGAAGTCTTAAACTATTTCTTGGCACGTTACACAACTATTATAAACTAAACTGCTTATTTCAAGATTTGTTCATCGCATACCGTAGCCTAGTGTGCATGATCACACATGCCATGTCAAATGAACAATCAAACCGGGCTTACGCAAGGGAGGTTCAGAGAAGTAGGAACTTTGGAGCGACTCCTCTGCAGTGGCTCTGTGTAGAAAAGAGAGAATGGAAAAACAAATGAAATAGAACAAGGCAATGCTCACACTCAGAAAAGATTTAGTGTCCCTTCCAATTTCAGAACTCATGTAAACACTCCTGCTCTTATTGAACAACATGCAATATTGCACATGTTTAACAAGTCTTCACATGATGCAATGGGAGGTTCCTTTATACATATCTGCACAAACTAATGCAATAAAAGGACAAATCAATGAGGACAAGACATGGTACATGTATCTTTCGCTCTGAGAAATGGCTGTGTTGTTTCAGTAATTTACTTGGACATCACCTCATGCAAGCATTTATCATGATGGGTGAATCACGAATGAACTGAATACACAAGTGAACAGCGAAAATAGTGAATTTCCCCAAGGATTGAATACAAACAACAATCATTTTTTTATTTCTAAACAATAACAAGAATTGTGTAGTCTTCTGTAGAAAAAAAAGGGCCTTACTTGTTTTATTTGATAAAAGGCCTTAATTGTACCATTTGATATATGCAATGCCGTTCAGAACTGTTTGTCCAGTCAACTGGTGAACATGTGAATGAAAAACAACTGAAAGGTGATTGTACCTGCCACACCATCACAATGACAGCAACGAAACAGAAGAACAGCCAGTCACCAGATACTAGTACAGTGCTGTGCTCGTTGAAACAGTAAAGTGTAATACTATAACACCACACATTGTTTTAAAGAAATACAAACATGCCAAGAGTCCAAATAGTAATAGGCTGCCCAATTTATAATAAATTAAGCTGCCTAAAGGCAGAATATCCTTAATGAATGACAGGAAATTACTGAGAAGTTAGCTACTCCATGCGTTTGTTCTGAGACTGGTACCTCTGCACAGTAAGCACAGCTCCCCTATACCAGAGTCATTCATAGCACTCACAACTTGCATCTGTCTTTCTTCCTGTAGACTACAATTAGTGTAATCACTTATATTTGAAAGAAACGAATATTTGTCAACTTCAAATATGTAGTGAATTCTTGAATCAAACATTAATAAAATAGCAGACTGATTGAAATTCAAAATTTCAAATATTCACAAACTCTTACCGATTTGTTAATTACGTGCTTTTTGAACTTCTTTAAAACAAGTACTAAACAGTGCACTTTCAACGAGCCCACTTGGGCTTTATTGAAAGTGCCCGTGCAACACATGTATAAGGCGGCTGTGTTAAGAAATATCGAATTAATGAAAGTTGACTGTGCATGCCAGTGCATGTACATATGCACACAGCACACATGCGCGCTGTGCAACCTACTTATAATGGAGCTAAGCAAGAACATTCAATCATCGTAACTGCACATTATTGAAGATGGGCCAATTTTACATGTTTTCAATATATGATGTAGCAGCCAAAGCCCATCATACCTGCTAAACCTGCATTAAAGCAGGTTCAAGTGTATGAAACACGCACACATGGAAACACACCAGGTACTTTGCTACCAAACTGGCTGAGTGGCACTTTAGAGGTAGGAGAATCCATATCAATAACAATGCTTTAGTTGAAAGAAAAGACGAAGTGCAGTCCTAAAAATGTAACAAGAAGTCTCCAGAATGCAACAGGAAATTGGCAAGCATGTCATCTGGTACTGTTATCAGTAGAAAGTGGAGTTTTGGGTATTTACCAATAAATGCTGAAAAGGACCTGCCGATTTCAAATTTAGGAATTGGGCTTATATCAAAAAGTGCCAAATTCAGGAAATTATTGTGGCTGGTCAACCAGGGTCTGCATCATACAACCGGACCCTCCAAAGTGAGTTGGGTGTTTGTGCTCGGCCAGTACACAAGCTCCCATGTGTTTGTAGTAGGGTCTCTAGCCGAGGAGGTTTTCTTTTTGCAGTTCTAAAAGTGTCACCCAAACCTCTTGTCTATCATTTCTATTTTTCCGGGGAATACAGGGGGCCTCACCAACCACGTCGTAACAAAAAGGGGCCGGATAAAGGGTGCCTATGCGCATACGAGTCCATTCCTCTCTGCCCTTCCCGTGTGTCTATATCAGTTTACACATCTGGCAATAACTATAATTTGTGGTTAAAAGAAAGAAACTGCATCATTTACACACAGTTCTGAACATTGGCCAGCAGGGGGTTGGGGTAATAGAGTAAAAAGTGGACAGAATAGAAGAATGTAGAGAGAGAGAAAGCACAGCGAGGAAAAGAAAAGTGGGGTTATTTTGAATCTTTACATTATTTACAATAACGACTACAAGCCCGCCTTTCATGCAGGAGACTTCACCAGTGTATGCCAGCTAGTGGACACAAATAAGGTGAGCACACAGCCAGAGAGCTTATTTCGAAAGGCACACACCAACTGGCCATTTTGGATAGAGTGAGAGTCCAAGAAATAGCAGTGTTGAGTTGTTTCGGAAATGGACACGCAACTTGTTCACCCCAAGCATGTATGCTGATATCTCGTCTTACAGATCTGCGTGCCTCCCCACACGAGACACATGACAGACGCATAGCGATTACAAGAGAAGAGAGAAAAATGCTTTTATGAATGAAGTGGTTGAGTTCTTAGAGGCTCTCAGTCCAGATCATCGAAGTCCAACAGGTACAGATGCGCATTCTATGTTGCAGGGATGAGAATGCCATCATTTTGTAGCAATTTTTGGAGCAGATAAAATTTCATTCTGGAGCAGACTGGAGCAGACAAGCTCTGATTTTGGAGCTGTCTTATAGCTTATTATCCCAATATGTCTTACTACTGGGAGAAATATGAAGCAGTCAAATTTTAATTTAGGGTATTATAGTAATTAAGAGGGTAACAGTCACAACACCTTGCATTCTGCACCATTAAAGAAGTGATGAAGAGCACCCTAGAAGCATTTTAACACAATTTTTGTGTTAAGTTCTGGTGAAGTGACTGGAGGTGTTTTACCACAGAAGTTGTTTCAGAGTCCCCTCTCCCGCTGCCTTGCTGCACGCACCTTTCCTCACTGCTCGCCCTCTCAGTTTGCACTTTTTGATTGCGGCAATCATGCTGCGCAGCAATGCGATCGATGTGATATCACGATTCACGATCACCACAATTGTAGGGCCGCGTGGTCAAGAGCAACTGTCGTGGCACCGCAAAAAAACTAACAAACGAAAGCCGCTGCAGGCAGCATATGGATGGTTGCAGATGTTTCTGCGGAAGAGGTGCCAGCACCACCACATGATGCAAATTCACTCCACCAACAGGGAGGCGCGGATAAGCCCAAGACGCCCTCTCGCCTGCCCTTGCTCGTGGCTCGGGCGGCAAGATAAAAAAAATGTCGCTACCTTTAGTTTTATTCAAGGGGCTTAATTGAGTTCCCACTATTCGCACCCACTCGCAGCCAGAGTACAAAAGTTACATTTACATGCACTTCAAGACAAACAAGACAACGCCCTGCACCGTGACATTTTGGATTTAGTACTTACAACCAACCCTGAAACAGCTCAGCAAATAGCATACTTAGATGGTTTTAGCAACTATAATCTACTACAATTAACCCTCAATATTCCATTACCATATATAGGTATGGTAAATACAGTTGAAACCATTTATAACAATATTCAAGTGCCGCGAATTATATTGTTATAACCGATAATTGCTATAACCAGGTTGCATGAAAAAATCAAAATAGGGGGATGGCAGAGCTGATGTGAGAAAACTATAATGGCGGGGAGGCCAATGCCCCTCCCCATCACCTTCCTCCATCTGGCTGCTGATTGTGTTCACACGTTTAACTGCTTACTGGGCGCTCCGATTGCATGTAACATGCTGCGGCTGTCGGCGTCAAAGAATGGCACTCCTATAACCACTGCAAAGAGGTGTCATGGGTGGCAAGCGATATGCGAGCACTACCGAGGCATCGCTTTGGTTGCCCCAAAAGGGGGCCTTTTAAAAATTGCTTGAAGGCTGCTGCGGTAGCCTGTCAGCTTGAGAAATCCAGAAGAAACGCTAAGGAGAGATCGCCACAAGCCTCTCACCACGTACTTCCCACTGGCTTGCATGAGAAAAGCCAATGTCCATCAGCCTTGCACGCTATACGTGAAGCTTGCCGACACCATTCTCCAAGGCATCCAAGTGCTCCACGTAGTGCAGCAGAAGGTTTCTCATGAAAACGAAGCCTGAAGGGACTGAATCATCTGCTGGGCCTCCCGTGAGGACAACGTTGAGGCAGCCTGCCCTACCGCATCATCAGTGGTGCCGTCACCATCGCTATTTGATGTAAGCACGTTCGCGACGATGGTCTCATCGGTTAGAAGCACTTAGTTTCCAAATCCATAGCCGCGCGTTTTCTTTTCACCAGCAATGTCGTGCATTGCTGATGATCAGCGGGTGGATCGGCCATCTTCCGTTTCGGTGGCGAGTCAAGCGAGGCTGAGAAACCGTGTGGCCAGGAACGACTTTGACACAACCAACAAAGACGAACGCGAGTGATCAACCCATTTTCAGAACCGCACTGAATGAGGAGAGAAGTGGTTCTTGAGTGGAAAAGGAATGAAAGGTTGACGCTATCTTCTGCAGCCCTTGCGGAAGCACGGCTCAGCGCCTACAAGAAGGGGGAGAGGAAAGTACAAATGAGGAGCCAGCGAGCAACATGTGAGCAATCTCCTTGCAGCACAGTTGGTGCAGTCCATGCAGTCCATTCGTGTTTCGTAAGGTGGGGCGGCGTAGAGCTATGGGCACAGCCCACTCGTGTTCAGAGGGATGGAAGGGCGACGGGAGAAAACCGCACGGAGATGGCTGGAAAATGAGTGCACGGCGGCTGTTGGAGCAGCGGCCCATCGTGCAGCAGCTCAAATTTCTTGCTTTACTTTTTTTATTTTCAAGGATTTCGCATCTCACAACCTTTCAGCTCAGACCCGCAGCAGCCAGACTTCATCATTATAACCGATCATGCTGCATCGAGGCATTGTAATAAGCCGGTTATTTCACCATGGAAAATATACAAAAGTTGACGGTGCAGCAGTTTCTCATTGTTATAACCGATATATTGTTAAAACCTGTATGGTTATAAGTGGTTTCGACTGTAAAACAAATCAAAACTATAACAAAAGTGATTATACTACCATTAATGCTAAATTAGAAATTTTTGTCAACAATGTATTTCTTCCTTCCTTTTACAATTGAGCAGTCGAGGGAACCTGGGTACTCTTTCGAGACAAATTATTCTCATTAGTAAACCAGCACATCCCAGTAATCAAAACATCACATGATAAATCGAACCCTTGGTTTACCAATTTCCTTCGGCAACTTCGAAGCAAAAAGAAATGCATATGCAGGAATGCTAAACGATTGGACACCCCATCAGCTTGGGAAAAATATAATCGGTGTTTAAAAAACTACAACTCTACTTTAAGCGCTGTTAAAGCTGAGCAGTTTTCATATGACCTTCCACCTCGGCTATATTCCAACCCTAAAAAGCTTTGGCTAATCATCTCTCTGAACCGCGACACTAGTCATATTTCTTTACATAATACGATCATGTGCCCCCCTTCCACACAATGAGTGTCCTTCGTGCTTCAACACCTATTTTTCATCTATCTTTAGTACAGATCTCTCCACCCTAACTGATGTTCCCGACTATCAGTACAACTATCAGTACATGATGCCCATCGACATTACTATTGACAGCGTTGTACCTCTAGTAAACAACCTTATGGTATTTCATGCTTGTGGCATCAATGATATTAACTGCAAAATACTAAAGAACACCGTTATGACTTTTAGCAAAATATTATAACACATCCTCAGACAGTCACTAAGTTCTGGAGATCTCCTGTCGGATTGGAAGGCTGTGAAAGTAGTTCCCATAGTCAAAAACAGCGACAGATATTCAAGTGGCTGCTTGCAAACGCACTTCTCAAATCACCCATCACCGGGCAACAAGAGCAACCACCGAAGTGGAGCCGCATAATGTTCTGTATAAAGTCCAAGTGCGATAAAATCATATTGTGCCCAGCACACTGTATGCTTTTGGTGCGAATGAAAATGTATGAGGGTGAGACTTAGAAAGATACTGGATGCACGAGTGCTGCCTTCCCACGCAAGCAAAGAGAAAGAGGGGCAGAGGAGGCAGCTCAAGGGAACACGATCAAGCGCACATGAGGGGGCGGGAGGCAAGTTGGTACGCATCTCTACTGTGGCTGTGCATGGCTGTAAGTGTGGCTGAGCTCATACGCAGCCGCGCACCTTGCTTTAGTGGTAATCTGCCACATGCGCAAAGAGTGGACACGCCGAGATAGCGTGGCACCGTGTAAGCTGTCTTCCAGCACGTTTAGTATTGGAGGTTGCGTAACCTCGAGTTTCGGTGATCCGTTGAAGTGAGATGCAGACAAAGCATTCGCTACTCACTGGGTGCGCTTTTCCTGATAGCGTTGTCTCAGTACGGGCGACGCTATCAGCCGCGAGGGTGGAGTGCAGGCGAAGGCGTGGTTGGCTTCGCTTAATTCGTACCACCGATGTGAAGATATCATTGACATCCATGGCATGAAACAGTATCATTCGTCGCCGACTCCCAAATTTATCAAAGTTAATTGTTTTTTTTCATTCAAATTTGCTTTTTTCGATAGCCCGATAATTTGGAAAATTCTGCAGTCACTTTCCATGCAAGAAAAAAATCGGTCGGTAACTGTACTTATTTGCATAAAAGGTCAAACTTCAATACAATGAAGCAAATTGCCAATTTCACTCACTTCGTTAAATAGAGGTTTAACTGCATACATTAATGATTTTCCCAATAACTTAGCATCCCAAGTGCGAATCTTTGCTGATGACTGCATTATTTACTGCCCTGTAACTAGCTCTGATGACCACATCCTGCTTCAAAACGATTTCCAGCTTATCTTGGATTGGTGTAACACTTGGTTAATGACTAAATTTATCTATATTCAAAGTAATGTCTTTCACTCAGAAACACTCAATCTCTAATTTCCCATATCACATAAATAATAACCCATTTGTCTAGCTACGTTATACGAGTACTTGGGAATTAATCTTGTACCAAGTCTTTCCTGGAGCCATCATTCTACTATCATATGTGCTAATTCTTCAATATCACTGGGGTACTTAGGCTGAAACCTACATAATTCACCCTCTAACATCCACAAGCTAGCTTATTAGACATTTGTTTGCCCGCAGCTAGAATTTTCCTCTCTAATTTGGTCACCTTATCATTATAACCTAATCAGCTTATTAGAATCAGTTCAAAATAGAGCTGCTAAGTTTATCCCATGTAACTATACCTACAATTCAAGCATCTCATAAATAAAACTTGATATTTCACTTCCGCCCTTAAGTACTCGTTGTGATTTTGCACTCTTAATATTACTTCACAAGCATATTCATGCGGCTAGAAAATCTTGTTTACGGCTTGAAGTCGCACTTTGACATCATGCAGATTACATAATCACCTCAGCTTCACATGTATCTATAGGAACAGACATGCATTCAATTGGTTGGCGCCACTTTGTGCCATTCAGTACACGATTCCCGATTTTGTCGTCTCTGAAACAAATCCTGATAAATTCCGCCAGTTCAAGTTCATATTCCACTGCTTAACTTCGACAAATGGCATGATGTTTTTTCTTTTGTTTTCCAGTTTTATGCGTTTTGCACGCTCTCGTGTTTTTATTTATAAGCTCATTATTTTGCTTATTATTCTAGTATTTTTTATCCTATGATATTGGAGTGGCTACTTTTGTACATTGTTGTCCTGTTTGCTGAACAAACTGTACCTTTTGTCTTTTCTCTAACATGCAACTGTCTCCTATTATTTTTGTGCAGTGCTCTGTTTGCATAAAATGTCGCGTATACATGATTATACTGCCTATTTTCGATGTATATTATGTTTTGTTGTATATCCATTATATATACTCATTTAGTCCTTACTGTGATGCCCCCCTTACCCAATGCCTCATACGAGGCCTGTAAGGAAAATTTTAAATAAATTAAAAATAAATAGATAAAAATAATCTTTCGCTCACACCTGCCAAAGCCAAAGCTGCCAATCTGGAGCAGTGTGATGCAATTTTGGTGATTTTCCCGCTTTCGGCCCAATTTGACTCAGCTATATATGCTTGAGTATCAAAATAGTGCAACTGGTGCAAGATTCCTACCCCTGATGGTGGCAAGCAAGGAAGGGATGCTGAAGTATATGCTCTACACAGTGTGGGACAAAATCAAGCCCATCTTTTTTTAGAAAACGCACCGTCCCGAGTGGCCATGCCTCTCGGATGCTTCCCTTTCCCTATCTAACATCCACGTGGAGTGCAGCTTTTCTTGAATCCGAATGATAGACAGAAAAGACAGCTGCTAGCTCTCTGACGAAAACTCCTGCATGTATATGTGCATGTATTTTAATGAATTTTAACTGTTTATTTGCCTAACTGCCTTTATGACAAAGCTTTGTCGTTCTACTGTTTCCTTACTGCTATAAATACTACTCATGAGCAGTTTTTCATAGCTAAGTGCCAGAAATTCTGAAAAGATGGCACTGTACCAAAATAAATTCCAATAAGAGCCAAATTTTTCTAGGAAAATAAAACCCGATAAATGCCAGCCAAATTTCAAGACATAAAGGCAGAAAAATCCAATCCCTAGTGATACATGGTAGTTAAAATACAGAAGTTAGGTGCTCCTTTAAAATAACAGGAATGTGGCCTGGTGTGAAAGCAGCAACTAATTAGTGACATGGAAACACAGTTACTCCTACAAGCAAGGATGGGGCCAGAGAGACTACATATAGACAGAAGAGGCAAATAAATTCTTTAGGACTATGAAGTATAAAGTATGAGTATGAAGTAAACAAAAAGCACTTGCATAAAATTTGACCAAATGGTCATTTTACTTGAGGATAAAAATATGAAGCCAAATGAAAACTTTAGCAATACAACTATATTCCATTTATAGAAAGCTCAAAGCATTTGTGTGAAACTATTTTCGAAGCTTTGCCCTTTAAAAGCAGACACATTCCACGCCTTTTATAGAAGAGCTGCAAGGCCTTCTTTCAATATGCTTGAAGCATCTTGCTCCAGTACACGGGGGTACTTAAAGATATTTTTTTGGCATTATCCTTATGGAAAAACTTGTGTAAAAAACATAAAATCCAGCTTTCACTAGGGCTTTGACACACACAACTATGTCATTGACATAAATTCTTGCAGCCCTCAGTGCCTGTCATGCTTCCACTCGAGTGCGCATGATGTCATTACTTTTAATGGAACTGCAGACTTTCGTCTGCAGCGGCTCAAGAAACAAAGAAACATAAATGGATTGTGCAATGAAAAGCGATACATGCTTGCAGGCAGCAGGTTTGGTGTCATGCCAGTGGCAGTGGTTGCGGGGTATATATGCTAGCTCAAGTAAGGCTGAATCCTCCAGCATTAGCTCAGGGCAAATGGCTCAAACCACATGTGAACCAGGGACAGGAGTTCAAAGGGTCTCCACAAGATCGATGCTTCCTGCTCTTCACCCTCCTGCTCCCATTTTCCTCTACACACCTGGACCTGAGTAAATCCTCAGCACAATTTAATTTTAAAAAAATTTTTCAATAAATATTTTAAAATCCAGCAGTGGCAGCAGGTTAACTTTAGCAAAACTGCTCATGCATTCTGGCAGTAACAATTCCTTTTCCATGATCCCATGTTGAGCGTACGTTCCATGATTTGGCTTCCTTGGGCAGCCATATAAGCATCTTAGCTTGACTAGCCATTTGTGATTCAATGCATCTGGAACTGCTGAAGATACAAATTATCAGGTGCCGAGGGCAGTGGAGATGTGTGCACACATAACAATGAAACATGAAATATTTAAATTTATTAAAATCAGAATTGAAACAAGGAAACAATTCAATTTAAAAAATGAATGAAGTAAATTGTACTGCATGTTTTCTCCTTTCTAGATGTAATCGCAAAAAGAAAATGGCACAGCAGCTGCATCCGCCGATACACGATGGTTTATGACCCTCAAGTGGCAGTCACTGTGGCTGCTTAATGAAGCAACATGAAGTGTTATCTCACATTGTGCAGTGAAGATGCACCTTTTGTTTTTTACACAGTTAAACCTCAATATAACAAACTTCAATATAACAAAATTCTCGATATAACAAATTATTTACCTTTTTATAACTTTGTGTCCGTTGAACACCATGTATTTTGAACCTTAATGTGCTCTACAGACTCCATCCTGGTCACTTTCGAAGGCTCAAAGGTCCCCTTCTACATCGGCTACCTCCACACAGACTTTCGTTTGCGACCATATCGACAAAATGTGGAGGCGTGTACTAAGTGCTGGCAGCTTGGCCATCGCCAAGACGTCTGCCCCAATGTGACTATATGTCTTTGCCCAAAATGTGGCATGCCAGGTCCTCCTCAGGACCACAGCTGTACTCCCACTTGCATCATCTGCAACGGAACACACGAGACTGGTTCCTCAAAGTGCAAACTTCTTTGCAAACCACGGACACCGCCCCTGGCACCTCCAGAGTCTAAATTGACACTTCCGGCCAGGAACACTGTACAGGCCCCCAATCAACGCACTGGACAAGAGAAGCCGCAGAGCAGCTTTGCCCGCACAAACACTGCAACAGCAGCGTAGCTCCCATCATCGAAGCAAGCTTGGCCTCCCCTGACTCCACGCAACGAGGAGACTGCCCATCAACTATACAAAGGTGAGCTGGGCAGGAGTAGTCTCCCACAATAGCAGCTCCTCACACGATGCTGATAGCTCTCTCATCAAATACTTGCTAAATCATAACGAAATGCTTAAAAATGAAATTAAGCAGCTCAAAGCAATGCTCCCCCCACCCCCATCGAAATCACTGACACTCCTGCTGCTACTTCCAAACCACAGCCACAAACGCTTGCGCCCACACTCACACGTCCTTCGACAGAACAAATGGACACTCTTGCATCCGCTTCTACGACGGAAGCTGCAACTCTAACGCCGCCTTCATCACACATGCAGCCCCCACCTGCAAAAAGGAAGAATGCCGAAATAACAGACACCGAGAACACCGTTGAAAACGCCATATTTGTCCTCACTGACCGCATGGACATCGTGGAAAACAAACTTGTTGCCCTTGAAAATTGGCTACAGAGCAAGCTTGATGCATGTATTTGTGAGGCATCTGCACAGTTTTGCCGGTTCCAAGAGCCAATCGAGAGCTGGGGAAGACGCTCCGCGACGTCACAAGTTCCCATCTTTCAAAACGATAATAATGATGAAGCCAGCCCGTAGTCTAGTCATCTGGCAGTGGAACTGCAGGGGGTTCCGCAACAAGTGTGCATGTCTAACACTATTTCTACAGAGTCTTAACGAGCACTCTCACATTATAACCTTGCAGGAAACACATGGGAAAGTCACGCTACCTGGATTCAACACGTTTCAAGACCCTCACATAGATAAGCCCAACACTGCCATACTAGCAAAACAACATCTTTCTGTTAAATGGGACACGTTCAGCAGTACTGGAATCCCCCACAATTTCATCAAAATTCTACCTCAAAGCCACAAACAACCCACCCTATGCGTGTTGAATGTTTATAGCCCTCCCAATGCTCAACAACACTGCTTTGAGCACATGCTTGCTCAACCCAAAGCTAACGCCAATAAACAGCCGCTATTTGTAACGGGCGACTTCAATGCCCCCCATAAAATATGGGGCCACTCCGCATCCACTCCTAAGGAATGAGCTCTATGGCAGCACATACAAAATCAATGTTTCACCATCTACAATGACTTTACTCTTTCTACCCGGCTAGGAAATAGCGTCAGTAGGGATACATCTCCCGACCTCACCCTAACTCACTGTATCACTCAGGCGACGTGGCAAAACCTCCAAAACAACTTAGGAAGCGACCATTACATCCTCGAACTCTGTCTAGATTTTAAGCACAGACCGCTAGCCACAAAACCACTAAGGCTTACCAATTGGACGGAATTCAGAAAATCTCGCTGCAACACTAATGAAGAAACCATTACCAACATTGAGCAATGGGCGAGAGAGTAGTGGTATGGGCCTCTACGTCTGCCTTGCAGGCAGACGTAGAGGTCCATACCACCACTCTCTCGCTAGACACACCCTCGGCCACAATTGATTCCAAGCTCCTAAACATGAGGGAAGCGAAGCGAACTTTACTTAAAAAATGGCTAACAGCACGTTACAATCACAAACTCCGAATAAGAATCGCCAAATTAGACTCTCAGATCCAACAATACGCTATCAAACTGGCGGCACAGCCAGTTTGTACTGGCTGTGCTGTGTTTGTACTGTACTCAGGTTTGCGAAGGAGCGCATGGTAATCTTGGCACTAAAAGGACCTGGCAATTGCTCCGGCACCTGCTCGACCCCACCACGTACGTCTAGGATGCCCGATAACCACCAGATGAATAAACTGCTGCATGAACATGCAGCCGACCTGCCGACCATGTTCAGCAACCTGGCCTCCAAACATATGTTCTCTCCTACGCAAATACCCATGCCCGACTATGCTGGTGAACCCAATGAGGAGCTTTGCAGTCCTATCACAGAAGTGGAGGTTCGACATGCCCTCAACCAAGTGCAAACCACCACGGCACCTGGCCCAGACTCTGCGTCCAATAAAACGCTTTGCAACCTCGATGAGCAATCCATACGCAAACTCACCGAGCATTACAACCACTGTCTCGAAGAGAGGGAGATACCCCAACAATGGAAAGCAGCCAAAGTGATCTTCATTCCAAAGCCGAATAAGCCAATTCACATTGATAACTTCCATCCAATTTCTCTCACTTCATGCATAGAGAAGATCTTGGAGCACGTAATCCACCTATGCCTCTCCAAATACATCAAACATAAGCACCTATCCCCTTCGGAAATGACTGGCTTTCGCAAATCTCTTTCTTGTCAGAATGTCATGCTAAGGTTCAAAGAAGACATTATCGAACCGAGCAACGCACGTGACACACAAGCGTTGCTCGGCCTCGACCTCAAGGGCGCCTTAAACGTCTTCCACTTGGCCATACTACGCGAACATAGCATTATAAACTGCGGGGAGCGAATCTACCGCTATATACGCATCTTCCTCACGAAGTGCACTGCGATGCTACAATTAGGCAGCGAACAATCTGGCCAAATAAGTTTAGGAAGCACTGGCACGCCCCAAGGGGCAGTACTTTCCCCCCCTGTCCTCTTCAATTTGGCTATGCGACCTTTAGCTTTCACTCTCAAGAAGACTCCTGACCTCTGATTCACACTGTACGTGGATGATATTACGCTGTGGATGACCAGAGGTTCTGACGGGCACATCCAAGACACCCTCCAAGCAGCAATTGATCAGGTCGAACAAGTAGGGCACGAGTTGAATCTCAGGTGCACCCCCAACAAATAACAGCTCCTTCCGCGCCCCACGAGACGCTTCAGGACTTCACCCCCGAACATCCAACTCATGATTGAAGGGCACCACATACCGCACGTAGACATGATAAGGGTCCTAGAATTACACCTCCAACGCAACCGAGCAAATCAGCATACCTTGCAAGCACTACAAACAACAGTAGGTAATATGCTCCGCCTGATAGGGAGGATCTCCAACAAACATGGAGGGCTTCAAGAGAAGGAGCTAATTCAGCTAATCAAGGCTTTTGTCTTTAAGCAAAATCACCTTCGCGCTACCATATCTCTCACCCTCTAGGCAGGAAGAGGATACTGTCAATTGCTTGATCCGCAAGATACACGAAGTCGCTCTTGGTGTTCCAATTAGAGCATCCACACAAAGGGTGATGGCCACGGCCACACTTAATACTCTTTAAGATATTAACCGAAGCACATCTATCATCGCAATACCACAGACTCACTACCACTGAAGCTGGGCGTGAGATCCTGAGACAACTTCATGATGCTCCATCATTCAACGAGTGCAAGCGACATCAACTTCCTCTGAACATACAAGGCCAATACCATATCCAGCCCCTACCCAGAAACATGCATCCCGAATTTCACGTCAAACGCCGTACACTTGGAGCCAAGGTGCTACAACGCAGCTATGGACAGGCTGAAGAAGTCTACTATGTGGACGCTGCAGCTTACACCCCTAGACATCGTTATGCTCTAGCCGTCGTAGACAACCAGGCCACACTGTCCATCATTAGTCAAGACCACCTCAGTGGGCGACGCGGAAGAGGCCACCATTGCACACGCATCGGGGCTACCCGAATGCGACATCATCATTAGCGACTCTCAGACGGCTATTTGGAACTACAGTAACGGCTACATTAACAACCTCACGCACTCTCTACTTGTCGCTCACTCACCAGAAAACGACATCGCTCTCGTATGGACTCCAGCACATCAAGGACTCCACGGCAATGAAATGGCTCACGCCGCTGCTCTGGGATTCACGGACTGAGTGACCGCAAATATGGGCCTAACTCTAGAACCCAATGACTCCCAACAACACACCAATAAAGACACACTCGTCACATTCCAGGAAATTCGCACACATTAAAGACACCAACGCCTAATGTATCCACCTCTTTCTGTGCCTAGAACGCGCCAGAGAGAAATACTGTGGTGACAACTACAAACTCGCACTTTTCTTACCCCGCGCCACATACCCGACAACCAAGTGTCGCTTTTGCCCTGTCCCGATAGCAGATCTCTCAAATATCATGTGGCAATGCCGCATCAAAACTCGCCCCCGCACGCTCAAACCATTAATTAATAGTGAGGAGCTGTGGGAGACTGCCCTGCGCAGCTCCGATCCCACCCTACAGGACCGAGTCCTGAGGTGGGCTGGGGAGGTAACAGAGGCCTACCACGACTGGTAGACAGACTTCTAGCCACATAATGTGGTGACAGACGCCTGCTGGGACTGGAGTACTTAGACCTCCCTTTCTCCCCCCGGCCCCTCCCCTCTCTTAAAAGGGGAATAAAGTTCATTCATTCATTCATTCATTCATTCATTCATTCATTCATTCAATGTACGAAGTGTGTTTATACATGATTTTAAGATAATGAACTTTCACTGTCATTATAAAAGAATACTGAGACAATAAATGGTAACTTCCACGGACGTAGATGGTCAAATGGTTGAATTACAAGCGGCTACTAGCAAACGCACCTCACACATCGCACACTGCATGACTAAGAGCCACAGTTGAAGCACAGAAGAGTTATGTTCGGTATAAAGTCCAAGTGCAATAAGATCATATCGCACACCACGCGCTGCATACATTAAGTGTGAATGAAAGTTTGCGAGAGTGAGCCGAGAAGAATGGTGGCCTGATAAGCGCTCTCTTCTTGCATGAGCAAGGGGAAAGAGGGGGAGGGGAGAGAGCGCAGTAATGTGATCATGCGTGCGCAAAGGCGGGAGGGGGGGTGGGGGGGCAGGTTGTAGTGCATCTCATCTTTTCTAGCATGGCTGTGGTTGAGCATAGCCATCAGCGTGGCTGAGCACACATGCATTCTGTTTGAGAGATAATCTGCCGCATGTGCAAAGACTGGATGGGCTGAGATGGCATATCATGCACTGTCTTCCTGAACATTTAGTGCTCGAGGTTGCGCAATCTCGAGTTTCGGAGGTGTTGAAGTGAGATGCAGACGAAGCATCTGCTCTTGCTGCTGGCGCATTTATTGATAGGGTCGTCTCACTGCGGGTAACACTATCAACTGTGGGGGTGGAGTGGACGTGAAAGCGTGGGTGCCTTCGCTTCGTACTGCCAATGTGAAGATATCATCGACACAGCATGAACCCATATCTCTTTCATTGCCGACTCAACAATTTTTTTCCTCATTCAAATTTGCTTTTTTTTATTGCCCGATAATTCGAAAAACTTTCCGACCCCTTCTATGTAAGAAAAATTCATCACTGACTGTACTTATCTGCATGAAAGATTGAATTTCAATGTAATGAATTTTTGATTTAATGAAGCAAATTTCCGTTTTTACCAACTTCATTACATTGAGTTATGTACTATAGCCAAGACAATTCAGATTAATCACAAACTTGATAATTCTGAGTGTGCTTGCTTTAACGCCCCCTTTGAAGTCAAACACAACTTTCATTTTTCCAGATATTATCTGCAATATAAACAAATATCTTTAACTGCATTTTATGCACAGTAGACAGTGCAGACTGAAACTCTCATGATAGACTCCAGCTTCCTGTCCAAAGTCGCACAACACTTGACATGCATTTTTAACTGGCTGCAGTAAAATGTGATACAGTCAAACCTCGATATATCGAACACGGATATATCGAATTATTGCGTATATCGAACACTTTCTATATCACGTGGAAAATCACATGCATTTTTAATTTTTTATTTCGAACGGGGCCGGATGTAAAATGGATATATCGAACTCCGCCGCCCGGACCTAAAGCCCCTCAATCTCCCAAAGTAGCGCCATTCACTTCCCTCCTCCTCCGCTCGGCGCGGCCTCGACGGTGGCGCCACCGGTGGTGGGCCTGCCGTAGCAGACGACGGCTAACACACTACGGGAGGAAATACGCGGAAAAGTTCGTTCGAGTCCTGCGGAGCAGTTTTTTCAATCTAGATCTTGCTTTGTCAGTCGGTAACTGGCCTTAAGAATGTCGTGTCGGATTTGCGGAAGAAATAGAGAAAAGCACCATTATTCAAGGCGTATTTAAGGCATAAAGTGCGCGCACATTGAAAGTTCGTGTTGCTGAAACACGACACAAGCACGCGGTGTGCTCAGACACGCGAGTAATTACCAGAGTTTCAGGTTTTGACAGCGTGAAAGTATGTGCACGTGGTTTCGTAGGTTAATTTACGTACCTGCAGGATGCTTTTTTTCGGCCGGCGCGTGAGAGATTCCGACTGTCTGCGGTCAGCAATGCCTGGCAGCAGGGCCGTTTCTGTTCTGCGCCTTTTACAGATGTACGTAGCTCATGCACAGGTTGTGGTGGCCATGAGCAACGTTTTCACACATAGGCGGCATAGATAATTTTAACAACGTACCAGCATATGAAATCGTTATTTATTTATTACAGTGCAAATGGTTAGAATTTGATAGAAAAAAAAGAAGGAACTTGATGGGACAACTGGAAAGAGGTTCAGAAAATAATTATCCCCCTCCCCTCATTGGCACCAGCAACACTTTTGCTGAAGTGCTAATTTTATCTCTGTATACTACGTGCGTCTGTATTCTTTTGCGTTGTAAGTTTTCACAAGGAAGCAGTGTTGCGTTAACTGAAACAGTCAAGGCACACAAGACAGAAAAAAAGTTGATTCTTGGGTTTTACATCCCAACACCACGATCTCATAAGGCACGCCATAATGGGGGCTCCGGATTAATTTTTTTACAGCTGGTGTTCTTTAACGCGCCCCCAATGCACTGGACACGGGCCCGTTTTGACACGGGCGTCAAAAGAAGAGGTTGGAGGAGCCGTGGCACTTACTTCACAAAGCCGCGCGTTCTTTGCCACTTGCTCGAAGTCAGCCCGCCCGATCTTGTGAATCCACACTTTTCTTCGTTTTGCGTTGCGCCCGGCAGATGGTAAAGCAAAAAGCTTTTTGCCGTCACTGGGTCTGTTGTGGCAACCGTAGGCGCAGCAGCACGGCATCGCAATTAAGCACTCGGCCCTAACACATTGTATAAAACTACCGCGCTCCTTCAAACCGCCTGCCGTACTTTCGTCGCGCAGCCCCAAGAATGGGGGTCGCAGCGCGCTGAAAAAAAAAAGATATACAAAAGCGCGGCGCCTGCTCTGCGCCGGAAAGAAAAAAATAGACAAAAGCGCGGGGCCTGCTTTCACGTGACACAGATTGGCCAATGGGGGAGTGGAGGAGGCTGGGGCGACAGGAGAAGTGGAGGAGGCAACGCCTGGGTGAGCGGGGTGGTGGAAAGATCTAAGAATGGCGCTACTTTTGGAAAATTGAGGGGCTTTACCCGGACCAAGTGCGCTCTGTTGACAGGAGGCAAGCTTTCCCGCAACACTCTCGAAGATAGCGGCGGTGCGATGGGCATTTCGGACTGCTGCGTACAACAGCTGCCCACATCGGTTGCGCCGAGGGCGCCATTTGAACGTAGCGGCGTACACATGCGGCGGCTTGGAGCCAGCACGGCCGCCTCGTGCGCCGTGCGCGCGTGATCGAGGCGGCCGTGGAGCCAGTTGGGGCGCTTTGTCGGTGCTGAGCCACACACCACGTGCATTGAGGACTTCGTTGGCGGTGACGACAGCACCGGAACAGTGGCGGGGTTTGCTCGAGCCGCCCATCGCCCAGAGCCACACAGCACGCGTGCGGTGGCGCGAAATATTGCACGTATCAAACACTTGTGCACAAATTTCGGTTTACAATGTGTAAGGTATACACTGTGCACACAGTGTAAATCGTAATTTGTGCACAAGTGCTGGATAAGTGCAACTTTTCGTGCGACCGCAAGCGTGCGGTGCGGCTTGCGGCGATGGGCGGCTCGAGCGTAAATCGGCCCTAAGACGTGAGATTGCGGCAGAAGTGACTGCTGAGCGGTCGAACGAAGACGCTGCCGAGGCTGATCCAGCAAGCGCTGATGTTGCCCCGCTCCCGACTGCAACTGAGGCTGTAGCTGCTTTGGCCGTTGTACACCGCTACTGCGGCGCAATAGAAGGCACTGGACCGTCTCTTCTGGACCGTTTGGACTATGTTGAGGACGCCGTGATCAAGCACGCGGTTGCCAATATGAAGCAGACTACGCTGCTTCAGTACTTTCAGCGAACGAAATAAATACTTTGTTTGAAGCTTCATGTGAGTATTGCGCCACAATTGGTTCATTGATTGATTTGTGCTAGTTTTTGACGCGTTTTCTACGTGATCTTATATATCGAATTCTGGCTATATCGAACTATTTTGCAATCACCGCGCTGTTCGATATATCGAGGTTCGACTGTATAATTATTTGTTGCACTCTCAGGGCATTAAGCTTTCATGGCAAAGTTCAACCCCCCCCCCTTCCCCCAGAAAAAAGAAGCGTTTCACTTGAGCACTTATTTAATGTTTGTCTTGATTACGGACACATAAAAGTCAGTAATTCAAGCATAAAAAAAAACAGCAATTTTTTTGAAAAAAGATGCCTTTCATCAGCAAGCCCTTAGCACCTTTCTTCCTTTAGGTAAAATTGCCACAACCTAGAGAGCTTAATTAAGGATGGACATCATAAGCCAAATGGAATGCATTACTGGGCTCTCATTGTGATTCTCAAAAAACATAGTAACTGTGCATATACCTGAGTGCTCAGGGTGTCTACCAAGTTGACATTTCCAAATTCCCTGAGTTTTCCAGGTTTTCCCTGAGCACCTTTGCAATATTCCCTGAATGAGCCAGAACTTTGTTTAATGTCAAGACAGGCTGACACCATGTTGCCCGAAGCTATCACTCTCTAGTAAGCATGTTGAAACAACGAAATGACTTAATCCAGTTTCAATAGCAAGGAGTAATATCTACTTAATTTAAAAAAGAAAACAGAAGGAAGGTGTTAGTAAAATGCACAGCGAAAAAAAATGATAAAACCCATTCCAAATTGAGTGAACATTTTTCAAATATGAATGAAAAGGAGATGCCTACATAAGTAAATATTTTTTGAATATGAGCTACTTCTATCTACTGATAGCAAGCTCATTGGTATGAGGCCTGAACGTTGTGCCAACTAAGATTCTCTCTCAACAGCTAGGAAGTCAACCTCAACTGTCCTGACATACTCTCAGCCCGTACACATCATCTCAGTATTTGGTTTCACTGCTTTAAAGAGTTTATTTTGGTTTGGATGAGGGACACCTGCATCTTGGTGTCAGCCAGCACTTTGTTTTTTGAGCTCAAGCTCCTTCAAAGACGCAGCGACAAACTTCATTCCTCATTCATTCCTCAATGCGTCGGTCCTTTCTGTTCTCATCCTCCTTCTGCCACCCGTTTCCCCATGGATCGTTTGAAGCACCTTCTTGGTCAGTTGTACAGTCAATGTCCGATTTTTCGGACTCCCTAGGGGCCACAGAAACATCCGAAAGATCGGGCAGTCCAAAGAAAATGAATGCATGTCTTTAACTGCCCTTAAGGGCTAAACGTCCGAAAAAGCGCTTAAGGCCTGCCAGCACTTATTAGGCATATCGGCGCTCGTACTGTGACAGGAGACGGGGGTGGACGTGTGTATAATTAAGGAATACGTACTGTGTCCTGCGAGGATTGCCCCTTCTCCCTCTTACTATGCTTCACCGCGTAACACTGCTGTACTGAGGCGAAGCTAACTTTCGGCGACTGGCATTACGCAACGCGCTGTGCTCTGCGAGCTTCGAAGCCAATCGCGAGGATTGCAAAGGCGGAGTTGGTGCCATAGCTGACAGCGGCGAATTCTTTCAATGAAAAACACGGCAGCACAATAGCGAACGTAGAAGCAGCTAGGCCTAATGTTGCTGCGGTGGTGGCTACGGCTGCCAGCAGATCTGCGTGCGAGAGTGCCGGTTCGAGGCGGCGAGATAATGAAGATGGCGGCGGTGGTGGCTTTGATTAATGCCATTTCAGACCTGCAGTCAGGGCAATATACATTGATTATATGGAGTACGTGGTGGTGCAGCAAAGCTGTGCGAATTATGGGGCATGTCTGAGAAACTGGGCGTCTGGAAAATCTTAAAAGCACTTCTTGTTGGGCTAGTTGGTAGCTATTCATTATAAAATATGAAGACGCCAAATAAACAGACACACACAAGAGAGAAGAGAACGGGACAGGGCGCCTCCTGTTTTCAGATGTGCAGATTCTTGCCCTAAGTAAAGATACTAGAGCAAGAGAACTGGTTGAAGCCTATCACATAGGCAAGAAAGGCAGCTTGTACGCTAGTGATTCTGCGATATCATTATATAAGGCCGAGATGAGGTTTCTTGAGCGTGGTGCGTCATGAATGTTTGATTAGATGCGTGAATGAATGTTTGCTCTGTGCACATGTGTTGACTGACAGTATATATGTGCCTGCGTTCTGTAAATAAAACAGTTGCGAGTGGCGCCCTGTCCCATTTTCTTCTCTCTTGTGTGTGTCTGTTTATTTGGTGTCTTCATATTTTATAATGTCTGGAAAATCGGTCGTTAGCTACTCTGGCAATACCTTGTGCCGATCCTCTGTTACTGGAGCCAGCATTAGCACGACTTTCGTTCTCTTTCAATAAAGTTACAGCCAATTTTCCCTGATAGAAGCACAAATTCCCTGAGTATTTCCAGTCTATTCAAATTCCCTGAGAATTCCCGGTTGGTAGACATACTGGACTGCTCCTCGCTTCTTGTTACTGTTTCCCACTTCTAATATACATTCCATAATATACAGCTGCTGCCACCATGGCCATGAGTGGCACTGGCTAACACTCCCTGGGTTAGACCTTAGACATACAGGCACCGCAGTAGCACAATTGGTAGCGCATTGCACACGTAATGCAGACGCTGCAGGTTCGACTCCCACCGGTGGCAAGTTGATTTTTCATCCACTTTCATCTCTATTTAGCTTATCACTTCTGCCCTTCATTTAAAAACTTCAGATAACTTACCCCGTGCTTTCTTCACATGGTTGTGACCAACAAAAATTGAGCACCTCGGTTCCCAATCTTCTCATTCAATACATACTGTAGTGTAATATACAACTCTCAGTACAGAAAACTGCATACTGCTTGGCCCTTGTAATCACATAAATACTCGTATTCTAAGGCCCGTATTCAAAAACGGAACTTACCCTCAACTTATGACTTAAGTAGCCGGCCGATGCTTAACGCGTTTCATGGACAAATCTTGTACTTAAAGTAAACTTTATTCGACACTTGAGTGCCGGAAAGTAAATTATGATCATCGGCAACCTTAAGTGCGACTTTTGCTACTCTCGCCTAGCAAGCAAGATGGCCGCCTGCTACGGCAGCCTCGACGACTTTGCCGATTTTGCGGGACGTGTGCACAATATTACGGAGGATGAGGCAGACCGATACGTGCCGCCATTACAGCCACGGCTTAAGGATCGATCGAATCCCACAGAAGTATACGACGCTTAATTCTCGTGGCGGTACCACTTTTCCAAGCAAGCGGTGCTACGGCTGTTGGAAATGCTGCCACTGGTCCCAAAGACAATGAACGCGGTCATCCCGTGCCGCCGCTGCTCCAGCTTCTAATCGCGCTGCGATTCTACGGCGCCAGTACATTTCAGGTTGTCACCGGGAACCTCGTTAATGTTTCGCGAGCAACTGTGTCTCGAATCATTGCACGAATGTCAAGAATGACTGCCGACACTTTGTTCCCGCAGCTCGTGAAGTTGCCAAATGCTAATGCTTTGGCATCCGTAATGGAGGAGTTCTACACCATCGCACGGTTTCCTGGTGTGAGCGGGTGCATTGACTGCACTCATGTACCCATCAGATAGATAGATAGAACAACTTTATTGAAGAATAAAACGCTCAATGGGTGGAGCCCCTAGACAAGGGCCCCACTGGCTTCCGCACGCCGTCTTGCTTTTCGGATGATGGCCCTTTGGACCTCTTCCTGTGAGCTGGACAGCGCCGCCTCCCATTGTGTATGATCCGTAATTTCTGTGTTTGTCTTTTGTGTATATGCCGTGCATGCCCATGAGATGTGTTCTAAGGTTGGCGTGGCTCCGCACCATGGGCATGTGTCCGCATATCTTTCGGGATGAATTTTATGGAGAATGAGCAGGTTGTTATATGCATACGTTTGCAGCTTTCTCCATATAATGTGTTCTTCCTTACCGAGGTTCTTATCTGGGGGTGGTAGTTTCATTCTATTTCCTCTGTGGTAGTTTAAAATTGCAGAGTAGTTCTGGTCAATCGGGATCAGGTCGTCAGAGGCGTCCTGCGAGCACCCTTGGTGTGTAGCATGCGCACGAGCTACACTGTCAGCCTCTTCGTTTCCACTGATCCCCTCATGACTGGGTACCCATATAAGGTGAAATCTGGCTCGGGGTTTTATATCTCATATAATCCTATAGGCTGCGGTGCATACTCGTCCCCTGAGGTAGCTTCTGCATGCCGCTTGAGAGTCTGATAGGATGGTTATTTGTTGTTGGTTTGGTTCCGCCACTTTGATAGCAAGGGCTATTGCGATTTCTTCTGCTTCCACGATAGTGGTGTTGTGAGTGGAGGCGCTAATGATTTCTCTGCCCAAGTAGTCAGTGACAGCAGCTACCGTTCTTTTCTGCTTGCCTGGGTATCTTGCCGCGTCCACGAAGCGGGAGTTTGGTTTGTCGCCGTGCGTTTTCTCAATGTATGCAGCTCTGGCTTCTCTTCTGTCTGCATGTAGAGTTGAGTCCATATTTCTGGGTATTGGCGCCACTTTGATGGTGTTTCTGATTATTGTGGGGATGGGTTTAGCTTGGTTGTGTTTTTCTAGGAACTCGTGATACCCGAGTCTGCCAAGGAGTTTCCTACCTGTGGTTGTTTGTGCAAGTCTGTTTCTTTGAGTTATCAGTTGAGCTTCTGCCAGTTCTTCGAATGTATTTTGAATTCCGAGAGACATGAGTTTCGGTTGAGGGATGCGATCAATTCGTGCTTAAGGAAAGTGTACCCACCAGAAGTCCCGGAGGAGATGACGCGGAGGTTTTTCGCTGTCGAAAGGCTGCGATGGTGCGAAACGGATTCACGGAGCACGGCGTGTTCTTCTTCAGAAAAGTTTGTTTTCCTTTTTTTCATCGCCCGCACGGGTTGAAAACATGCAACGCACACACGCTCTCTGCGCAAGAACGCCGCAAGTTTTCAGCAGCAAAACCAAAAAAAGCTGGGACGGCGACACACAGAACCGCAGTGGCTGCGAAAACTAACGTGAACTTGTGGCCAGACGAGTTTGAGTAAAGCGCTAAAACCAAACCGTTCTTTGTATTTTACTCAGAAGAATGCGAGAGCAAGCACTGCAACAGTTATATCCACATTCCTCTGCTGCAAAAATTATTTTTTTTGCGATTGAACCTATCGTACACGTAAAATATTTACGTATCCTCAACACCAGACGACATACTTGACTCGAAAAGTGTTACTTTCGAAAGTGATACTTAAGTGTCGTTTTTGAAGTACTCGCCTGAAACTTTCCTAAAACTTGTACTTTTCCCGCACTTATTGACGCCCTACTTAAGTTCTGTGTCTGAATACGGGCCTAAGACACATTGTCCGCTTGGAAGTTTTATGATAGTATGGTGATGAATGTGGCAATCACCAAGTGAACACATTTTCATCAAATCAGCCATGAGTAGTCTCACCTTTTCTTTGGGTCATACATAAAGAGAAAATTCAAAAGGCGGATGCCAGCTGGTGAGAGCCAGGGGAAGAAATGCTTCAGGTTGTTGTACCTAAAAAAAGAAAAAAAAAATACATATTTCACATTTTCTTGACATGCCCCAAGTACACTTGACAACATAATTGAACAAGAGATGTCATAATGAGGCTTTCAAATGTCATTAAAGGGACACTAAAGAGAAAAATGATGCCACCTGTATTAGTAAATTACTCTTCTACAATACGAAAAAAGCGACTCTTACCATTAGAAGAGGCTTGGTAAGCCAGACATACCACAATAACGAAAGACGGATGGCGCTGCCAACTTGAAGTTCCTGCACTAGCTCAACGTGACACCATAGATATTGATGGAGTATGTTTTAGAGGGTCCCTGAAACATTCTGGACAAATTTTGTAGATGTGTAGTGTACAGCTACAGTAAAGCATTAGTGCCACAATTGAAGTTAAGCATCTCATATTAACAGAGCTATGGATGATTACAAGTTACCCTCCTCCCTAGCCATGCTTTTTCTCAACTTGTTCACTGAGTGATCGGGGCTAAAGCTACGCCTTCACTGACTGCGTCATGATGTGATGACGGGTCATCTGCTTCCGGTTGTCTTGGAGCCAGTGTGCAAAGCCTCTCCAACCTCTCCGCTAGCTGCCTGGCCGTCAAATTCCAGAGAGAGTTACCCAAGTAGTGTGCATTGCAAGGGTTCTGTCGCAGCGCCGAATGCGTCCGGTATTCCAGAAATTACAAGCGAACTGGGCGTTTTGACGGATGGGCAGAGGTGCAAACTAAAGCCTCTCTGCTACTACTACTGCTGTGATGAAGAAGCTTTAGCACAGACACTCGTGAGCAGCCTGATCAGCCTGCACAGTCCAGCCACCTGGTGGTGCAGAGCTTAACCAGCCAAACACAGAGTGAATTTTGCTGTAACCAAAAAGTGTTCATGATCACGCTTCTGCCGAAAAATTACACAAGCAGCGAAATAGAATACACTTTGTTACTGCTATATTAGCTCTGTGTTTGTATGGTTAAACTCGGTGCCACCAGGTAGCTGCATTCTGTAGGCTGCTCACGTTTGCGCCTCCGCTCACCCAGCAAAATTCCCAGTCCGCCTGCATTTACTGAACTACATGACACACCAAAACTCTCTATCGTGGTACTAATCCACTGGCGTGATGTGATGGCCACAAATGCGTAGATCCTGGCACCGGTCGGATACAGTCAGCCCAATGCACTGCAGCCACTCCACTCACATGTTGCTTTGCATAGGGACATGATGTAGCAGCTTGACATGTAGATCGCTAGATTTGCAGCCCACAATGTAACAAGAGCAATCCATGGTGCTCGCAAGAAGAAACCTTGAAACCAACACTGACCATGCAGGTCACGTCAACACAGAGAATGTTGTCACAAAAGCAGATGATACTTGCTGTGCACTGGAAGTGCTTGGGTGAAGTGATAAATTGTCAATGTGTGTTACTTTTTTATAGAAACAAATTAACCAACATTCCAACTATCATGAACGACACCTGTTCACCATAAAGTTAGAAAAATTATAAATGAAGCGACCTTAGCCAACTGGATAGCTTGCCCAACTGACTTCAATTGGGCTACCTATGTTAATTGGGAGGGGGCGGCTGAAAACTCAGGGGAGCGGCACCGTAGTGATCAGTAGCGATGCATATGTTTAAAACCTTATAATAAATTACACACTTTACACTGAGCACTCAAATGTGCCACTTAATGATCAGAAGGATCTACACTAATGCCTGCAGTACGTTTGTACATCGTCAAAATCATTTCAGGGTCCCTTTGGGCCTAGTTCATTTTTTATCTGTAAAAATGGACAACATACATTGTATTCTAAATGAGATAAAGATTTAACTTGGCAAGTATTGCAAACTTTTACTCAGCCAACAAGACACAAATTACGCAAAAATACTTTGAAATCCACGACGTCCTACTGAGGTGCTGGGGTTTCAATGCAAATGAGAAAAATTTAACATTGACTTTCATGTCTTCTTTAAATATTCAACCTATTGTCGCAAAAGTATTAAGAATAGAGTTTTCAAAAGAGTACTTTGTCAGTCTAAATTTCACTAGTGTTTCTCTTCAGTGTCCCTTTAACTAAAATAATAGTAGTAATACAAAATGAGCAATAGTTTTATAGTCATAAAAGCAATTGAAGAGCACATAGTAGTTCCAAATTCAGTCTAAATACAGAAATTGTAGGATCTCATAATGAAACCCTGGCTTTTGCATATACACATAAAGGAAATGAACAAGTCTGCTAACATGGATTACACTATTAACATCTATACTGCACTTGACATTAGACCCTGTAAATGGTAGTGTTTATTTACAAACTTGCATTATTTTGCCTACAGTCCTGGATGCCGATCAAAATGAAATTCAAAGTGAACACAATATGTCTGTTGTTTTCTAATATGCACTAAACTTACAGTGCACAGTTTGAAAGCTCAAGGGTCAACCTGGAAGCCTCTTTTAAATCCTGAAACAGCATTTCCTAAGCCCTGAGAACATGTTCAATTGATTGAGGTGTCTTTTGAAAAATATAATCCCGAAGAAATTAAAAAGAAATACCTAATATGAATGGAAGAATTAGGAGTGCAATATTTACTTTCTCTATTCCCCACACCTCTTCTGCAGGAGCAGTGCCAATAACAATGCTAGACTCATCAACCCTCACTTTTTTTTTTTTCAGAGCACTTATGATAAACTTTTGAGATGGGCCTCTGACAGAGAGCAACAGGATGCATTAACAAGCATTGCTTTCTCTTTTCTGATCGTCCTTGAGAGATCTGGCAGGGTGTGCACACAGACGATCTTAAAATTAAGTTAAATTGTGGAGTTTTACGCGCCAAAACTGCCATATATATGATTATGAGGCACGCCGTAGTGTGGGACTCCGGATTAATCTGGACCACCAGGGGTTTTTTAACACGCACCCAAATTTAAGCACGCGAGCGTTTTCGCATTTTGTCTCAATCGAAATGCGGCTGCTGTGGGTTGATGATCTTGTGAGCACTAGGAATTTGAGATGAAAAACACAAATTGAAAAAAATTTGGGCTGCTGCAACCCGATGCCAGCTGGCAGCCAGCTGGGAGTTTCGAAAATGGAAAGGAGGAGCTGTTTTTACATGCCATTTTTTAGCTCTATGTGTAACATTTATCTGCAAAACTTGTCTGCAATGTTTACAGCTCCATGCTCTACCCACACAATGTGTTTGTTCACTGAGCTCAAGGTCATGGTTCAGGGCACCTTTAAAACAAGCAGCTTCCAACAAACAGCAAATGTGAAGGGAAAAAAAGTTTGCTGACATCGTGCTTGCATTATTTGCTTTTGTTCTAAAAGTAGTTCAAATGCTTTTAGGTTTCAGAGGCATGTATCCAATATTTTTTTTAAAGAATATTTTATATTTTACTGACCCTTTTAATGTACGAATACAGAGAAATAGGGACGTATTCTTGGATGGACACTTTTGGCGATATCACTTTCAGTGCGTGCTTATTGGCTGGTTCAGCAAAACCGGATGAGCTGCTAGCTGGTTGGGCACTATGACTACATCATGCGTAAGGGATAGCATCGCCGAAAGTAATCATCCAAGAATACATCTCATGCTTAAGTAAGCCAAGTAGTAGTTACAGTCAAGTTTACCCCTGGGCTTAGTGCTGGGGCCCCTGTTGTTTAATATCTATATTAAGCACCTAACTGGCTTCACTATTCTATCTACAACCATGTATTAATGCACTTAAAGATGTTAAGCATCTAAGGATCTTTCACTCAACCAAAGCTTTTCAGGCTCATCATTTTCACAATACGCACACGGGTCAGGTCATCTTCCAGCATAGCATGGCACTGCACTATGCAATCATTTATAAGCTACAGAAAAGAAAAGGTGTTTTAATTGACTCATGCATAACATTCTAAGGGGTCCAGGAACTTTAGACAATATTTGCAAAAAGAAAATGAACTGTGCACTGTAATACAGAATAGGAATCACTTACGGCTGTTGCTTAAGGGTGAAATTCTCCAGTGCTGGCAGCTTCGAATAGCCCTATTACCAAAATGATGAGGGAGGGGGGGAAAGAAGGAAGGAAGGCAGTGATGCATCAGCTTATGCAAATCTTGGCACCAAAGAATAGAGTAATGCTACTAATTCTCATAACACAGCAAGGCTGAAGGACCAACTAGAATATCCACACAGAAATCAGCCCGTAAATGGTTAAATTTAACAACTGACTTCATATCGAACAGCCCAACTATGTTCCAATCAAAATGAAACGTCATGTAACATAGCAGACTGCACAGAAAAGCTGCCAGAAGCAGGCAGAAAAGCAATTTACGTCCTGAAAACTACCTGGTTCATTCTTTCTAAGCAAAGCCTGTACAAAATGATTACTGTCAATGACACAGGTATTGAATCATACAGTGAAAGGTGACTTTACATGAAAACAATGAAGGTCTGCCATAACAGTTTTTATTATTGTTATTTGCTAATACGCAATGACGACTGACACAGCCAAGAATAACAGAAGCCAGCCTGCACCAGCGCCAGACTCAAAAAGGATGCATTTAGATAATGGCTCAGTACAAACTCTATAAGTACAATTCTGAGAACTAAAAATGCTTCCAATTAAGTTTAACTAACTTCTGCTAAAACACTTTCTAATTCGGAACAGTTGGTGCTGTCTGAATGGCTTATAGCAATATAGAGAGTAGTATAGACAGAGCAAGGGCTAATGCTAACCCGTCCTACTGCGTAAAAGCAACTGAAAAGACCTTTGCAGGTGCACTATGCTTCGTGCACACTGCTGTCTCAGAGCTAGCAGAAATTCTTTTTGATAAAGGCCGACTGGCATGGCACATTTTCCATGGGAATCGAAGATCACGACATCTGTCAGGTAAAGTTCACAAAGGGACACTAAAGGCAAATATTAAGCCAATGCACACTGCTAAAATACCACTGCAGAAACCTCAAAACACTTGCTTCGTACTAAGAAAAGACTTATGTTGAAATCCAATGGCAGAGCCGGAGTGGGCAGCCGACTCCGTGAATGAGCACTCCACTACGGCACAGAGCGATGCCGCCAAATCCGAAATTGGAACAAAAGCCCTGCAGTCAGAGCAAGGGAATGGCAAGTGGGCGCTCGTGCACACCATGCACGTGCATGCACACGTGCACCATGGAGATATGCAGCTTTCCAGCGTCCTTTGTGTGCCAGAGGAGACTATCATTTGCTGTCTCCGCCTGTTTCTGCATGGTGCATTGCGTCTGAACAGCGCGCACAACTCTACGGGGATGTAGAGACAGGCCATAATAGCAGATTTCTTTCCTAAAAAGCAGGGTAGAAGCCAATATATATACATATAAAAAAGAAGAGACAGAAGTAACATATAAATAAAAGCACAAACAAAATAACACTTTTACAAATATCGCTGCCTTTCGCATTGTGGCTCTACACATATGGCTGTCAGCATCTGTGAAGAAAAGGAGACACTCTCGAAGATAGCACATAGAGGGGAAATTGAAACTACGATATACTAGAAGCCTAATGAAATGCACAAGGGGACGGGGCAAGTGGATCTGCCCAGAGTAGCAGTGAACGATGTCCTTGACATAGCCGATTGTTCGTCTCTTAGCAGGAAGGTGAAACATGACTTCAAAGGCTTGCTCATAAGTGGCGGCTCCAGCATCGCTATCAGAATCAGCGCTACACGAATCCAAACTTGTAGTGTCACATTCAGAGCTGTCACTCTCAAGCAGCGCGGGCAAGAATGCGCGACGCGATATAGCAGTGTACATTGCATCCGTCAATACCAGCGTTGCGGCGTAATAGAGGCATGTTGGGAAAAAGACAGGAAATGTGTCAGCTGAGCCGTGAGTGCTCTCAATCTGCCATTGAAACACTCAATCGGTGCTCCCTATCTGCAATTGGAACAGTGTTGCTCCAAAAAGAGCAAGAAATGCTGCTCCAGAAATGCTCCAAATCTGCCATTGGAATTCGCTAGTAGTTTAAGAGAAAATCATGTCTGAAGGGTCCGCATTTATCTAGAGAAACTCAAATCACCCGCCCCCGAGCAGAAAGTGGTAACATTGCATATGCCATCGCCATCGGTGGGTAAAACGGCGCCCGACAGAGAGCACTACGATTTCTTTACACAAGACACAAACACACGGCCATAGAAAATTCTTTCTCATTAGACATTTTCAAAAAGCAGTTGCTACCATTTACCAATACCTAGTATTCTGAATTTTTATCATGTGTTTGTTGCTTTATATTGCAAATGATTGATGTTATAACTGGGTTTGTTTTCATTCTTCTAAAATTTGACTATCTGTATTTTCTAACATATTGCTGTTGTACTTGGCATTTAATGTTTCTATAACTTCGGGACAGAAGGTCCCCATGCAGCCTTGTGGTCTGGGTCCTCCTTCCGCAAATTTATCTATGTAATTCTTTTATTCATGAAATAAACGCAGATTGATAGAGAAACCGTGCCAAGATAGTACATGTATATAGATGTAGTTATGTGCAGGACAGCACATATATAACAGGAATATTTGATGTGCTTATTTGTACTAAACTAATCTGGCATTTCCATGCACTATGCTGCAACATCATGTGACATGGCATTCCCTGCGACTTGCAGTTCGTGTGAGTTTTGCAAGCCAGCGAAACCAGCACAGCACTATGCGATAACAAAACTACTGAAATTCGAAAGCATGAGTGGCGCAGAGTCAAGTGAAAATGAGACCTTTCAACCGTCTGCGTCGCTGCCAAAAGTAACGTGAATGAGTTTTCCCCTAAAATCAAATAGAACTGAACAAGCAGTACTTCTTCCGTCTTATAATGCAATGTAATTATTTTTTTATTACAAGTCGTTCAGTGCTAGTGACGGAACTGTAATGAGGAGTGCCTATGTTATCTGGCTAGTACTTGAATGAACCGGGGGCCGGTCACGTCGGTCTTGCATTTACTTCAATTTTTTATTACTAAAGCTGTGTTTGCGATAATATCGACACCTTATACATTCTCAAGAATTCATCTATCACTTTAATTTGACTTAATACTTGCCTTTAGTGTCCCTTTAATGCCTGCCCGCACGTTTTCATGCAGGTCACGACTTTTGAAAAAAAAAAGAGAATGATGTGAAAAATTTGCTTACCAATTAGATTTCTAACAGCACACAATTCATATGAATTCATCAATTGGATGCAAGGCATGCTACAGCAGGCTACCCGTGTTTCATATCTAGCAGGGTAACAAATGGCCTGCAAGTCTATTTTTCACTACAATCAAAACTATAACCATTTGTGGTATTTCTGCACAGAAAACGAATTGCATTCTCACTATAGTGTTCTCTTTTTGCTAAGATTATCTTCATGGTAAGAGGCAACCACAGCAGTGTACCATGCCAAGGCCATGGCTGCTACTGTCGAATTATGGCCATATATATGACCATTGGAGAGACCAAGGCGTGCACAGGTCGGTTTCCAGTGCGAGAAATGTTTCTTGCAGAGCAGGCTTAACAGACAATAGGCAATGGAGGAGAAACTAGCCAAACTGTAACAAAAAAGACATGTGTCTACGCACAGGCCATATCATGTCGTTGGGTGTTCCCAGCAAATCAATGATCAGTTCCAGTTGGTGAATCTCGGAGCGCCCTGGTAGCAGGGGCTTATGTAACAGCAGCTCCCCGAGGACACAGCCAGCAGCCCTTGTAACATGCAAGCATACAAGTGAGATACACGGCTTGGCTTACTCTATCACTGGGATGGCTTGTTTTTAACATTATACTCTACCATATGTCGATGGCTGTGGTCTGGGTCTTGGCTTGCAGCAGCAGTTCTGGTGCCCGATACCTGAGAAAATAGGTGTCCAAATTATAGCACACACAGCAGGCAACAGTGATGACAACAAAGCTAGTAGTGCAGGTTATCCATGCTATCAGGTACAAATAAGCAATCCACACATATACTTCCATCTGCTCTAACAGACAACAACTGCCAGCTTTCTTGACTCCTGTGAGGCTACAATGCTCCTTCAAATGTTGGCTCCACTGAGACAATACTAGATTGATTTCGTGAGTTTCACTACACCAACACTGCTTCAAAGGTTGTTGGTCCTTAGCAGGCTGAAGGGCAACTATGGCAAGAAGTGCACAGTTTTTTTTTTACTGTGGCAAACCAGCTTAGCCCATGATATGAAGAGGCAAGGAAGTGAAGATAAAGATCGTACAATAGGAGCACGGTTCAGGAGACTCACACCACCACTTTCCCCAACACTATTGCAAGAAAAGCATATAGCAGAAGACAATTACAGCACAAATGCTAATTTCATCATCATCATCAGCCTATTTTGAAGGGACACTAAAGGCAAATATTAAGTCAAGCTAAAGTGATAGATTATTGCTTGAGAATCTCTAAGGCGTCAATATTATCGCAAACAGAGCCTTAAATAGAGAAGTTGAGGTAAATGCAGGACTTGATTAGAGACTCCCCCGGGACATTCAAGTACTTGCCCGATAATGAAAGCACTCCTCAGTTAAATTCTGTCACTAGTACTCCACCATTTGTTGCAAAAAAAAATAAAAAATCCTTGTATTGTATTATAAGACGAAATAAAATGCCACTTCTCCAGTTCTATTTCATGCTTGGAAAAAACTCATTGAAATTACCCTTGACAACAATGCGGGCAGTCGAAAGGTTTCATTTTTGTTCGACTCCGCGCCGCCCACGCTTTCACGTTTCACTAGTTTCGTTATTGCATAGTGCTACGCTGGTTTTACTGGCTCGCGAAACTCGCACAAACTGCAAGTAGCAGAGAACTCATCTTCCATGTGATGTCATGGGACGTCCGAATGGTCTACACCACTTGACCAAACACCAGCTGCAGCGGCGAATCCACAGCACTGTTTTTGCTCCGTACTGCCATCTGTCAGGCGCTGTTTTACTCACCAATGGCAGCAAAGGGTGGTATGACGTATGCAACGTCACCACTCCCCCGGTTGGGTGGCGGGAGATTTGAATTTCAAAGAAGGCATTTGGGCTCTTCAGATGCAATTTTCTCGTTAACTAAGTCTTTTCTTGGCGCGAGACAAGCGTTGAGAGGTTTCTGGAATGGCATTTAAACACTCCACATCGACTTAGTATTTGCCTTTAGTGTCCCTTAAAGTCCATTGTAGGATGAAGGCCTCTCCCACCAATCTCCAATTACCCCTGTGCTGTGCCAACTGATTTCAACTTGCGCCTGCGAATTTCTTAATTTCATCACCCCACCTAGTCTTTTGCCATCCTCGACTGCGTCTCTTTTCTCTTGGCACCTATTCTGTAACCAGGGTGTCTACCAAGTTGACATTTCCAAATTCTCTGAGTTTTCCAGGTTTTCCCTGGGCACCTTTGCAATATTCCCTGAATGAGCCAGAACTTTGTTTTATGTCAAGACAGGCTGACACCATGTTGCCCGATGCTGTCATTCTCTAGTAAGCATGTTGAAACAAACAAATGACTTAATCCAGTTTGAATAGTAAGGAGTAATATCTATTTCATTTAAAAGGAAAACAGAAGGAAGGTGTTAGTAAAATGCACAGTGAGAAAAATGGTAAAACGGATTCCAAATTGAGTCGAACATTTTCAAATACAAATGAAAAGAAGATGCATACATAAGTAAATATTTTTGAATATGAGCTACTTCTATCTACTGATAGCAAGCTCGTTGGTATGAGGCCTGAACGCTGTGCCAACTAAGATTCTCTCTCAACAGCTAGGAAGTCAACCTCAACTGTCCTGACATACTCTCAGCCCGTACACATCATCTCAGTATTTGGTTTCACTGCTTTAAAGAGTTTATTTTGGTTTGGATGAGGGACACCTGCATCTTGGTGTCAGCCAGCACTTTGTTTTTTGAGCTCAAGCTCCTTCAAAGAGGCAGCGACACACTTCATTCCTCATTCATTCCTCAATGCGTCGGTCATTTCTGTTCTCATCCTCCTTCTGCCACCTGTTTCCCCATGGATCATTTGAAGCACCTTCTTGGTCAGTTGTACAGTCAACGTCCGATTTTTCGGACTCCCTAGGGTCCACAAAAACATTCGAAAAATCGGGCAGTCCGAAAAAAAAAAAAATGAATGCATGTCTTTAACTGCCCTTAAGAGCTAAAATTGCCACAGGCATGTCCAAAAAAGCTCTTAAGGCCTGCCAGTACTTATTAGGCATATCGGTGCTCATACTGTGACAGGAGACTGGGGTGCACGCGTGTATAATTAAGGAATACATACTGTGTACCATGACAATTGTCCCTTCCCAAGCTTGTTATGTTCACTGCGTAAGACTGCTGTACTGAGGCGAAGCAAATTTTCGAAGAGTGGCATTATGCAATGTGCTGCGGGCTTCGAAGTCCATTGCGAAGATTACAAAGGTGGAGTCGGTGCCATTGCTGACAGTGGCGAATTCTTTCAATGAAAAACATGGCACCGCACGGCAAGAAGCTTAATAACGAACGTAGAAGCAGCTAGACCTAACATTGCCGTGGTGGTGGGTATGGCTGCCAGCGGATCTGCGTGCGAGTGCCTGTTCGAGGCGGCGAGATAATCAAAATTGCAGCGGTGGTGGCTTTGATTAATGCCATTTCAGACCTGCAGTCAGGGCAATATACATTGACTATATGGAGTATGTGGTGGTGCCACAATGTCACGCGAATTATCGGGCATGTTCAAAAAATCTGGCTTCTGGAAAATCAGTCAAGTGCTCTGGCAATACCTCGTGCCAATGACACGGCATCAATGATGATTCATTGCGATTCCTCTGTTACTGGAGCCAGCATTAACACGACTTTCATTCCCTTTATATAAAGTTACAGCTAATTTTACCTTATAGAAGCACAAATTCCCTGAGTTTTTTCGGAGTATTTCCAGACTATTCAAATTCCCTGAGAATTCCCAGTTTTCCTGGTTGGTAGACACCCTGGTAACCCTAACGGTCCACTGCTTATCTAACCGTTAGAATGAATGTAAAAATCTAGCTGTGGTTAGGACAACTCTAGTAATCTAGACATTACCAGATACATGAAGAAATGCACTAATTACGAAACTTCTGAAAGAACTCACCAAAGTGTGACTACACGTGGTGTCATAGGCTTTACAGGAAGACCATACTTTCTTGCAAGTCCAAAATCAGCTACAAAAGAAAAGCAGAAACATAATGAAAGACTAAAGAAGCAAACAGTGGCTAACAAACATGCAATTACGGCTTCCAACAGGAATAGCGTAAAGCAAGAAGAGATTTTTGTTATTGTAGCTCGTGTTCGATACTGCATAATACAACAAGCATTGTGAAACAAGGCACCAGAAGTGGTACACAGGACAGGTATTACTACCAACCAACTGCAGGGCTCCTCGTGGGATTTGTGCAATTTATACCGTGAACATTTGTCATGGGCATAAAACAGCGTCGTCAGATGCTTAAAACAAAGAACGAAAACCTAGAAAATGGATAAACAACTAACAAATCAAACCACAATGCACGATCAAATATTTGCATCTCCTTTGTATACAACACTACAAAAGCAGCATTGATACACGTTCGCTTTATTTACAAGAGTGCACTTGCAGAAGTTCAAAGGCAACTGTATTCTAGCTTCTGTTAGCATCTCAATCAAATCAAGGCAGACAACCAGAGGCAAGACAATGAACCAGTAAATGTGCTCAGTGATTGTACATCAACAAAAGACACATTCCTTCACCGTGTCATTTACACAATCATCCATTGGGTCCATGCATAATTTTACACAAAATACAGTTAAACGGTTTTATAACAAAGTACTAAAAACCACCGAAATCATCCATTATACAGGTTGCTTTGTTGTAAAGATCAAGTACCATACCGCTTCCACTAGAGGAGACTAAGCCCGTTCAGCAAAATAAAATCATTATTTAACATAAATTCAAGGGATACTTAGTGAATGAAATCGACATTTTTTTTTCTGCACACTTCCTGCAACAGAATGTATGAAGCACGGCTGCCCTTATGTCATTGAGGTTCACACAAGCTTTGCGGCAATACCTGGGAGTGATGAAAGTATGGCTGTAGAGTGTCAAATGCCGCTATTGCCACCACTGTCGTTTATTATTAATTTTTTTTTCATTTTCAGGCTCTTTATTACAGATGCCTTTGTCGACCTTTGCATCTTTCCCATCCTTGTTGGCTTCGGCTAAATCATCAGTCATAAGATCCGGGCAACTCAGCACATAGTCAACCTCAAAATATTCGTCAGCTGTCACATTCATTCTTGTGTTGCAACACAAACGGCATATGAGTTAAGCGATTCCTGGAGCTGAGCAACAAAACAAAAATAAATGCTGTGCTCGGCACACTCATCAAGCAAGTCACTAGTTCTAGCACTGACCACAGCTCAGTGGTGGCTTAGGGAGGGCAGTGGCGGCACCCCTAGGTGCATTTGTTGTAAGGCAACAAGTTAGCTGTCAGGGGCATCTAAATTCTTTTGTTGTACAGGCAAATTTGTTGCATCAGTCCTTGCTGTAGAGGCTTTTCACAATACCCATAAAGAAAGAAATAGGGCAGTGACACACTTAATCTTTCATTATATCGACAATTTCATTGTAGAGGCCTCTGACTGTAGTGGGATGTCATACAGTACAGTAATACAGTCTACACTCTTTACAACGGACACTCCTACGACAGACTTTCGGATATAAAGGACCATATTTCAACCTTAGTTTGCTCTAGCTATTTCATTAATGCAACAAAGTTCGCTTTTTATGGACTATGCTACAACAGACTATTGCCTTCAGCAGACGAAATTAGCAGCAACATTTCTCAAAATCGGGCGTACAAAACAGACTTTTGCCATGTTGACATGGGCAGGCAACTGACCTGCGAGGGTCAGCCGATGATCAGGCTAAATATCATGCACGCAAGAGAAGGAGAAAAATGGGACTGAAGCGCGCCATCTTAGCGCGTAAGGCACAAGGGGGGGGGGTTCTATTTCAGTGGCTGCTGTTAATAGCATGGCCGCGCAGGCGCCGTATCTTGAAAGCGATCTGCGATGTAGACAAAGTGCACGCCCGCGCTGGCCTCATTTTCAAAGTGATCTGCGACGTGGACCAGATGCGCCCAGTGCCGGTAGATTCATATGCGCTGTGCTTTCAACATTTAGTTCGCGTTGAAGCGAGAGACAGCATGAAGGTCAATTCACTCGCTGTTGCTGCCGCACTTCCTCACTCCAATGTTTTGACAGCGACTTTCTGCGGTCATCGAGTGAGATATGTTCATGTTTACTTGTGCGCATATGACACGGCGCTTGTTAATTTAGTTAGTAAGCTAATGTTTACAACTTTATACGGCCGATAAAACTACTATCTTTACTTCGCATAGCTGTCTACTAATTTGCTATCGCAAACGATGCTTCGCCTTTCGGGCGAAACTGTAACTTTTTTGTTTGTTTTTTACGTTGGATTTTCGTCACTTGCTGTTTGCAATAACGTTGTCACACATCCTGACCAAAGTTTCGGAAGTGAGTGTTTCAGATATTACGAACTTCGGATAGAACGGACATTTTTTATCGGATTATCAGGGGCAGTTGTAATGAGAGTCAACAGTAATACAATCGATAAAAAACTGGGGTGTCTTTCTAAACAAAACAAAAAAATCACAATTTGGCTCATAAAGTGTGCCACACAACAAAATAAGAACACGGTTATTTGTGAGAATTTTGTAATCTCTAAACGCTATAGCATGATAGCAGTTGGCAGTCATTTAGATGAGTAATGAATAAATATATCTGCACTAAATTAGATGTACAATTAAATGCAGTTATCAGTTTATTTAATTCATGGCTGAGTGAGACCCCTCACTGCTGTCATTATGCCACCACTTAGCAACTTGCTCTCAAATCTTAAGAATATTCACTGAATTTCATGGCTGGTACACATGAAGGTTGCATATCATTCCCAATGGCATCATTCCAAATGAACTATGCTTTCTTTCTTCTGTTACTATGGTAATGTTACTGATAAAAATGCATTGCACATCAGTTTAAACGAGAAATACTGCTGGCATTGCTAAAAAAACACATTATTGCAAATAAACAAGGAAAAAAAATAAACAGCTGCCAGGAAAGTATGCAGAATCTCTGAGAAATAATAACCGAGAGTGCCGAACCTTAATTATAAAACAGTTTAAAGCAGCGTAACAACAGTATTGAAGTGGCACATTTGTACCAGTAAACTTCAAGATGGAACTATTCTAAGGATCACAATCACAAAACAAAAATGTATAACACACACTGACCAATTTTTAGGCAGCCCTTGTCAGTCAGGAGGAGGTTTGACACTTTTAAATCTCTGAAACGTGAGGCAAGAATAAGCAAGAGAGATATTAAAAATAACACTATTATGAAAAGTTCACTGATTCCCAGTACAGATCTTTAATAATAATAATAATAATAATAATAATAATAATAATACAAAAAAGGGCCACCTTTCTTTCTCAGGCCAAGTAACCATGTGTGATTTCACGCAATGTTACAAGTAAATATTGCTATTTTCATGCCAACAAGATGCAGGGTGTCAGCTTTGTCGTGCTTGCAAAACTTCTGCCCGCCATTTGACATAAAAAAAAAAAGGTCATATACTGTATCTGGATTCAGAATTGGTGAATGCAAAAGCAAGACATGAAGACACAGTTTTGACATATGCATTCACAGTACTTTCTCCTCAGGATTTGCATTTGTCACACCAACAGATTACATGTGTATAAATTACTCTCACCCTTTGTGTCAACATGAAGGTAATTTATTAAATTATGCATATTTTTTATGAGCTACAGTTGACACTCAGTTATAAGTTTCAACATCAAATTACTTCAATTTGTGACAAAAATTCAGACAAAACCAGCACACTGCTAAAATGTAGCATGTATTTTAGCGTAACTACACTCACCCTGAGTGTACATTTTTACATAGTCACTTCGATTACAGTAGTACTACTTCGTGAGGGAAATATACTCTGTTGATACTGGACCTTAAAATTTACAAATTCCAAGGGGTGAGCCTAATTACCTCTGTGACGTGCTTATCGCCTTCTTGCCCTATTTCTAGTGAATTTAGTGTTTTGCCAATTTCTAATTGGCATTTACACCACACTTGTATTTTACTCTTCAGGGCTTTTGCCACCATTCTTATACTACTTGCTGATTTTGCCAACTTCCATGCTGAGTACGAAAACTTGCTTTTCTCCCAGTAATAATCTTCTGCAAAACTAAATACAAATTATGGCAACTTGAGTGTTTCCCCCCTCTATCTCTTATGAACTTTCCTCATACATGAACAGATAAGATATAATGGATATTCATATTAGTTAGGCAAAAGCTGGAATTGCTTTAAATAATTAGTATTGCACTCCTGCAGCTTAACTCTGTGTTCAATATAATTTTTTATGCTTGTTTTATTTTTGTAACTATTAAGTGAAAACCTTTTTTTATGACTTCTCTGTTTACTCCATTACTTTCTTATTATACTACTGGAGGAGGGGTTTCTAACCTCGGGACTTCCTCCTGCATATTTCCATATACATAAATAATGGGTGTTTACCATCAATATTTATTTATTCATAGCTATGTAATGCACTTTGCCCATGACATGTTGCATCACTTCATGCTATAAGGTAGGCCAAATCTTGGAAATACGAAGCACAGGTCTAACCTATATATGGCTCACATATCAAGGGGACTATTGAAAGCTATCAATACCACTTAACTTTTTCGGTCTGATGTATTTCCAGTGCATCGAAAAAAAAAAAACAGAAAAAAAATCATAGTAAAAGAGAACAGGAAAGGGAGGACACTGGTCTTTAACTGTTTCTACATCCTACAGCACCAGGAAGACATGGTTAGAAATTTAGGAACACAACAAAACATAGCCATTCATAACTGTGGTCAAATATGTACACTATTGCAATTTTTAAATAATATTGCATGAGTGTCGACCACACGGCATGTCAGCGCTTTACAACAGTGAAAAGCGCCAAGATCGGAGACAGTATATGTAACCGATGTGCAGTTCAAATGCTGTCTGCTATGTCTTTTGCTTCAGGTGTGCACACACCCTGCCTTTGTTACACATAAGGCCCCATTGCGCACCACTACAAATATCCAGACCATGCAGCTACAGGTATTTGCATTGATTGCTTCTGCTCCATTTTTACAATACCTCACATGTGCCCATAAATTTCCTTTATCTTTTTTTATCTTTATTTCTTGGCGCATGCACATCTTCCAGTAATAAAAAAAAAGGAAAGTGCATTGCAGATTAGACGCCTTGAACTACAGCTATTCTCACACCGACCTTTTAGCAAACAGGACTGCACAGATAACCCTGGCAGGGCACTGTACTCCTGATGTGAATAATGTAGCAGATGATGCTTGTACCGGAGAGTGCTTTGCGAGCTTGCTTGCGCATACTGTTGCCAATCCTGCTGCTTCTTGCCACTTAGGACCCTGACGTGCTGCGCGGTTGATGGTCTAGCAATATTGATAAAAATTTGCAAGAGTGTACTTTAAATAAGCTCTTAGCTCTTTCTGTACTTCGAAAATGTGGTCATTTTCATTGCTTCTGTGTTTTAATCCTCCATTTCAAGAAATAGTAGTCACAACATATACTTTGACATATAAAATTGCTGCCATTAGGGAACATCCCAAGACTAGCAAGCTCCACTTTCAAGCCATCCCTCCCCGAGATATTTAATCGTCGTTTTAGACAATAGCAAAGAGGAAGAATTTGCTCAAATATTTCAAATAATCTTTCTGTGAAGCTAGAAATAAGCACTCGAACAGTGGAAATTTCTTTTTGCAATTTTACTGCAGGGTAACATGCACACTTGCAACTCTCCTCTTTATTTATTTATTTATTTATTCATATTGCCCACAGCGCCTAAGTGGCATTACAGTGTGTGTGTAGGGGGGGGGGGGTACGTACATAACAAACATGGAAGCAGGATACAAGAATTGTTCGAGCATGGCATATAGGTAAGAGGGCAGTATTAGTTCTCAATGCAAAACAAGCGAGCATACGCATTCAAAGTGCCGTAGCAAAGCTGGCATTATCAGTAATATGCACAACGGCTTATGGTAGATGATTCCAGTCACGGATTGTTTGGGGGAAAAGTGAATTTCTGAGCAGTTCAGTTCGGCTTTTGTATTCGCGTACCTTGTGCACATGGTCCAAACGGCTGGATACATAATGAGGTTGTAGAATGTACCTATCGCGGACTATGCCAGTTCTAGAATTATAGATGTTGTAGAAGAACTTTAGTTGTAATTTTTTTCTTTTTTCTTGAAGCAGCTCCCACACCCCAATGTCTGCTTTGCAGCAGTCATGCTAAGCTGTCTGCTGTAATTACCTAAAACATATCGAGCTCCGAGATTATGCACTTTCTCAATTTTATCTTTGTCAGTGTTCGTTGCAGGATCCCAGAATGTACAACCATATTCTAGGATAGGCCTTACATATGTTTTATATAACGGATCACAAACTTGTTTCGAAAAGAGCTTGGTGTTCCGTTGCAAGAAACCCACCATTTTGCATGCTTTTCCTGCGATATGGTCAATGTATAGTGCCAAGACATAGACCGTGTAAGATATATTCCTAAATACTTTAATTCTAGAATGCTGCCCAAGCAAGATTTATTGATGTAGTAGGTTGTGCTCTCTACTGTTTTTTTTCTTGTGAAATGCATGTGAACCGTTTTCTGCATGTTTAGTTGCATGTTCCCTTTCTTGTACCATGTATATGTTCTATCTAAATGATTTTGCAAATTTTTAGCATCATCTGAACAGGTTATTTCGCAGTACACATCACAATTGTCGGCGAATAATCTCACTGATGACAGAATATTTGTAGACACATCATTTATAAAAATTAAAAATAACAAAGAACCTAGTACCGATCCCTGAGGTACGCCGGAGATTACATGAATAACATCCTATGTCTTCACCACTACGTATTGTGATCGCAGTGTAAGGTACTCCTTCATCCAAGCGATTACTAGAGGATTAATGTTAAAACAATGCAGTTTGTAAACTAATAAGTCATGATCCACTACATCAAAGGCTTTTTTTGAAGTCGATAAACACAGAATCTGCACAATTCTCTTGATTCAGCACTTCCCACACACCGTGAACAAATTCAGTTAATTGCGTGACACAAGATACACCATGCCTAAAACCATGTTGTTTAGGGTCAATCAGCAAATTAGTGTTAATGTGATTCATAATCCTAGCGTATAAAATGTGTTCCAGGGTTTTACATGACATTATTGTGAGTGATATGGGTCTATAATTGCATACATGTTGCGGGGCCCTGATTTATGAACGGGAACCAACACAGGCCTGTTTCCATTCATTTGGAAGGCAACCTGTGAGAAGTGATTTTGCATGCAGCACTCTTAAACATGGAGAAATGAATTGCGCACACGACTTCGTGAGGCCGCATGACAATCCATCCGGGCCAGCTGCTTTGGAGGGTTCCAACCATTCTAGCAGTGCTCTAATATCACTTCGATCAATCACTATGTCTTCCATCCCTTGTATGTTTATATCTTTAGGGTAAGGTGGTAGCTTATATTACTTGAACATAAAATCGAAACAATCTGCACTCCTGAGCATGTACCAAAGCTTGAGGCACAATTAAAGCAGCGCAGCTGTTGAAACGAATAAATCAGGCAACTTGGACATTTTGCTGTATTCACCCCTGCTGTCATCCAAAAAGTTATGCAGTTGAGTCAGCCAAAGCGCACATTTTTAATAGTTTGTTTAGGGAAGTGCAACAAACACTAAAGGTCAATTCTCATATCTAATTTTTATTTTTTGAGACAATAGAAACTAATAAAAAAAATTGCAGTCTTCAATTCAAACAATTGTACCTTCTACAAGAGTCTAAAGAAAATTATTAGCAACATGTCAGAGAGCAAACAATCAAGTTGACTGATTTGCTGTGGCACAGTGAGAAGACAAATAACAGCATATTGTTAAATGTAGAGTGAACAGGCTAACTATAGTAGGTGCACAGTGACTGCTATACATACCGTGAAAATTCTAAGCTAGACTATGAGTGAAAATTTATAATGAAAAGAAAGCAACAAACATTAAATTCAACAAGCCCCAGAAAATGCAAAGCACACTCCGAAATTAAGTGTCAGCCTTGAGAGGCCACTTTAACTAGCTTTTCTTTTGTGAGGTTTTATTCTAGGGTAGATTTCATGTCTTTTATAACCAACAGCCACCTAACAAATACACCTATAAGGTCATGACAAGCTGAACTGACTCTAAGAAAACACAGCATGGAAAGATGCTTTGAATTAACTTTTTAAATGTGAAAGGCAAAAAGGTGTGATTTTTAAAGGAGACCAAAATATCTGCATAATGATAGTTAGCTTTGAAGCACATTTTCATAAGCAACTGCACTGAAATACTGACTCCACGGAAATAAATAATTCAAATGTATGCATATTTCAGGTTCCAAGCTATATATATACATAATAGAAAATCGACTTTTAAATTCAAACATGAAAAAATTGATATTCTTCTGCAACTTTTCTGTCTTTAAGTATGCATCTCCTTTCAATGCCTTTTGGAAACTTAAGACAAAAAAAGATAAAAGATACAATAACCCTAAGGCAAGACTGTGTAATCGTACTATGTGTTCCAGTAATGAGTGATTATTGGACCCACTGCAGCAGAAAGTAAAATACAATTTTCTAGTCACTTCTTGCAGTGTGGGGTATTGTTAATTGGAACAGCAATGTATTTTGCCACACATTTTGAGCACATATATTTTTAAACTCATGCTGCATCCACAGAATTTCTAGTGAATAGGTATGCTTTGTGTGCCCAGCTGGCTTCAAGTTGACAATTGCAACATGCCTCTCAATGTTTTTCAACTATAAAATTAATTATTTATTTTAGATAATTTCCATCTATTACTGCTTATCACACAGATCCTGACATTCACCATCTTGAATGATGCACTACCAAATAATCTCGTACTCAAATGCATTGCATTTCATGATTACGTAATGCCTTCCCTAAAAAAACTGGTAAAGCACGTCAGGCTGATAGATAGGCCTATTCAGACCACTGCGTCTAGTGCTCCCCAATGGCAGAACATCAAAATGTACAGACCTGTGAACGATGAAATTCTTATGCAGGTACTGAAGACCTTTGAATAGCTGCATCATGATGCACTTCACCTGAAAAGTAAGAGAGCAGGTGGTGACATAGCAAACTTACAAGGGCACTGAACAAAATAGTGCAATAGCGTTTAGACTGGAAGATGGTATGATTAATCTAGAGAGAACATTCCCAATGTAAACAACAACAAACAAAACAAAGCCAGCGTTTCCTTGCAGATCCAATGTAACGCTCCAAAATGTAAGCCAGCACAAACACTTGGATGCTAAAATCTTGTCTAATCTCAGCTAGACAGCTCATGTGAAGACCATAACCACAATGGCCATGAAGAAGTTATTCCTCCAGTGGATGCCGACACTGAACATTTAGCATGTCACCGTTGCCATACTGGTCCTTAAATATGGTAATATAATTTGGTCACCTCCACAAGCAGTGGTATCAACATGCTTGAAAACATGCAGCAGAAAGCAGTTAGACTTATTTTCACTCATTATCGCCACATGGATGCCTCGACAGAATTGTTAATGTCATGCAGGATTACTTACATTACAAAGTCAAGCTAAACTTCACCACCTAAGTTTTTATATATACTAGTGCACAAGTGCTTTAATGTAAGCCACTAAGATACATTGAAACTAAGCAAACTAGAGAAACGCTTCGATGACAAAATTTCACACTTCAAGAATATTCATGAAACAAAAGCAAATTCTATTACTCCTTTTTCTTCTAGATGCATATGAGAATAGGATGATTTTGACCAGCTTATGATACAGCAGCATAATATAAATTTCGAGAGCTGGCAGGAAAGGGAGTACTACCTGTGGTTTAGTAGTTGATATGTCCTGATGAATGTAAGTGTATCACATGTCATGCTTTCCCTACCTTTGCGCATGGATTGTTTTTGGCACATACATTATTGTCCTTGCATGATTTTTTGCATTATTTCTTTGGTTTAGGCGGCTCTTAATGCCTGTAGAATATGAACTTCTATGCTTACACTAACATTATGTATTGTGCATGCCTTTCTTTCTTTTTTTGTTTTTGCAGTTTTCTTGTTTGATTATATAGCTGCAGACTTTCTAACAACTATATGTGGCCTAGATTCCCTGAACAGACAACAAATCATGAATTATACTATCTTTAGATGCACCGAATTCAAGATATACGTCAAGTACAGCTTCAAGTGTGTTGAGCAGGACTCCACATACAATTACAAAAATTAGAGCTAATGGTCAGGTAACATCACTGATGTGGGAGTCAGTCAGCACAGTGGTTGCAAGTTGGGCATATTAGTATACATACTTGCAAGCCATACTTTGATAATTTGATTGTCTCAGTAAAAGATGAGGGGATTACCCACTTAATGGATAATGAGGGACAAAAGACAAGAAGCTCGCTTTGTGCTCCAAGGGAGGTGACAGCAGAGGACCAGGCTTATCCCAATGTCAGATGTGGAGAAGTGCAGAGTGATGGAGGAGAGAACACATGTGTAACTGCTGGTGACATGGTCATTGTGTAGGTTGTGAGCAGTGCACCAGGCTGACTGGCACAAGCATCAGTGTTAAGCGACATCACTTGACCACTACCTCCGTATGTTCATAATGTATGAGTAAGTCCTGCTTAACACACCCTACCACGTACATGCAAAAGAAAATACAGCATGAAAAGATCCTTTGAGTGGACTTTTAAAATGTGAAACGCATGCATATTGAACATTGTAACATTAAAAGATCTAATTAATGAATCAGTATGCAGCGGACAATTTGAGGCCCCATACCATGGTTACAGCTACTTCTAAGCACTCTTCCCTCAAACCCACCCTTGAAAACAAAGAAATTAAAAACGGAGAAAAGCAAGACATGTTTGTCGTCCCCCTTAAAAAATGATGTGCTTTACATTGATCACAAGCCGATTAACTTTACCAAGTAGTTTTCAATGCAAAAAGAACTCGCGTCGCTAAACCTAGAATATATTTTAGCAGAAATACAATCACAATTGGTAATGTTGTTTGGTAAAACCATTCACAATGACCAAGTGTGCATACTACAACTGCAGTGCAGGACTAGTATTTCATCCAGATGGAACGATAATTGCTTAAGTTTTGGCCAGACAGAAGAGTAATGCTGCAGGTAGCATCCCGAGGGATTCCATATTTTACAACTACTGCTCCAGAAGGGCACATGTAACTGGCAAACGGAGGCCTCAGGAGAGTACTTGACATTATAATAAAATAGGCGGCACAGTATCTCTGGGGCACCCAAGTGGCAGTGGGGTCAAAGCTGAAACCAGGGCAGTCTGTGCCTTTCGGCAGCTGGGGCCAGAGCATGCCGATGCACCCCCATCACGTGAAGTACTCGGTAAGCCCTGAATCCACGGACCAGTCCAGATTGCCGCCTTGGTGTTCCCATTGCTCTTTTGGTGTCCTGGAGGTGCCGCAACTATACTCAATAATGACATGTTGTTAGAACATGTATAGTTAATAACGAAACTCTGTAACAATGTTGTTACAACCAGGGTTTCGTCGGTGGAACTTTAGCCATTGTTATCATTGCATCTGGCCAAAACGCTGGACACACTATTCATTTCACGTGAATCTAAGCTTTAATTTTAAACTACGTTCTCATAATAACCTTTCCTAGGGGTTGTCAGTACAAAGCAATAAATAAAATGAGGTAACAAAACAATGTTTCTTTTTTTGGCCTAATTGGATAGCCGTAGACTCTCTAACAACGGTAATTTGATGTTGGGTGCTACCAGCAATAATATTTACTGTACCTGTGACTCGGAAAATGGACTTTGCATGTTGTCTAGCAGGCTTGCCAGGTCTTGCTCGCAGTACTCCATCACGAGAAAAATACTGAAACAACGCAGGCAGACGCATAAAGCCCACAAACACCATACATGTCGATCTAAATGTAGGAAATATGGGCTCGGAGGGTAATGATGCCAAGGTATACACGATAACTTGCCTTTCCAAGCTTTTTCCAACAGCAACTTCTTTCAGGTTGACAATGTTTTGGTGCTGAATATTAAGCAAGAGGTTGATCTCCCGCAACCCGCTGACAGGAATGCCTGCGAAAGGTCTCATCAACTTAAAACAAGAAACGCACTAAATTTCGACCGCCAGGCTAACAGACGAGTAATAAGCTACTGCAGAACACGTCGGTGGTATTTACCGTCTTTTTCCTGTTCCATTCGTACTTTCTTCATTGCAACAACTTCTCCAGTCTTCAAGTCCTGAGCCCTATCTGTAAAAATAATAAAACGTGGCACCCTGAAAGGTAGCATCGAACAGTCCATACACTGCAACGAGACGAAACGTGTGGAATTTGGATGAAGCACTTACAGACGATCCCATATGTGCCTTCTCCGATTCTGTTCAGTTTTTCAAAGTCTGTAACTAATCGGCACCGACCTGTCTGTAGCAAAAGATCAACTTTTTCAAAAATGCATGATGCGCGCAACGCTAAATACGAGTTTTAATAAAACATTCTGAAGGACAGCGACACAAAACAGCGACACAATACAACGACTCATTACAACCATACACAAAACTTACAATGTCCTTCTCTGGGATTTCAAAAAACTTTCCAGTGGACAACGACGCTAAAACAACGCGTTTCTCGGGCGCTGCTTGGTTTAAGCCGGCGTCCATGATTACTTTAACAAATCATAAACAAAAGTGTGCGAACGTTCAAAGCTACAGAGCCGGCCGGCAGAGCTGAAGCTGAGGAACAATTGGATTGGACTTAGATCGGACTGGATTAAATCACCGCAAGAAAAGCACAAGCTTGTGTCAAATTATTTCATAGTTGCAATAAAAAATAATACTTTTTCAACTTTTATTCAATTACATTTTTACTTTCTTTATTTTTAGCACTTTTATACTTACACGCCGCTTTGCGATTGTTACCGCGTGAAGCGCTGCAAGCTGCTCAGCGCCTGAAATGTCGGCTGCTTGAAGTAAAACCGCAGGATGGGCATTGAAAGGGTAGTAATTGGTAAGATATCAAAGTAATTAGTTCAAAAACTACATGATGACCATTTCTTTTAACTGCGTTGGCATGATAGTTCTCTTAGACGTCACGCTAATGTCGACTTTATGCGAGGATAGACTTACAGCGCTTGCATGTAAACAAAGTAAAACGCACTCGTCCTTTCCAATGTCGAATCGCCAACGGACACAGTTTGTTGTCTTTCAGCAGTATGAGCGCTAACTGTAAGGTGTATCGCCTAATGCCTCTCCCATAACGTTAATGATCATTTTGTTGCAAGTCTAATAGCACCAGTTGTCGTTGAAGGTGTTGCGAGATCTGCATTATGGGCCGGCATGCTACCGATGCATCAAATGTCTAATGCTAGATATGTATCATCTGTACTTTCAGGTGGTGGAACAGGATTTATTGGAGCAGCACTAAGAAATGCCTTGAGTAAACTTGGTTATGATGTAATGATTGTGTCAAGGAAGCCTGGTGCCAATGTGCTAACGTGGGTATGTATATAGTAAAATAACATTAAAAGTAAATTATTTTGTCGTAAACCCTTTCGCGAAATCATTTCACAAAATTCAGTAGCCATTATGACTTGCGTTGAGTCGTTCCTTTTACTCTTTATTCTGCTGTATCAGCGGCAATTTCTGTGAGCGGTATATATGCTAAGCGACGTACGCTTGTATGATCGAACGACTGGCCGCGTGCCTAATTGTGAAATATATATGAATGCAGTTGCGTGAACAATGAACTTCATCAGTTTCAGCTCGTTCCAATTAGCTTAAATGCATTTTGGCGTATAAGTTCAGCCACTTTAGCATTCTTAATTCTTTCTTTTTAACGCTTTCCTTCTATATATATTTTTTTCTTGCATGGAAGTGAGTGTCAGGTGAATAAACTCAGCTTGATAATTTGGCAGTGATTAAAGCATGCCAATAATGTAAACATAAGCTTTATAATTTCACTTTTTGACATGATTTGGCTTGTCACAGCCACATCACATAGGATACATGAAGTATGTAGGAATCTATCACAATTGCTGATTATAGTTCAGTCTGCTTGTCACTATTTTTTTATTTATTATAGAACTGCTATATTGCTTACTGGTAAAGTGTTTCCTATCTGCTTTGACACTGCATCACTGAAGGATCAATTGGTTAATTCTATGTCATTGCCAACTTCAGGCTTCTTTGAATTATTACTTTGGAGCACAGCATTACACCTCATGAAAAATAGACTGTGAACACATTAATAAGCATGCAGTCTTGGTGGCAATACTTACCAGCGATGCTCTAGTTATTAAAAGAAGTAATACACTCTTGTGAGTATGGCACATACTTTTTTATTTTCTTTAAGATCTTGGCCTAAAGTGATTGTTGTTGTTCCCTTCCCACAGACTGACCTGGCAGAAAAAGGCCTTCCTGAGTGTGCAGCTGTTTTCAGCTTAGCGGGGCAGAATGTCATGGATCCTTTGCGAAGGCATGTGCATATGTGATATTGAGTGTTTCCACCGTGTGCACATTTTCTTGTGCTCCATTTTGTTTTGCAGTTCCACAAGTAAAAATAACTGTGAAGTTATGAATTTATAAGCTCCGCTCCATCTCACCCATTACATTCAGTGCTCTGAAACCTATGCATCCTGTCAGCCAACCATGAACCTGCTGTGTGTCTTGGGGAAGGAAGAAGGCTTGTCTGTTGTGCATTTTTGATCCACTCATAATCCTTTTATTCAACTGGTGTCACATGCAGGGGGATTATTAATGAACAGTGGAGGAGCTTTGTTCTGATTCTTATTCCTGGTTAGTTTACCGGACGTCGTATAGTTTTTGCTGCACTACAGAAAAAGGTCAGACAAAGGTGTAGTTTTGGTGCCTCTATTCTACCCTGCTCATGTGGCTAAATGAGTAATCCACAACTTAAAGAGGCCCTGCAAGGTCGTTTTTGGATAATCATATTTGTTATAGAACTATTCTCAGCATGTCATAGAACACAGAGCAAAAATAATTGTGAAAATTGACCTGCCCAAACGCAAGTTATTGGTCAGAGAAAATTCAAATACAAAGAAAATGAGAGCTACCCTCCACTCAAATTTTCGCGGCTTTAAGATGCAGATTTCACTTTCCGATAACGTCTTATGGTGCCTTAATGGGAGTTGGCACGCCCAGGTTGGCAAGCCTGCTCAGTGATGGCGTTCCATGGCCTCCGTGATCAGTTGGTGCATGGTTTAATCTCAGAGGCCATTGCTTCACATTTATAACAGCTCCCGTGAGCTGGCTGTTGGCACGCCAAAGTGCTCAGCATGTGTTGCATCATTCTTGTGATTGCAGCACCTAGCCCGTGGCTCTGTGATAGATAAAATGGTTGTAAAATGCAGTGACGTAGGTTTTTTCGCAGTACTCGCAATATTGTGCGAACTTAAATCGCACATTACATTTTTGACCAATCATCATAGCGACACACTTGTTCGTCACATCCTGTCTACGAAGTGCACAAAAGTGCCACATTGAGGCGATGACACCTGTGCTGTTCAGCAAGCGCTCACTGGCACATTTCGGGGCCCCTTTAATTCAGTATGCCTTTCTGTGTGCCATGTTTGGTTTGAGCTAGAGATTTTACTGGAAATACAAAGACAGAAAGGACAACTAGTGGCAGGTGCTAATTTGGTGGTAGGACAGCGTGACCTGCTAACTATGCTGTCTTGTGTGTCAGTCATGACACACAACATGACCCTTATTGGAAGCTTTTTCATAGCCTGATGCATATTTGATTTCCATCCTATGTTACTCTACAAAAGGGGTGCATTGTGCAGGTTTGGCATGGATATCATTAACATTGTGAGACTTCTTTAAGTCCACTGCAAGACGAAGGCCTCTTTTAGAGATCTACATATCACATCTGTCCTGCATCAACTGCACTGTTCCTACAGCTGCAGATTTCTTAATTTCAACACTCTGTTTAATTTTCTATCGCCCTATGTGCATCAGCTGCATATTTGTAGGTGGCAGGTGATGTACCATGTGCCAATGCTTTGGAGATTAAAACATGATAAAATGGGAACATGTAGAGGAAGAAAAATGTTGACAACCAGCAGAATGTTTGCTTTTTTTTTTAACATTTAGTTGGTTGCATCTTCTGAAAGTTAAACACAGAAACTATCCACATACAAATGGGTTAGTCCATGCCAAACACACGAGCTAAAAGATCTATCCTCTCCAATTTTTTTTTAATATGGACAGTTATTAAGTCTGAAAAAATGTGAAAAAAAAATTGTGTGACTGAGCACCATTTGAATTGTATTGTTATGAGCAAAATATGATGTAAAAGAAAACAAAAAAATAATCTTAATTCAGTGAAAGCAGAAATTTTGTCTCAATACCTTAAAAAAATTGTGCTTCGCTGTGCACTCTCGTATATAGGCCCCGACCTTATTTTTAATTTAAGTAATTAATTAATTTTTATTTATTCACAATACTGACAGTCTCTTACAAGACCAAAGCAGGAGGGCATTAGCACTGCAATGCAATGAACACTACGTAACTATATTTTGACAGGCGGCATAAAAAACAGTACCTATTTTTAAACAGAAAATAATAATGCTAGTTACATGCAAACAGGACAGCGGACTGATTTATGCACCACAAAAGATACACACACCAAGAAAGCAGCCAATTGGCTCTTTGCTATGAATTTCTGTTACGCCATTTCAAATCAAATAGTCGCAATTAGAAAACCTGAACATTATTCCAATAGTTTTCAAATATTTCACATCGTCAACTGTGCACGATCGAATATGAAATTGAAGCAAGAAATGCGATTAATTTTATCCCTTGCTCAGCGGACATAATGTACCAGAGCACGCTGTTGCTTAAGGAGCTGGGCTTTTGTGGTAAAACCACAATGAATCATAATAAAATATTGTTTAGACATGACACTCGGCAGTGGTTATTGTTTGGATACTATTTATAGATGCAGCACATGTGTCATTTTGTCACATTAAAAATTAAGGCATTTCATTGCGACATACTTCATACAATAGTGGGACCATCTGCCGCAGCCATTGGGAATAAAGAAAAAAGTGCTTTTCTTTCGCTCACTCTGCCATTGCCGCAGATGATCCACATTTCTGGTTTGGGCGCAATGGCATACACAAACAGTATTTGGGCCGCAAGGCTGCCTTTCTGAACTTAGTGTGGTAATGCATGACTGCGTTTACTCAGAAGAGCACCGAGTTTGCTAACAAACTGCTTAGTTATTTCGAAGGCTCCCTTCGTGCTTTTAAAATAGAGCATGCATGCTTTTTAACATGCACTATAATGACAGAAACATTCTAGTGTCACAAATACAACGATGTGCAAATTGTCTTATATTGCTGGTGAGAAGGCTGTATATTATTCGCAAGGTATTAGAAAAAGGTTCGATATTTGATTTGCTTCTAGCACTATTCAGTTCACATTCAATTTGACTTTTTTTGTTCTGGTTTTCATTTTGGTTCACCCACTGAACACTGTTTAGTTTTGGTTCAACTCCAAAGTGAAAAAAAAATAATAGTTCAAACCAGTCTGAACTGGCTCAAGTTGCTTGTCAAGGGCCCAGTAACACTTTTTCACACAACAGCCTGTTGTTAATTAGCACTAACAAAGAGGTCAGCACCTGCTCTTCACAGTTGCACTGGGGACAAGCAAAAATTATGTGCTCAGTTATCTTGGGTACTTTGCACAGATCACAGTCTGGCGTGTCTGGACTCAGATGCAGTGCAAATATTGTCGTGTAAATGCAATGCCTAGTCTGCCCCCCTACGCAATACGTTGAAAACCATCCTAACTGCGACGCTATTTCTAAAATCACAGGAATATGGTGTGTATTTACGAATGAGGCAGCATAGTTGAGCCACAAGTGCAGGTAGTGCATGGATGAAGAGCTCCAGAAAAGATGGCCAACCTGAACTGAAAATCGCTGATTTTTCTTTTTAGTTTTGCTCTGGAGTGCAAAAGATTAACTCTCCAGTTCAGTTCCAGTTCAAGCAAACGTATTTTTTTTTTTTTCTCTCCCCAGTTTTCAGTTCAGTTTCACTTCAATAGGGTACCTTGTCTGCAACACCCTCCTGAGAAAAATGTAGTCAGTGCATAACATTTCTCGCCACCCTGAGGTGTTTATTGCCGTGAGGATGTACTGCTGGTCAACGATGCCGTATGAAGTAGACCAAACTTCACAAATCTTTTGCCTAAAAAGAAAACATTATAAAACCAGGAAACAAATTGCTGGGTGTCCTTTTATGAAACAACCACCCTTTCATATTTGTAAGTGGCCCACCTCAATGTGGAATTTACAGGTGAAAATGTGATACAAATATAATTTTTGCATCTTTGGTATAACTTTTCTCTAACATTTCATGGTTGCATGCCAAAATATTTTAGCCAGTTACTTGGACGCAATGCCAGTAATAGTTAACAAAACAACTATGGATAAATCTTTAAAGCTTCTATAAAGAATGTCAATTGTGCCATAAATTGTCCTTTTTGCCCACATTATAAATATATTAGGTATAAAGTCAGGACCTACAATTGAGAATGCATAGTAAATCATAACGTTTCTAAGTTATTGAGTGGAAATTTCCACTTTCATTGAATTAAGGTTCATTTTTTTAGTTATTTTTTTTCTTATACAGGTTTTGCTCTTAAAGGTCAAATTCTAGTGGCACTCAGGCAGACTAAATTTTTTTTTTAACAAAATACTTCGGGAATGCATTTTGTTTAGACCCAATACACGACCACAATTTTTTAATTGGAAGTCGGAGGGAGTCGAGTTTTCGGCTGATGCATGTAGCGCGGAATGACTGAAATACACATAAAATTTCAAATAGCCATAGTTGGCTGTTTTGGCATTTGTGAACTCAAGTGATTAGCTTGTTCTGAAAAATTCATCGGGGTTAAAGTAATAATCGAATAATCAGAAAGTTTATCTATCACTCACTCAGCCCTAAATCCAAAGTCCTTCGGTAGCATTAGTGTCAATGCCTCAAGCCTCACTGTGTGTCGAGACTAAAGTAAAGTAGTGACAGTAATACAATATTTTTCGCTTCACATTTTTATCTGCAACACTGCAAGGCTTACTGACTAAATGTTTGATAATAAAACTCTTGTTGTAAACTAACCTGACATCTATTCAACCATAGGTGGACCCCTGGTTTCCGGCAGAATGTCTATGCAAGCAGAGTCGAAACAACAAAAGCGCTGGCTGATGCTATCCAAAAAATGGAGAGCCCACCTAAAGCATTTGTCTCCATCTCAGGAGTTGGTAAGCCTGATTTTAATATCTTTTCTAAAGCATTTGTAAAACAGCAACAGTTTCAGGTAGTTTTGGCTCCTGTTACTACACATGTAGGTGTCTTGTTGACATTTAAATTATAACTGTCTGCTTCAACACAGGTGAATTTGCTTAAATTCACTAAACAGGACCATGAGATTCCTCACTGCTAATAAATTTCGTATTTTTATGATATTAAATCCAACAGTCATGGTCCCCATGAGATTCTCCAAAAGCTGTGCACAACTTAAATGAGAACTCCCTATCTACATGTCCATGATAGTACATACACATATTAAAGCACAGACACCATCAACTACATTTTCATATAAACACATGAGTATTATATGTATCAATTGGTTTCACTTGTATGGGAGACACTTATACACAGAATTAACACACCTTAGGAGAAATGAAAATAAAATATAACCTGAGCTGTTTGTGAAACCAATGGTGGGTTTTCAGGATTATTCTGTCACAAAATATCTATTTTTTTAATTTGTAAATATTATGCCGAGTTAAGTTAAATTTTAATTGGTTGAGGCAACTATCTTGTCATTGTTCTCAAAAAGGAAGTTGTACTCAAGAGGAATTTTTGCCACAAATTCTGAATATGCTTTGCTATTGTAAAAGGTTTTATTCCAGAAATAAAGAAAAGGCAGATAGTGTTCTAGACAATGAGCATTTATTTGGTTGCCAGTGACAATTTGGCCTGTTGTCATTATGGTCCTGAATTCATGCAATGTGCTTATTTTAATTTTGTGCTTCTGTGTTTGACATACTGTCATTGTGAGAATATAAAAAAAATTGTAATAGTTACATCACTTGACAATATTTATATATAGTTATGGGTGCAAAATAGTGGCTTGTTGGTCGAGTTGGTTCATGGTACTTGGTAAGGGTATGCCAGCAAACAGAAAGGATAACTAGAAAAAATTGTGATGCAAGACACAAAGTAAGGAGCAGGAAGGGTGCGCCAGCACCCTTCCTGTTCTTTTTTCTGTGTCCTGCCTCACGATTCTTTCTAGTTATTCTTTCTGTTTGCTGGCATACCCTTGCCAAGTTATGGCTGGTTAAACACTACTCAACTTCACAGGTGAAAATGTGGCATTTTCTGTGGTTCAAGCACTTTATTTTATGATGTTTATTTTTGGGGGGCAATTACAAAATGAAAAATAATGTCGATGGTGCAGGATGGGTGATGCTGTGCACAAATTCATCCATACAGAGTACATCAGCTCTATTTAAAGAGACACTAGAGGCAACTATTAAGTCATCGTGGTCTGTTAAAATACCATTTCAGAAACCTTGTAGTGCTTGTTTCTTGTTAAGAAAAGACTTAGTTTAAAAGAAAATCGCATCTGAAGGGTCTGCATGCCTCTAGCGCAATTCAAATCAGCTGCCCCTATGCAGGCAGTTGTCATGTTGCATACGCCATCACTGCCTTTTACTGTCGTCAGTGAGTAAAATGGTGCCCAACTGATAGCGATTGGTTTTTCGCTCGAAATGCAGAAAAGCGGCCAGAAACCAAGCCAAGACAGAGTTTTGACATTGCCGCTTCCAACTGCTCTTGGTCAAGTGGCGTAGACCACTTGGGCATCACGTGATGTCACATGGATATGGCATTGTCTGCTACTTGCAATTTGTGAGAATTTTGCGAGCCAGCAGAACCAGTGCAGCCCTACACAATAACGAAACTACTGAAACACGAAAGCGTGAGAGGCACAGAGTTGAGTGAAAATGAAACCTTTCTACCTACCATGTCGTTGTCAAGGGTAACATCAAAAAGTTATCTTTTGAATGAGTCGAAGTAGACAAGTAGCATTTTCTTCTACTTTATAATGCAATGCAATGATCTCTTTATTATGTGTGATTCAGTAATAGTGACAGAGTTATAATGAGGATTTTCTACATCATTGAGCTAGTACTTGAATGTCTCAGGGGAGTCTCAAATTGTGTCCTGCATTTACCTAAATTTCTTGCTTACTAAAACTCTATTCTCTATAATATTGATCCCTTAGACGTTCACTTTAGCTTGATATTTGCCTTTAGACTCCCTTCAAAGCTTGCTCCAGCTTAGGTCACACACTCAGTATGTGCAATGCAGTATTCACTGCATAGCTGCTGTTGAAGTGAAAGCAAACACAAAATAAGACTAGGCTGGTAGGCTGCTCTCTTGCTGCTCTCCCATTATTCTTTGTTGGAAACGGATGGCTGATTAGTGGCTGAGACCACAGCATAAGGTGAAACTTTCCTGAAAAAGTCTACAGAAGGTGCCATAGTCGGGCTTCATTTATTTTTGAAGATCGCATGTTTTTCTGGTGTTCAGCAGTTAACTAGCCTTGGCTTGTCATTGCCTAAATTTGTGATGTCAAAGGCAGTTGCTTTGGGTATTAGGAGGTGGTACTATAGCTATCCAGCTTTTATTTTATTTTCTGTAATACCAAGCATCTACTCCTGGTTTAAAGTGACCTGCTGGCACGACATGGTCACAGATATTTAGCGAAATAAAACAAAGACAAACAGAGAGGACCCACTATGAGTGCTCACTTTCGGCAAGTGGTCAATTCAAAACTGAAACAGGCATTTGTACATTGACAGCCCTATTTTTTTTTTTTTTGCCCTCCCTGTCTGTCCCAATTTCATCAATAAAGACCTGCGACCAGTTTCAGGTGTGTACTTTACAAATCTAACTTGACTAAGCATTCTTCTTCAGTTTGCTTACATTATTGCTTACAAGAGTAACATTAAAAGCTGCTATTGCACTACCTTAATATGAAAGTGTAGCTGCATTGCAGCTATACTACCACCACTTTCAAAGGTGAAGCCAAGTTCATATTGTATAGCGGGTCACTGTTAACTGCTAAGGTGTTCTCCTCCTGAGTGCAAGACTCCCGATCCTGCCCCTTGTCCTAGCAAGCACATTTAATTAAATGGGAACGAAATATAAGAACATGTGCATTCAGAGAGCTCGGCACATAGTATCTCATAAGGTCAAATTAAAATAGAGCCCTCAACTGGGTCATCTGTTATAACAAATATTGTTTGACGTAATAGTTCTGCGGAAACTCGCAAGGTTTTTTTTTTTTTCCTTCAACTGTGAGCCTTTTCTTTGGAGGAACCCGTTTGGGTTTCCTTTGCAGCAATAGCTATGATTGGGTGGATGTCTCACTTTCCCTTAATTAACAAATGTTGTTGCTTTAGAAGGACACTAAGAGAAAAATTATTTCACCTGTATTAGTAAATCACCCTTCTACAATACCAAAACACCACTCTTACAGCGAGAAGACGCTTGGTAAGCTAGAATATGTGCAAAAAGGAAAGACAGGTAGCGATGTCACCTTGAAGGTCCCACACTAGCTCGCTTTGATGTCATAGATATCGATGGTGTATGCTAGGGCCTCGTTAATGTTTTAACTGTAAAAATGGAGAACATTGTGTTTTAAAGGAGCCAAAGGCTGAACACTGCTAGCTTGGGGAAATCTTACTGAGCCAATGCGGCTCAAGCACAAAAAATTACTTTGAAATCTGTCACGTCATAGTGACATACTGGCATTGGGGTTTCACTGTGGAATTGAGGAAAGGGAACTATGAACTTCATTTTCCCTTCAAACAATGAACCCATTATTACAAAGTTAATGACAATTGAGGTTTTAAAGAATACTTAATCAGTCTGAAACTGATTTAGTGTTTCTCTTTAGTGACCCTTTAAGGTATAAAACTGAAATTATTCCCCTTACAAAGAAAGAAACGCAACCTAAAGTGTGTTTTATTGGCTGAGCATTGCAATATAGCAGTGAGGCATTACTTTGTTAGAGCTAGTTTGTGAAAACATAATTTTCTCTTGTTAATAAATACATCTGCATTAGCTCCAACATTATTGTGGCTGCAGTGTTATTGCAGTGCCACATTAAATTTTCTTCAGATAGCAGTGCTTACGAGGTGGTCTGGGGCTGCCACAAAGTGCAGGCTACTACAAGCCAGACCCTGTGAAGGAGTACACTGAGGAGAGTCCTGGTGGCGACCACGACTATCTTGCCAAACTCTGCACAAAGTGGGAAGCAGCTGCTAAACTCCCACCTGAAGTGAAGTGCCGAACTGTCACTGTGCGGTCAGGTAACACTTACGCCTTTTTTTAATAAAAAAGTTAATTTGCTTTACTGTTGAAGTGGTTTCAAAGAAAAGAGTGAGAAAAAATAAGGGGAACCGATGGGCTCAATTTTTTGTCAGTTACAACCATATGAAGCAAACAGACATTGAGGTCAGGAAAGCATAGGGGAAATTGACTTATTTTTTAATTAGGTTGTAGAAATAATAAAGAAAAGGGAAATAAAATTGATCAAAAATGCAACTTGCCACAGGTGGCAGCATAACCCACACCTTGCACATTACGCATGCAGTGCTTTACCATTAAGCTGCCTTGTCAGCTGTCCTGTCAACTTTCTCGGGTATTTCTGCATGTGTACAAGATTAGCCTTGGGAGTGTTAGCCAGCATCACTCGTAGTCATGACTGCAGGTGTGGAGCATCCCATCACATGTAGGCGTCACATAGTATGTGAACTTAGGAGCAGGCAAATAGCATGCACTTGTGGTTGAAAGAATGTTCCACATCCACCGCCATGGCCATGAGTGGTGCTGGCTAACACTCCTATGGCCAATCTCATTGGCGTAACCACAGATGTGGTTTGGGGGGTCAAAACACCCCCTGGAAATTTTCTGACGATCCCCTTGTTCCCGTTTTCCCATGGAACAGAAAGATTTAGGAGGTGGGCTGTTTTGACTGAGAAAGAGTGACATGGATGAAAGGGAAAGATTGAATGTGAAAGCAGGTTGAGGGCTGGTGGCAGTCCAAAAGGGGGGAGGGGGGGATCGTCAGAAAACCTTTAGGGGGTGTTTTGACCCCCCAAACCCACTCATCATATGATGAGAAGCCAACAAACAAAGGCACCAAAGAAAACATGGGGGAAATTACCTGTGCTTACTAATTGAATTAAAGGAATGATAAATTAATGGCAATAAAAGTGGAGGAAAAAATCACATATATATATATATATATATATATATATATATATATGTATATATATATATATATGTATAGAGAGAGAGAGGGGGGGAGAGAGTGGTAGTAGCCGGCATGGCAAACACCCCCCCCCCTCCCCCCCAAATAATTTACTGGCTATGCTACTGGCTAATCTTGTACACATACACAAATACCCAAGATAGTTGACGGGAGGACGGCTGCCATGATTACTTAATAATAAAGCACCACACATGTAATGTGGAAGATGTGGGTTTGATGGCAAGTTGTATTTTTGTCCACTTTCATATCCCTTATCCTTTTTTTATGCATCTCAATCAAAATTAACACCCAATTTCTTGTATGTTTTCCCTGGCTTTATTCTTTATATGATTGTAACTTTCAAACAGAAGCTATGTTATGAAAGGCTGCCCTTTTCCTTAAAGGGGCCCTGCAACACTGTTTTCAAGCCACCATATTTGCTCTAGATCTATTCTCAGCATGTCAAAGAACAGAGAGAAAAAGGAATTATAAATAATGCAATCAAAATCAATTTATTGGTGAGATAAATTTTGATATACAAGCAAAGTGAGGGTTACTCTCAACTTGAATTTTCGCGGCTCCAGATGCCACATTTCACTCTCCCGTGACGTGGTGCCAATAGAAGCAGGGCACTAGTAGAAGTCAGCACGTCACAGTTGCCAAGCCTGCTCAGCCTGTTCATGGCATTCCTATGGCCCCCGTGATCGGGTGGCACGCAGTTTGATCTCGAAGGCCATGGTGCCACTTTTATGGTTGCAACAGCTTCTGTAAGGCAGCTGTTGGTGTGCCAAAGTGCTCTGCATGTTGATGTCTTGTTACCACGGTTGCAATGCCTCGCCTATGTCTGTGCGTTACTTAAAATGGTTGTAAAACGTAATGGCAAAGTTTTTTTCGCCGTACTTGCAATATTGTGCAAACATAAATCACACGTTAACTTTTTAACCAATGATCATAGTCTCTTTGATGCCACGTCCTGTCTACGAAGTACACGAAATTGTTGCATCGACGCGATGCTGTCAGTGCTGCTCAACAAGTTTTCCCTGGTGAATTACAGGGTCGCGCCCCTAGGCAACTTCATTAACTTGGTAAGCATAATGGTCTGAAAATAAAGAAATTTGTGTCTTAACATGAAATCACATGAATTTATCCTCATATTCATGGTTTTGCATTTATGTTTTCTGCAAGCGCTTGCACATGTAGCAAGAACTATCAATCTGAAAGTATGTGCAGGTTTTCTTGAAGCAGTCTTCTCACTCTTGATTAAGAGAAAATTAAGGGACAAACAAGGCAGAGTGCTGATCTTGTGTGGCAACTTGCACTTTTCTTGCAAGGTTTCAGCTTCAACCCGACTGCAACAGAATAAGTCTTGCAACAAAATAAATGTTTATATGTGCAGTACCATTTTTGTAAACATATTACAGAGAATGTTTTTTTTTTTCTTTGGAGTTGCTTTATGTATATTTTGCTATTTCTTTGCAGTCCTAATAACAATTATAACTCTCTTGTTGCCATGTGTTGCAGTGCTGTAGCTGCATCATGGCATCTGAACCAAGTCATTTATTTATTTTTTTTGGCATGGTTGGAATAAATCTGCCTAGCTCTTGTATGTGGGCTCACGTTTCACTTAATGGGCACTGAAAATAATGACTAAGTTAGGCTGGACGCGCAGACCATTCATTCGGGTCCTACACAACTTTTCTTCAGCAGATAAAGGTAGCTTGTTAGTAGGGAAATTTGTGATCCTGAATTACCTCGACACAAATATTTTGGTGCTGATGATACTGTATGTATGACATATTTCGTGGTTTTATGGTGGACTTCGGTCACTTCTTTGTAGTAACAGTCTTGAGTTTTCCCAAGTTGGATTTTTTTTTTGCATTAGTACAATGGCTATCATTACTAGTCTCTATGAAACCACAGTCTATGATACCACAGGGAGCCACTTTAGTTCTTCAAAAGTCACTCAATTTTAATAATGTAGGACCTCCTTTTACTCTGGCTGCTCCCTTCTGATGCACTGCTTCTGTTTTATTTTTCCTCTACACGCTCGAGGCATGTAAGTGGCATTCCACACATGTTATGAGCTCACACTTGTAGATGCCATGTCCAACAAAAAAACAACTAAAAATAAACACCTTTTTTGTATTGGTAAACAAATTTGCAGGTACTACATGCTGTGGGAACCGGTTTAAGTGAACCTTCTATTTGTGTTTGCGAAGAATGCTGGTCTTGTTATTGACCATTTGGAAGTTAGAGCACATGACCAAGTTGGACACATTTTCACCAAGAAACGCCTAGCTCAACATAAAGTTGTGGTCCTTGGAACGTTTGGATTCCACGCATGACAAAGATGAAATGACGAAGACAGTGTGGTAATGACTGGATGACAATACTGGAATGATGACGATAGAAGAACTGCGACGACATGATGATGACACCAGAATGGCTACGACAGAATGAAGACAATAACAACAGAATAACACTATATGTCGACAATGGGATGATGATCTTAGAATAATGACGAATGTATGGTGACAACAGCATGATGTCAATGGAATGTCGATAACTGTATGATGGCAGTTGGATTATGAAGCTGGAATGATGATGATGGAATGAATACCAATGGCATCATGACGACAATATAACACGAATGTATGACGACAACGCAATAATGACGATGGCATGATGAAAGCGGCAGGACAATGACAACCCTACAATGACTATGGCACAATGACTATTGAACAACCATTACGGCATGATGACAACTGTAGGATGACGAGGCAATGATGAAGAAGGAATGGTGACAATGGAACAATGAAGAAGAATGACAACAATGGAATGATGAAGGCGATATGCCAATGCCATCATGACAACAGTGGGAGAATGATTCTTAAAGGGACACTAAAGACAAATACTAATGCAAAAGAATAGAAAGTTGGGCCGGTTGGTACGGTAACACGATTTTGAATTGTAGCGCGAAGTGACACAGAGTGAGTCCTCCCTGCTTCTAGTCTCTGTCTGTGTCACTTCGCGCTACAATTCAAAATCATGCCAATACTAAGTTGATGTGGACTGTTTAAATACCATTTCAGAAACCTCGCAATGCTTGTTTTGTACCAAGAAAAGACTTAGTTTACGAGAAAATTGCATCTGAAGGGTCTGAGTGCCTTTTTCAAAATTCAAGTCTCCCACTACCGAATCGTGGGAGTGGTGATGTTGCATACGCCATCACCACCCTTTGCTGCCATCGGTGAGTAAAACGGTGCCCAACAGACTGCAGTACTAAGCCAAGACAGAGTTGTGGCTTCGCCGCTGAAGCTGCTTCTTGGTCTGCGTAGACCGTTCGGGCATTCGACGACATCACATGGAAGTTGAATTCTCTGCTAGAGTTTGTGCGGGTTTCACGAGCCAACAAAACCAGCACTGCACTACGCAATAATGAAACTACTGAAACACCAAAACATGGGCAGCGCAGAGTCGAGCGAAAACTAAACCTTTCGACCGCTTGCGTCGTTGTCAAAAATAACACAAATTAGTTCTTTCTAAAAATGAAATAAAACTGGACAAGTAGTATTTTCTTTCGTTTTATAATGCAGTGTAATGATGTTTTTATAATGAGTGGTTGAGTACTAGTGACAGAATTTAAACGAGTGCCTTGGTCATTGGGCAAGTACTTGAATGTCCCAGGGGAGTCTCTAATCGTGTCCTGCATTTACGTAAATTTCTCGATTACCAAGGCTCTGTTAGCAATAATATTGACACCTTAGATATTCTCGAGCACTAATCTATCACTTTAACTTGACTTAATATTTGCCTTTAGTGTCCTTTTAAATGATAATGATGGTATGACGACGACAGCATGTTGACAATGAGATGACAATGATGACATGACAACAATCGAGCGACAAAGCTGGAATGATTATGATAGAACCACAATGGCATCACAGTGATGGCAAGACCATGAATACATGACTGTATGACGACAATGCAATGATGACTATGGCATGACAGTGGTGGTATCATCATGATGGAATGGCAACAGCATGATTACAGCAGCGTGATGACGATGAAATAATAATGACAACGTGATCATGGCGGCGGTATGATGACGCAAGGATGACAAGAGAATGGAGACAGTGGAACGATGATGATGGCTTAACAATGAAGGCATGTTCACAATGGAATGAAGGTGATAAAATAATGATGACAAAAGGACAAGGACGGCATGCAACGATACCATGTTTGTGTTGGAGCTCTCATTGGCACTTACGTACCTCACCTGCCACCCAAGGTCGCATTAGTTCGCACTATCTCCAGTGCCGGTTTGTACTATGCCCAGCATCCAACATTCGTGCAAGACAGCACCTTCGTGTGTATATATAGTATATCCACAAATATATCTGCCAAGATACCAACTGACCCTGCAGCAGCAACACCAAACCCACGAGGTTAGGCAAAGAAAGCTTCACTTAAAAAGAGCAAATGTGTTTTCAAAATGTGTTTTCAGCAGCTGGCCAAAAATGGGAGCAGGAAAAGAGGTGCTGGCACTTTTCAAGTGATTATGACTACTTCTTAGAGATACTGGAAGGGGCTTAAGGACCAACTGCAGTGAAATTTAACTCTGGCGAAATTGGTTATAAATCATTAGTTTATACTAGTGCAAGATCAAGGCAATCTTGTCAAAGCTACAGTGCCACTAATCATATAATTTTTTTAAGTAACAGCCTTTAAGTAGCACTTGATGCAGGCACCTGGTGGATAGCGGATCTGACACAGATCTCGGGACATGGCCTCTATGATTTTCAGCGTGCCACGGGCACTACCAAATCTTCGAGGTGCCACATTGGTTCTCAATGTTTCGAGTTCCATCACATTTCTAATGAGCAGTAATGCTGGTGCTTTTTTGAGATTTTAATGATGCATTGACATTATTTTGAATGTGAAATCTTGACTTCTCTATATCTACACTGTTTCAAACTAGGCTTTTTACGCGTTCCAAAATTTTGTTGCAGTTGCCCTTTATGGTAGTAGCTTCTCCACTTGCCATTCACTTTAGCATTGTGTTCCTGCATACCAAGTTGTGTGCTCCAGGTAAAGTAACCAAACACCATGTACAGTAACAGTATCCTTTTCTGCTTCATACATTACCTTTTCAGAAATTGGTTGCCGAAATGTGAATTTCCTTGCATCATGTTGCATAGTGTACATATATCAGATCGTTGTATATGTTGACTGTCTTTTATTTTGTGTAGTGTTCATTTTTATAATTTACAAATGTGGTTAAGGAGTATGTGAATATGATAATGAATACAAATTGAACAGCTTTTGTTAGTAGTTTATTTGTATTCTATTCAAGGGTATATTTAATAGTAATATTGAGTTTTTGGTTTGACTTAGTCTAATGTAGTGTGTCTGCAGCCCTCAGGGCATACAGCACAAACATCCATGAAAATAATGATTACACAGTAGCAGCTTCACGCATTTGCTGCTTGCTTTTAAGCCATCGCAGCCAAAAATAATGCTCAGCTAATGCACGAGTCTACTGCTCTGAACGAAAGCTTATTCTCTGCCTCAGGAGACATCACATAGGGACTGGCTGCTAGGCGACCATATGAAGCAAATACTTTGCATTATAACTTTTATCCTACTAATGAGAGATGCCTTGATCTTAGGCTACCTGCAAATGTGATAGATCCTATCACACTGCACTGCAATTTTTAGTGCAATAGCGTTAAGGGCGTCGTGTTGAAAAAAATCCGGCGTCGGCAGAGTTGTCCATGAGCAAAAATTTCTGTATACATTAAGTTATATGTATATGCCACGCCTTGCTATACGAGATGCGGTATATGTAGGTTATATTGCCACACCATTCTATCACTGAAGTTGCTCATACCTTGTCTTACATTCTTGACAAAGTTATTCCTTGGAATTTTGAGAATGACAGCCCACAAACAAATGTCCTGAAACAAAACATTGACACCGCATGCCTTTTATGTTAAATCTTAGACTTAAATATTAAAAGTGCAAAACAATAACAGAAACCTCAAAATGATGTAATTTCTTTGGCGTGGCTGCGCGTGACCACACAAGAGGTTGCGTTTCTAACAGAATACTCGCATTCGTGCATAGTGTTTGCCGCCATCGTTTCCCGGTAAACATTATGGTTACATAAACTGAAGTTGCCGGGAAGTGCGAGAAGCAGTAATGGATCTTTTAATGCCATTGCATTCCACTCTTGAAAGTGAAGCTTAAGTGTCCTTCAAGTTTTTACGTTGGGTTGTTGACTTTTTTCTTTGTATTCCCTTCCTCACTAACATGACCAAAACTGTATAGTGCCAGCTACATTTAAAACAATTTTCTTATGCCCTCATTGGCAGCAGTGACTGTTAGCTTTCTTGGTAGCTATTTCAGCTGAATTAATATATTTTAGTACCTTTTTAATGCCACATTCATGAAAATACACTAGCATGCTTTCAGTGCATGCTGGTGGGAAGCAGCAAAATGGCAAACTGTGTGCTCGCAGGTGTGGTGCTTGGCTCGAATGGGGGCATGGTCCAGCAGCTCTACTGGCCCTTCTTCTTCGGCCTGGGTGGGCCAGTGGCAAGTGGTACCCAGTTCATGCCTTGGGTCCACATCAGTGATATTGTTGGCATTCTCATTCATGCCATGAGCAAGGAAGGCCTCACAGGTGTTCTCAATGGGGTTGCTCCACAAATCGTTACCAATGCGGAATTCACCAAGGAGTTCGCACGTGCCATGTGGCGGCCAGCACTGTTTCCACTGCCAAAATTTGTACTGGATCTGGCCTTTAGCCCTGAAAGAGCCACTATGATGACAGAAGGGCAGAAAGTGATCCCAAAACGTACACTTGAGTCGGGCTACAAGTACAAGTTTCCTGATGTGCAGTCTGCTTGCCAAGATGTACTTCAGCGCAAGTGAGTGAGACAGCGCTCGCACAGTTTTCAAGCCAAGCTTTTTTTTCTTTGGCTTGCAGCAAATCTTAAATAAAGTTTAATGTTTTCATGGGACTGCATTTGTGTCTTGTGGAGTTCTTTATAAAATAAATTGATCGTTTTCAGTGGGTTCCATTGTTATTCTGAGTACCGTAGACATATTGTGAAAAACTCAGAATCCAAAGGTAACCAAAGATTTCCAATTGAAAAGTGGTCATTGTCACTGGTATTCAAGTTTGTACAGGCCGAATAAAGTGGCTCTTCTTGTCGGTGGACAAAACAGATAAACAGGCAATAGATCTTTAACAGACAGGAGCCTCACCAAATGGTACACCGCAAGAATAATTCAGTGCTTTCAACTGCAAAATGAACCACCAAAGGGCTAAAATTTTTAGATGGTTTGCTGGGGTCTCTCATGCAAGGGCTTCAGAGGAAAAGGAGTGCCAAAAATGAGGTGATGTGCTAGATCAGGTGACTAGCTTTAGAACATTATCATGTGGCATTAAAGAATGGCAATGTAAAGGCTAAAATTACTGATGGTGTATAGGGCCTAAATAGACAAGGGCAGAACGTATTTCAATAGAGAAAAGCTTTTACGGGATAAGCTCAACTCAAATTACTGATAATTTATACCTACCACTTCGGTGATCAATATACTTGCTTTATTTGCACACAATGCATATTCTTTCAAGTTTAAGCACACTTCTATATGAATATATTTTTCAATAATGCTGTACCTCGCTCTTTTGAAGCTTCTTTGCTACCGAGACATTTTTGGATGTAGTTTAAAAACTTAAAAACTGACCAGCTCCGCACTTTTGGCCTACTTGCAATTACTGTTAACTGTAGTTGCAATCAGTTCAGCTTCAGATATGTTCTTTATTCAGCAAACTTTAGCGTTAATGCTCAGTACAAGTGAGTATATTTTTTGTTCTATCGCTTAATTAGCTAGAATCAAGCACATTGTTAAATATTGATTACTTTGTGTTTGTTTAAATGAAACATTGTTAGAAAATCATCGAACACATCAAATTCAATTGTTTGTGCCTCGCTACTGCTTTTGTCGTTCTTTTACTGCAAAGAGAAGTTATAGTTAAGAAATGGGCTGATAATAATCTTTCAAGTGTTCCTGACACTTCGGTTTGAGCACAGAATGATGTGGCAAAAAAAAAAAATGCTTCTTTGGGAACAAACGAAGGATTGCTCATCTTCAAACTGGCCATTGTAACCACTATGCCACAGCTGTTTTGCATAACTGAACATGTAACACATACATTTGCCTCATCTTGTGCGCCGTAATGCAGCACATGTGAAATGTGTTTCACATGAGAATGTGAAAAAAAATTTTTTTTAAATTCCACATACAGTTATACTAGCCATTCTGCGCTGTGCAGCATACACTTCTAGAAGCGACAACCACAGGAAAAAAAAGTAAAAAAAGTGGCAGCACAGTTTTCAAGTGTCTACATTATATATATATATGCTTTCCATTTCGTTTTGAAAATGTAGCATAGCTTTCAAGCACAGCAGAAACAAATTGCCCTTTGGGTTGTAGTCCAGCACTGGTCTCTGGGACTCCGCAAAGCACGTGGAACTGTCAATCTGGTGGCAAGGCCTTTGCATTTATCAGCTGCTGACACCTATATAGCTTCTAGTCTGCTGCAAATACCTCTGCTACCTGCTAGTTGTGAACAAGAATGTTTTTGTTTAAAATGTTCAAGACAATCTTCACAACAGGCTTGTGAAGTAAACATGTTCGAAAGCACATCTACATACAATCAAATATGAATGTGGAAGCAGCCGCAATCAATTCCAATCTGAGTGTGTCCAACAAGAGCGACTCTGACATTATGTGACCAATTTCTGAAAAAAAAAAAAATTAAATTATGGGGTTTTACGTGCTAAAACCACTCTCTGATTATGAGGCATGCCATAGTGGAGGACTCCGGAAATTTCGACCACCTGGGGATCTTTAACATGCATCTAAATATAAGTACACAGGTGTTTTTACATTTCGCCCCTATCGGAATGTGGCTGCCATGGCCGGGATTCGATCCCGCGACCTCGTGCTCAGCAGCCCAACACCATAGCCACTGAGCAACCACGGCGGGTAACCTTTTTTTTTTCTTTTCCTGTTAGTACATCAGATTAGCAATCTTTCAAAGACAAGAACAATGTGTTCATTCCTTTGTCTTTGCATTCTCTGTGTAATTATTGCAAGAATTTAAGGATAATTATTTTTTATTGCTAGAATAGTAAATTTAAGCTATCTTGACTAGAGTTAAAATTTTTCTCAGTTTCCTGAAAAAATAAATCGGGGAAAAAAAAAACTGTTTTCTTCCTCTCGCTCAAACCTTTAAAAAATTTGGATCTCCAGTTAAGCATGATAGATGCTCTCATAGTGCACATAATGACATCCCTAAACAGCATGCACTTTCTTGCAACACCATACTGGAAGCAGAAATGCCATGACTAACCAACATAAGCAATGCCTTGTGCTTTCACAAGGGCCACTGGGATATGACACAGAATTAAGTTTGTTCTGTCAAAGAGAACTTGTGGGCACTGTGTGGTGGCATGGAACCTAGCTAGCGTTAGATAATTTCATACTTCCTCTTCAACTGGAAATGAAGTTCATGTGAAAGGAAACATGATACAAAACAATTTCATGCTTTTCAAGATGATGTAAAGCTGTCCAGTTAGAGGCACACTAATGACAATTTTATACTTTTATTTGCTATTATTTTATTATTGATTTCACTTGACAATGCACCATCTAAAGTCAGATTCCTGCATTACAGGAGACTGCAACAGATCATGAGAAAAGCTCAAAAGAGCCCAGGCCAAGTTTCACACAAAACCATTGATCAGCGTAGTGGTGCCATGACACACTTTTACATTATTTTTTAAGCCTCACGGATACAAATACGGTGCAAGTATTAAGTTCAGTTAATTACATTTTTTAGTTTTATACCCCAAAACTATAAGATTATGAGGCATGCTGTAGTGGGGGCCCCCAGATAATTTTGACCATCTGTGGTTCTTTAATGTATACCTAATGCGAAGTACACGGGCGTTTTTGCATTTTGCTGCTGTGGCTGGGATTTGATCTCGCGCCCTCAAGCTTAGCAGCACAATGCCAAAGCCACTAGGCCACCATGGCGGGTGGTGCAAGTATGCTTTCCATGAAAATGGAAGAAAACGCAGTTCAGGAAGGACAGACAGTTCACGCCAGCACTGATGGCGTCCCCAGATGTCTCGCTTATTGCATTTTATAAATTATACTCCATTTCACACATAACAGACAATGCTATGAAGGTTAGAGAGGACTTTCTAATTGTTTGCATCAGCGACCATGAAGCAGTAAGTCGCATAAGAAAAAATATTGGGTAAACATGCACTTCAATGTAAAATTATATTTATAACATGAAACGTGTTGGAGATTTAAACGTATTTACTACCAAAGGAGCAGAGCAACATGTTTCTGCAACCACTGGCCACAGTGCATCACTTATGCTCGCAACAAAACATAGTATGTCGCCTACTAGAAGCACATGCTATATACACAAGCAACATGCAATTTGACATAACGTTGTGTTCAAAAGTTTTAGTTGTAATAGATGAAGTATCTATTTCATAGAAAATGTAGGTCAAGAATAACTGCACTGTGAAACGCATCAAGCGAGACTTCTATGGCTGCACTATGTATGTATGTAGATTCCACAGTGTTGCCTGCTATGTATGAAATGTGAGTACAGAGATCCGCACTTTAGCAGCAGAATAGTGCATTAGCAATCAGTACAATGTAGTCACCCAAAATTGAAATTCACGTTAGTGTCCCTTTCAAATAGGTTAAAAACTTTAAAGCACTGCTGAAACTGATGACAATAATTAACCAATTACAATACAACGTCCTGAGATGTGCAAAGTGATTACCTACATCACATCAGCTTTATCCATGTAGATCCTGGCTACTGGGACACACCGCATGGTGTGGTGACATCAGTGTACTGTGTTCCACTATATCTTTTTAAAAGGTCCAACAAAACTGCATGAATAACTTAAATGAATAATGCACGAGACGCCAGAATCATTACTTCAGTCCTCGCAGCAAAAAAGCACACACAAGTACCTAAATTTTCTTTTTAATAAGAAAAAATTTGTGGTCTCAAGATGCGATTCAATGTTGATGAGACAATGCAGTCCTAACTCGCTGGTCTGAACACCAAGGCAACCAAAGGCCTGACTTGCTGCTGGGATATCCTCATACAATGCAAATATGTATATGCTACTTATGCTCTGTTGATCCAATTAACGTTAAAGGAGCACGAACTTTGCATGCTTTGTACATCGTAACTCAATTTTTTTAAAATCACTATATCCACATTGTCGTAGTATAGCAGGAACAAAGGATCTTCAATTTGCAAGCATTTGCATTGGAGAGCTGTATACAGAGCTTATACATAATCTGAAAATTGTGACGTGTACTACCTTATTAAGTGACACTAAAAAAGTAGTACAGCAGTCATGTAGTGATAAACTACAATTGCATACATAGTCAAGATGCCAACAGCGTTTCAGCTTGTTACAAAACTGTCCACAATGGCTATCCTATGCAATTTTCTCTCTAGGATGTTCATATTCTTCACATGATTGTTACGAGTCAACCGCTAGTTGGTCTTCGGTAAGGACGATCTTTTCACCAGGCTTGAATGCAGGTAAGCCTCGATATGGACAGCTTGCACAGCGGAAGGCATCGCCAAGGTAGCACTGAAGTAAAAAAAGAAAACGGTGTCATACTGCAGTATTTTCACTCTCATATGTATAAAATGCACGTTCACTAGAAGTAGCAAGCAGTTCAAGCAGCAAGCAATAAATTCGAAATCTGTTATCACACATTGCTTGAATGCTATGAGGATGAATGTGAAAATTATCTGCACTCTGGTTGTCTAAAGAGACAAGAAAAACATTATACCGTTGACTTTCGTTACAATGGACCCTGTAATCTGACAAAAAATGTCCATTTTATCCGAAGTCCGTAATATCCGAAACTCCTCTCTTCCAAAACATTTGTCGCGATGTGTAACAATGTTATTGCAAAGAATAAGTGACAAACATCCAAAGTAAAAAACAAACAAAGAAAGTCGCAGCTTCACCCAAGAGGCGAAGCATCGATTGCAATAACAAATTAGTAGACAGCTATGCGAAGTAGGGATAGTAGCTTTATCAGCCGTATAAAGTTGTAAACATTCGCTTACTAACTAAATGACCAAGCACGGTGTCATGCACGCACAGGTAAACATGAACACATCTCGCTTGATGATCACGTAAAGTAGCTGTCAGAACGTTAGAGTGAGGAAGCACAGTAGCAGCAGCGCGCGAATTGACCTTCATGCTGTCTCTCGCTTCAACGCGAATTAAACATTGGAAGTACAGCACATATGAAGCTACTGGCACTGGGCACACTTTGTCCACATCACACACTTTCAAGATACGGCGCCCACGTGAGAGCGTACTTTGTCCACATCGCAGATTGCTTTCAAGATACGGCAGCCGCACCATAAGCAGCAGCCACCAGAGTAGAATCCCCCCCCCGCCCCTTGTGTCTCGCGCATCAAAGAAGATCAAAGAAGACGGCACACTTCCGCCGTGCCTTCCTCCCTCGCGTGCACTATATCATCGGCTGCCCCTCGTAAGTCAGCTATCAACCCGTGTCGACATGGCAAAAGTCCGTTTTATACGCCTGATTTTGACAAAAAATGCCGCTAAATTTGTCCGCTGTAGCTGATAGTCCAGTGCAGTGTGGTCCGTTAAAAGCAAACTTCGCTGCATTAATAGGTAGAGAAAACTAAGACTGAAATATGGTCCATTATATCCGAAAGTCTGTTGTACACTGGTCCGTTCTAACGAGTGTAGACCATATCAGTTCAGACTGCTGAAGTATTCCTTGAAAACTCTTTTTTCATTAATTCGTGACATAGGTTGATTCTTAGAAGAGAAAATGAAGGTCAAAGTCGTTCAAATTCTTAAATTTCATGCCGTAATACCAGAATCGGGATGTCACTGTGACGCCTTGGACTTCAAAGTATTGTTTCGTATATGGGCCCTGGTGGCTCAGTCAAGTTCACAAAACTTGCCAAGTTCAATTTTTATCTCTTTTGAAAGCTATGTAGCCCATTTTGAGCAATAAAATATTAACAAGGCCCTACAAGACGCTGTCGAAATTTATGACCGCATCACGAGCTGGTGCAGGAACTTCAAGGTGGCGTCACCACCCATTTTTTATTTTTGCTGCTTTACTGGCCTACCAAGCCTCCACTCTTGGTAGGGCAGTATTTTTGGTATTGTAGAAGGGTAATATACTAACACAGGTGAAATCATTTTTCTCTTTAATGTCCCTTTAAAGCTTCTACTGATCACAATTTCTTGAGCACTTTCATTACATGTCCACTGTGCCTCCTGCCACAGCTTTGCAGATTTCAACATTCTATGTCAGTTCGGTTTAGCTGCAGCCAAGATAGAAGGCCCATTCGATTCGCCTGCATTTTATGAACTAGTTCATGAGTTGCTGCACTTCAGTATATGTTTCACCAGTTTGACATGGCGGCATGTGCACATCGTCATTTGTTTCACTCAGAGCAGGCTTCGTGCAGGATGAGTTAACGGCATTCCCCGCACTCACCAGAAAGGTAGTGCAGTGTTTGTACAGAAGGTGCTGTGCCGCTTCCACAGGAACAAGAACTGGCAATGAATTAGTGGGAACTAGTTCATAAAGTGCAGGGTGAATCGAATGGACCTAGAGAAAATCAATGGCTGCCCCCTCTTGTAAAGTGCACCAAAGAAAGCAGAGTGCAGAAAGACATTGTCTAGTCTGACAAGCATGTCCTACGCTGGTATTGAAGACCTTGTCCAGAGTGAAGAAGTGTTTTGTCACAAGAAAGTGGTTTAATTTCATACAGAATTACACATGAATTTTTATAGGAAAGAAGCACAAGCCTCAGCCATAAGAAAGGAGCTAGACAAACATCTATGACAGATGACAATATCAAGCATGCAAACAGTCTGATTCTGGTGGATTCTTCTTACTGATAGATAGGTAAAGTGTAAGGTAAAGTGAAAAGTCGGGCAGTGATCTTGACACCAGACGACCTGTCGTCTCTGACATTTGGCTAAAACAGCCTACAGCGAGAGTGTGGATAAGTTGTAATCTCCCTCATACATTTAACCCACCTGTGTAGGGCTATCGACGCGTTTCCCCACTTGCAGAATCAAGCAACTCAAAACTTATTGCTGTACTCACGTTTCCACATGAAGACTTTGGCTGCTGTGTGGCAGCAGCCTTGGCAGCTGCTTCACGGTCTAGTTCTTCAGCAAGACCACATGTACAGTTTTTGCAAGCACGTCGCTTCTTCTCACCACCACAGGCTACAGAAAAGAACAAAATGCAATTTCAAACCAATTATACTTCCATGCATAAGCAACTTGCTCTTGTTCTGGCTAATGCTGCTGCCATGTGAAATGCTCAATTGCTCTGAAGACATGCATGGCATAGTGCAAGTTGTCTGAACACTGCCATTCCAATTTGTACAAACATGTGTTGGTTGAAGTCAAACCTCAATATAATGAACATCTATTTAGTAAAATCCACAATGTAATAAAATCTATTGATTTCCCAATCCTAGTTGCATTGAAATGCAAGTATTTATTTTTCTAGTAGTTTACTAGCAATGTAATGCCATTTTGTAGTTTCTACTAAACAAAGTCGATATGTATCACAAAAGTGTACCAGGAGCTTTTGCTACATGGAAAGGAAACGAAAAACATTGCCCTACACAGAATTAGTGATTTTCACTTATCCTTCCTCGAGCAAATGTTGATGGCAAGCAGATGATGGAACTGACCACTGTGCCAGTAGTCCAGCCAGCAGAAAAAACGCACTGGACATGCTCCATTAGTGCTTGTAGATATGCTACAAAGCAAATTAGCAGCTAGTTAAGACAGGAAAATGCCAAATGAAAGTTGCCTCACAAGCACCTGGGCAACGATGAAGTGCATAATTTCGGTGTTGCTGCACCATGTCATTATCCCAACTGTTACCAAAAATGAATATTCAAACCATTATAGTGCCAATGGGTTAGCACATCACTGCACCAGAGTAAATAAGTAGCTGCCTAGCATTGGTGGGTCATGATGACAATTTATTGACAACCCCTTTGAAATGAGACTGTGACAAATAGTCACTTAGCCGGCTCGAGTTAGTGAGGTATGCTATACATGCTTTTTATTCTAGCATTTTTGTAAGCATCTCAAAATTTTTTTTCTTCCACAAAACTTCTATATCTGCCTTGAACCGCTATAGCAGATCCCATAGCATCAATCTCTTTCATGCTTTTTTTCCACCAGTACTCTAAACACCTCTTGCTTATCTTGACTGCTGACCAAATGACGCTTCCGTCCACTTTAAAATCCAAGTGCTTCTTGAAGGTGTACATTATTCACGGGTCTCACTGGGCGTTCCATTATGATGCGCTGAGTGGTCTCGAGATTTTTGCTGCAGCAGACGCATGCCTCATCTCATTGCGAATTTTTGCTTCGGTGTGTTTTTGTCCTTAGGCAACCAGATAGAGCCTCAAATAGCAAGGCACTGCTCTTTGTCTTATCATACAGATTTTCCCTTCTAATTTCTTTCTTCCTGTTCTTGTAAATCTCCATGGTCTTTTTTTGTCTACATGCTTTGCATCCAATTCACTGTTTCTGTTTTTCTCACTTTCTTTTATATGACTCCTGGTTGTCTATTTACACAGTCAATTACCACGTACTTGTTTGCCAACTTTCTTGACCTCTTCCTCCATTTTGTGGTCGTGCTTTTCAGGTACAGATACTTGTGCACTATGGCAGCGCATTTATTTTCATCTATGCTCCTCTCTTCAAATCAAATTTTGCTCTGCACTTTTCTGACTGTAAAAGGGGCCCAACCCATGTCACTCTGCAATTCCTGATTTGTGGTTTTACCAAGAGAAAGCCAAATGGCCTACTGATCTTCGGCTAACTTCCAACCCTGACAAGATATGATTTTAAGCACAGAATAGCACTCGAGAAAATTAGCGCTGGCACCATTATTCCTTTCTTGATTCCACGTACTGCCTCCCATTTATTGTGGCCCCAAAGTGCACAATGTTTTATTGCTGCATTGCACGTCCCCTTTATTTTCATATTATTTTGGTGGGTGCTTGAGTAAGTCTTTCCTTCGTTTATGCATACACTGGGGTATTTATATTGGTTGACTGTGGGTATGACTTAATGTTGAATTGATACCACATAATTACTCATCTCTTCATTAGAAATCATAATTCCCAATTTCTCTGCAGTGTGCTAAACTTAAGGCCTAGATTTGTTACTGTGTTACCACACATATTTACAAGTCTCTGTAAATCTGCTGCATTGTCTGCTAGTAGCACTATGTCATCCACATACATCAGTCTGATGACCTTCTGTTGCACCCTTTGCCCATTACACATGTAGGATAAATCAAACCCTAATTCACTGTTTTCCAGTCATCTGTCTATGCCCTTAACATAAAGCATAAACAGCAATGAAGACAAAGGACATCCTTGCTTCAGTTCTTGGTTAAATTCCACCAGTAAACTTTGATCTATCACACTCCTGTTTTTCCTGGACCTGTCCCGAGTCAAAACTACGCTTTATTTCTTGCCGAAGTTATCCCTAATAACGTCTCTGATGTACAGCAGTGCATCGTTTTGTTTGAAGATGTTACAATCATCATCATCCCTTATAGCCGTTTGCGAATTTTTAGTTGGAGCTCCAAATGCTCTTACATGATTCCAGAATCTTTTTGGTGTGTCTTTTTCTCTTTTGAAGATGTTATGCAGCCAACATTCACTTGTGCATTTAAGTTTCCCTTGTGCAAGCTCACTCGCCATCCTTTTCTTTTCTCGGTACTTGCTCCATCTAAGGAGCATCTCTTCTTCGTGTAATTCCAATGTTTTGGCTTCTCAATGATCCCTAGGTGCCTTCTTATACACCGTTTTTTCATGGGCGCCACCATATTGCAACGCAGTGGCGCCATCTATGGGCAGTGAGCATGCTGGTTTGGGTGGGCGCTCCGTCTCGCATGGCAGGTATACGCTCGGCGGTAGTTTCTGGCGTTTGTTTTCGCACTCGTGCAGTCTATTTAGTATGACGTGGTGTCTTCTATGTGGTAAACGGTTCTGTGAGACGTACTGAAGTGGTTTAAGTCTGCATGGCGGAAGTTTCTGTAGGTGTTGAGGCCGATGGAGCACACAGCACGATGTGTGCGCACGTGTTTGAGCCTACATTCAGCCTCGGAGATCAATTATGTATTTATGAATGTTCCATTCACTAATGTCCCCTTATTGCAGTAGTATCCTCTAGTTCTAAGCTGCAGCTTAACAATGAAACAAACACGACGATCATAACAGCGTGGGTACCCTTCTGCTATGATAGGAGCTGTGCTGTTATACTTTGACAAGCATTCAAACTGTTAGCTGCAGATTACACTGCGTGACTACTTAGTTCGGTGGATCAGGTTTCCACTCATGAATAAAATTGTTTTGGTTAGTAATAACAGCATACCTTACAGTGTGAATTGTGCTTGGTCAGCAAAGTGACTGTTTACGAACTGCGCGAGCGTCCTAAGCAGTGGTAGGTGCTGGATTACAGATATCTTTGTTCTATACAGCGCATGGTCCAAGCATACAGCATCAACGTTTATAGATCTATAAATGCTGTGCGGCGTGAATATGCAAGGCCGTATTGCGGCGTTAGCCCGTTTTTCTTCTTCAAGAAAGAGGATGATAACCGAATTTTTTTTTCAGTTGCGTTCGTTCCGTTTTCTATGACGCATTCACATGTGTTACGGAAATTTTGCCCTCAAAAATAGCCATCGCATTCTTTTTAGGCGATCCCTCTCAAATATATGGCTTTACAGGGCAAAAAGGCAATGTCGAAACACATAGCATTATATGTATCATGCTGGTTCACCAACTGCCGTGATCGCTGTGTTGAGCAGCGCCATCGGCCTCATGCAGGAAGGCTAGCATAGACATATAGTGATTTCAAGCCTACTAGACTTCAAATGTGTGAGAACGATGCGGGCATACAGTCAAACCCACTTATAACGATACCGGTTTTAACAATATATCGGTTATAACAATGAGAAGCTGCTGCATTCTCCACTTTTTTGTTTTCCGTGGTGAAATAACCTGCTTACTACAATGCCCCAATGCCGCATTATCAGTTATAACTATGCAGTTTGGCTGCTGGGTGGCCGAGCCGAAAGGTAGTGAAATGCGAAATTCTTGAAAAGAAAAAAAAAAAAGAGAAATTCGAGCCGCTCCACGATGGGCTGCTGCTCCAACAGTCACCGCATGCTCATTTTCTGCCCATCTCCGCGCGCCTCTGCATAGCCACATTACCTGTCCATGACACTTATTCTCCCTGTTAACTATTATAAGGTTCTGTTCACTACACAGATCCAGCGCTAGAGAATCGTTGTAATCAGTACAAGCATTCATATCTCTTACTAAAACCACCTGGCCAGATTTCCTGAACTCATTAGTATCGCTTCTAATGCAATCAATCAATTCTTTATTTTTATCTCTGCAATGACTACCGTATTTTCGCGATTCTAAGCACCCCCCCTCTATTTTCGCAAAAAGATTGGGAAAAAGTTTGTATGCGAATCTAAGCACCCCCTTATTTGTCAGGAAGCGCACGTAGCCAAGGCCGCCAAGCGCGCTTGCTCACTCTCTCATCGAGCTGGAGCCGTCGGAGTCCCGAGGTGGCACGGCATCCGCGGCGCGAGTACGCCGTACAGCCGGACTGTACGGAAGTATGGTGAAAGCTACAGAAAGCGTCCCCAGCAACCATCGCAAAGTGGATTTCGGACGCTTCGAAGCGTCCAAGTGGACGTTGTGGTCAAATCATTAGAGAACTGCTCGATCACAAACCACTTCGACGGAACGGAAGACGACCTGCTGTGGAATACCGAGAGTGGCGGTTCAAGCGGTGCGACAACTCGAGTGCCAGTGATAGTAACTGAGCATTCGACACAAGCGGTGGGTTCACTGTGTGCACCAATATTTCTTTTGAATGTTTGCAAAATAAAATGTTATTTCTCGCACCCGTCTCGTCGTGATGTCGCAGCGAAATGAGTGAGGGGGGCGGTCATTCTAGATTTTTCTAATCTAAGCACCCCCCCTCACTTTGGGCATCGCGATCTGGAAAAAAGGGGTTGCTTAGAATCGAGTAAATACGGTACCTGTCCATAGGGAAGCTACTCCAAGCCATAAGTTTTTTCCTTCTGATATGCTGCTAATCCATAAATGCTTCTTACATGTCTTTTTTTACGTTTGACCACCTCATACTTCGCCTAATTAGCATGCTTACGCCTCTGGCTTTCCTTGAACCAGTCATTCTGTTGCACCCCTCTCATACTAAATTCTCAATCACAAGCAGCTGCTCTGAATCTCGTAGATTCATTTTGGTCAAGGTGTAAATGCTAAAGGCTTCATAATTTAGCTGCGTTTGAATTTCCAAGCATTTTTCCTCTTTGCAACCACCCTGAATGTTTATGTAACAAATCTTACCATTTCTATACTTATCCTTCGTGCGTCTTTTCTTAACTCCTTGTGGCCTAATTCTGCTCCTTCCTGGTGTGCCACTACATTCAATACTTAATCTACCCTCCTGATTGCTTAAGGCTCGCCTAGAAAAGCTACTGCTTATGCCGTGAATCAATGCCCAACCAGTGTTGCTACACTATCGCTAAAATGTATCGTGTCATGCAGCAGAAGCGCCTTCATGGCCTGCCCGGTACACTTGTCGGTTGATGACAATGACTAAAATTAATTGCCTTAGCTAGCGTCCAATCACTCTGTTTACTACAAGCACTGCCCTTTCAATTCCATACCCCTGTTTTTCAACCTTTGGCACTGTGCACACTGCAATTTGCACTTCCTTTGAAACATTCTGCAGATCAGTAACCCCTTTGGCTATTAGCTTCGCTATCCCTGTCCCCTGTCTGCAGTATGTGAATCACTTTGCCCATTATCATCACTAGGTGCCTTTCCTTCATTGTGTCCACATGTGTTGCTTGACTTTCGCTATTACTTCCCTAACCGGTTTCTCCAGAAGCACGCTAAAGTGGACTTGCTCGCGTGCACCTACCCTATCTATTATCACCGGTTCTACTTTCTGCTTGTCTGAATCACCAACAAAGACAACTCGATGCTTTTCCTCCTTCTCACCGGCAAAAGCTGTACTTGCGATAGTGATGCCCCCCCACCCCGTGTCTCCTCACCCTTCACTTTGTCGTAGCCTTCCATGGCTGGCACGACAGTGGTTGCCCGTTTGTGACTATCACTGACATGACTGCCACTGCTTTCTGGCATGGCAGTTTCGACCTCCTTACCTGCCCTCGCTTCAGAGCCAGTCCCATTCGTGGTGCTTGCATCGAAGCATTCGCCATTGCTTTGCGGCCCTCAGCATCTTTTCTATGTAGGCTAGCTTATCTTCTACCTCCTTGCTCTGCTCACTCTTGAGTTCCTTTTCCAGCTTCCTGACCCACTTAGCTAGCTCATCCTTCTCCTGCTCTAGACGGTCTAGTCGCGACCCTAGCACACATATCCTACAGATCAAATCTGCGCCATTTGCCTCCCCTACTGTCTCAAACTGCATTTCTTCCAATGCATAATAGGGTCGCTTTCACTCATAACAACTCGTACCTGGCTTCCTACTACTACTAACCATTATCTTGTACTAACAAGACGTTGTGCAAGAGTAACCCTACTTGTAGAAAAAAATTTAATTAAAGAAAATACACAATTATTTGTTACTTACCTATATTTCACCAAGAAGAATAAACTGAAAATGATTCCATTAGTGCTCTTTTGTAAAAGTGTTCACTTGTGTTTACCGCTGTATATTCCATTGCATTTTCTGTACCTTTCCTGAACCCACTCATGCTATAGTGCAAATTGCGCTGCAGTATGTATAAATAAATAAATAAATAAATAAATAAATAAATAAATAAATAAATAAATAAATAAATAAATAAATATAAATTGCTTGTTTAACTTTTGACAACCAAATTAATGAAAAATCAAATAAAAAAACTTATTGTGCTAAGAAGACACTTCCAATGGGCACATCTGTTCCCTTCAGCATCACTCTCTCAAGTGACACATGTGTACAAAGGCACCACCTGGTGGTAGCTGCTAGCTGTAGGCACACTCCATGCTGAGCTTTTGCTCCTGACACAATCTCTCCAGCATGCGCTAGTGCATTTGATGCCATAATTATTGCTCGAGCTCTGTGCAGGATTTTTGTTATAGGGACACTAAAGGCAAATATTAAGTCAAGCTAAAGTGCTAGATTAATGCTTGAGAATCTGTAAGGCATCAATATTATTGCGAACAGAGCCTTAATAATTGAGGTAAATGCAGGAGTTTATTACAGACTCCCCCGGGACATTCAAGCATTGCCCGATGAAGAAAGCACTCAGTTAAATTCTGCCACTAGTACTCAACCACTCGTTGCAAAAGATATCCTTGTATTGTATTATAAGATGAAATAAAATGCTACTTGTCCAGTTTTATTTCGTTTTTAGAAAAAAGTAACTCACTGAAATTAGCCTTGACAATGACACGGGCGGTCGAAAGGTTTCGTTTTTGCTCGACTCTGTGCCGCCCATGCTTTTGCGTTTCCGCAGTTTCATTATTGCATAGTGCTACGCTGGTTTTTCTGGCTCGCGAAACTCGCACAAACTGCAAGTAGCAGAGAATTCAACTTCCATGTGATGTCGCAGGATGGCTGAATGGTCTACCCCATTTGACCAAAAATCAGCTGGAGCGGCGAATGCACCGCTCTGTCTCGGCTCCGTATCGCCGTTTGTCGAGCGCCATTTTACTCACGTAGCGAAGGGTTGTGATGGTGTATGCAACGTCGCCACTCCCCCGATTGGGTGACGGGAGCTATGAATTTCGAAAACGGTATTAGGACTCTTCAGATGCAATTTTCTTGTAAACTTCTCGTAAATTTTCTGCAATTTTCTTGGCCCCAAACAAGCGTTGTGAGGTTTCTGGTATGGTATTTAAACAGTGCACGTTGACTTAGTATTTGCCTTTAGTGTCCTTTCAAGTGCTTACTGCGAAAATGCTATCCACTACAGCTGTTCTGGGAACTTAAAAATTTTTACTGCTGAATTATAAAAATATCTCAATGAACAAAATGTGCAATCTTTTACTGGTTTTCACAGCGAAGCTGCTAAGGGCTACTTCCTCCAGGATCGTGTCCATGTGTTAATACAAAGCTATCATCATCACAACTGGCTCCAGCGGCGGCTTCTTCCACAGCTGGCTTGTTGGCGCCCCTCAACACTACTGTGTGAACGCGCTCGTGCCTCTGCTCCCGCGTTCGTCATCATCATCATTAATTAAGAAGCACAAAGACATAACCAATTTTACAGCGAATTACAATGAAGCTGTTAAGGGCTAGTTCCTCCAGGATCACGTCTGTGTGTAGACACCAAACTGCCCATACGTGGGCTGATCCTGAAGATAAAGCAATGCCAGACTGACCCATGGCAGAGGTACAGTTTGCCATTAACAGGCCCACATACACAGCTTCGCTGGTCATTCTTCTTCACAGAGTGCAAGGGCACTGACTTTTTTTTTCCCCCTTGCAAATACAACTACATCATAACAAGATTTCGCTGTATCACAATACCAACACCATAGGCGGAAAGTTTTAATCTTTCCAGGGGGGGGGGGGGAACCAGCTTTCCATACCCTAAATATACAGGATACAGTGTGTCCCACGTAACTTGGGCCAAAGATTAAGAATATGCAAATACAATGTAGCTGGACAGAACCAAGGTAATGTTGTTTGCTGTCGTTTGGTGATACTCAGATTATTTTTTTCATCCCGCCTAATTAGATAATTAGTTTTAATTAATTAATCAACTTCTCAAATATTGTAATTAGATGAAAAGTGTCAATGAGAAAATTGTAGCGCAACAAGAAAAACTGCCGATACAGCTTTCTGTTGCTCGATACGAACTACACAAGTGTTTTTCCGAGCATGAAAGAAGCTCGCGAGTACATGCGAAATTCCTCGAGCAGCCAGTTGTAAGGCAATCGAAGAAGATGGGACCGACTATAGCACTGCCGCAAATTATGAACCACACATTGAACAACCACTGGTACTGGTGCCGATTGCGCTCTACCCAGTGTGGATTGGAGTCACTCCAATAGTGTGCATTATGCAAATTTACCTGGCTGTTTCTGCAAAAAATGGCTTCATCTGTGCACATGATGTTGCTCAAAAAATCTGGTGACTCATCGGCTTTTGTGGAAACCTAATTCGAGAAATCTAGACGTTTCTGAAAGTCCCTATCTTCCAAGCATTTGTGCAGGTTAAGGTGATACAGGTGAAAGGCCGAGTCATTTAGGATCCTCCAAACTGATGTCTTGCAAATTTGTACCTGGGCGGTCACGTCCTGCACAATACCATGAGGGTTTGAGGCCATAAATGCTAGAACATCCATGTGTAGGCCAAGACTCAGAGATTGAGTCCTTCGCCGCTGTTTCTGGAAGCTACCGCTTTGTCTCAGGTTTTCATATTTCTGATGATGGTCGATGTGTTTGGTTTACCACCACACTTTCATGACTGATATACATTTGCGACTTTTCTCTTGTTGCCATTTGCAGCTCCCAAGGCAAGGATCATGTTTTCCTTCCGCTCATTACAGAAAGACACGGCGACAGGGACGAAACAAGATGCACCTTTAAACCCTTGCATTGACGTCAATTCGCTTTTGTGGAGATAGATATTAAGGCAAAAAGAAAAAAAAGAAAAAGCCATCCATGCACTTTATGCTAGGACAACAGCTACCACAGCTTGTTTCCAACTAACGCCAAATGCGGCGTGTTACTTCAGCCGGGGCGCGGCAGATGAGGAACTAGCTTGATCACGTTTTTTTTTTTATTTCCTTTATTTCGTTTTGGCTAATTCAGAGGGACCTTGTTCGAGGGCACTGCTTTATGATGTGGGTGGAGCACAGTCACATGGTATTTTCATATTTCGCAAGGTTTATTTATCAGTCAGAAAAAAATAGTATACAATTAGGACATTGCTGGAAATATCACAATTAGATATCTCTTGGCTGTGCCTACAAATGCCTCATTGACACTGATAATTAGGATAGTAATAGTTAGGATAATATGTCTCGAGTTAGATAATTAATTACAAGTACCTAATTAAATATCAGTAATGAAAAAATTACTGGCAGCTACTCTACTGTACCGGACACAATATGCACTAGGCTTTTTATGACTGATGCAATTGCTCTTCTTTTTTTTAAATCTGTGTGCATGATAGTTAATTGGGACACCCTGTATATATTTATATATTTAAGACATCTGCGTGCAAGTGATGATGTTTCTATTCCTTATAAATGTTGTAAGTTATTAGAAGAGCTTCTTTTTTCAGTTAGAATTACTTACTGGGAAGAGAAACAATACTGAGATGCATATCATTTCCGTGCATGTCACATGCCGTTAATAAAAGACTCTGCTGAAGGGGTTACTGAAATCTGCAGGCATTTTTCAGGGTCAAAAAAGCATGCAAAGCAATTTGAAGCGAGGTGAACATATAGCAACATATTCATTCTCTAGGCATAGGCTACCCATACCTATAGGAATCTTTAATTGGCTGCCTCCTTCTCTTTCGAAAATTAACTTTGTCCAGCACGTATATTTAAATACATATATGTGCATGGTGTTTATAGTGGAAATTTAAAACAATGTTGAAGTGAGAACATACAGATGAGGCAGCCGCCGCTAGTGCTTCTTATGCGCTTGTCCTCCGATTGTCAGGATTTGCAGAAATAAAGCGAAAGTATGAATTAAAAGCCGCGCATGTCCGTGCCAACAATAATTGCAGTAAGTTAGTAGCCACAATAAAATTTTAGGTGAAAAGATTGAGGAAAGTGAAAAGATACCTCAAATGATGTGGGTGACAAAACTCTGGTAATGGCATTTTAGTTGTGCATGTGGGGGGGGGGCTCAGGACCAGGAGACCCCCCTGTAGTCGGCACCTATGACTAGGACTGTATCCCCAAGTTTCCTATCATGATGACTAAGTATTAGCTTATGCTCACAGGAACACTTTCTCCAGCACACATTTGAACAAATTTTTAATCAAAGCTTCACATGCATTTCAACTTGTACTAAACCTGCCTCGTGCATTTACCATCGATGTTTCATGGCCATTATGAAAAAGGGTTTTATAGTTTGTTTCAAGCACAAGCTCTTGCTCATCAAAGGTGACAACTTACCTTTGAGATCGCTTGGGTCTGGTTTCTTAAAGTCTTCTTCAGTAATCAACTGGTCTGGATCAACAAGGTCTACATCACCATCAAGCATGTCTTGTGCAGACAATGACCAAATCTTGCCTACATCTGCAAATGCACAGTGGGACACACACATCGCACATTGGTTATTTGCATGTGCAAATCCTTCACACAGCCACTTTTAAATTACTAGTGCACCCTGAAGATATCTTTTGACCATGGATGTCTAGAATGATTTATGCTAAAGAGACCCTGCAACACCTTTTATGAAAGGTACATAATGTGCATGGTATTACGGGACATCTCTTCATAAATATTTTGCAACAGTTAAGTTTTTGAATGAACCTTCTACAAGCGAAGCTTCTGTACCAAGCTTCTGTACCAACATGACCTCAAGGTCAGGTGGTACGACCCTTTGTCATGCCATCTGACCATGGATGCGATAATACTGGCACAGTGGTATCATTCCCAGCCATAAGATGGTTCTATTGCCATATCAGTGACAATTTCTTCTTAATTGCCATCAGATGTCATGTCTGCTCACAGCACATTGCATGCCAAGGCTTTCAGGTAGTTCAGTCAAGCAGCACCATATCTGCTACACCATCAACAATACAAAAAAGGCTTTAGATGCTTTTTAATCATTTAACAGCACAATTATGTATAGCATGCAAAACATTCAAGATGGGCTTTTTATAACTGCTGTCTCCAAGAGCCCACCATTCTTTCAACATTCAAATGACTGTATATGAACTTAAATATAATGACGTAAATACAAAATGTTTATTGCCAATATCAGCATGAAAGAGAAAAATTGTTATCCACTAGACTGTAGCGCGAAGCTACAAAGAAAACTGTGAAGCTTTCTCTGAGAAAAGGTTTCCTGTGCAGCTTCATGTTAGAAACAGAAACTAAAAGCGCTTTACATTTGAAACTAGTCCATGCGCAGGAACAGTATAGTACTTTTGCATGCCTTGCTGCTTTCATATTTTTACATTCAAGATCCGTGAAATAATTATTACACATGTAATTTTTTTTAATAATGCTCATAATGTTAGCACTACATAGCTTGCAGGCTGCTTTATCATTTCTACTTTGAATGTGCATTCTACATCAATCAATCAAAACTGCAATAAATCCCCCTCCCCCCCTTTTTTTCCGTTAAGCTGTCAATCACAAATGTAGCACCCCCCTCTCCTTATGTAAATGCCTATGGGCCCTTAAGATGAAATGAATGAAATGGAAAAGGAAAGTTTATTACATTATTATAAAAAGTTAATGCAGAGGTATAATATGCTGTATTACCTGAAGAGGGCTCTTGGCTTCCAATGGATGTATCAGCAAATGGGAGCTTTGAGGAAGACCCAATCTCATAATTTGGCTTTGAACAAGTTATTTCCACAGACTCTGCATTGCTTGAAAGCTGCAAACATAATTAGTGAAAAATTTATAAGGTGGAAAATACAACAGTTGAAAGGGGGTGCGATAAAAAATGACATTAAGTCACCCATTGAGCAAACTGCACCTTAATATGCCGTGACATGCCATGAAATGCCACATATATTGCATAATTACCTGTGCTCAAGTAATAAGATCCTAAATCTTTCCTTAGGCGTTCCTTGTCATACTCCAGATTGTTCGAAAACAAACTATATTTGAGTCAGACAAGCTAATTTAATGACGTTGTTGCACAGGACATTCTATATTATGTCATTAGGTTTCATACGGTGCTAAAAGGGAAAGATATTTATGAATGACAGAAACATGTAATAAAAAGAAAAGAAGTGGTAAAGGCCACGTTCGCAATTCATTTAGATTTTTTTTCTATTAGAACTGTTTTTTCTTTAAACCTTTCCCATAGTAAATTGTGAACTGCTTATAAACTTCTGGTTAACTTTCAGAGCAGTACTCGAGGAACCACTTCCCATAATAGGCCAAGACAAAATACATTCTGAATACTAAATAATGGTCAAGCATACAGCCAACATGGCAGTGTACAACAATGCTGGAGGTGTGGAGTCTGCAGCTTGGAGATCAGCTGTAAGCGAAAGCATTTGCTTGTTACAGAGTGAAAGGTAATGCTTTTTAATTTTAAAAGAAATGAAGCAGACACTTACTAACACTGAAAAGAATAATTGGTGCATCATTTTTGTTACCTTCCTTATTGCAGTAAATGTGAATTGCACTTAATGTGAATGAATTTTGTGAACTTCTTAGTATGTCACTGGCATATTTTTGTTCTTAATGATATTAAAGAAAAGCATCATTTATTACAATAGACGAGAGTCTCTAAGGTAAATGGAGGAGGAAGGGAGAAAGAGAGTGAAAGACAAGGAAGTGAGCCAGCAGGTAAACCAGCTGGTCGCCCTATGTGGGGTAAGGAGGTAAAGTGAATTAAAAATCATAGAAGGCATGAGCTTAAAAAAACAAAAAGTAAAACTGCACATTTGTACAACCTAGAGCACAGCAATTCTCAAAGTCTGTCACTCAATCCACATCCTCAAGAAGCACAACAATGCATTCAACGCCTTCTGTACAGAGAACGGTCTGCACCAGTGTACAACATTCTCTCTTCCAACAAAGGAAGATTGTCCAGACTATCTAATGTGTTTGAGAGTTCTTTTCTAGGCACACTCTCGCGAGGAAATTCACAAAGGAAATGTGCAATTGTCTCCTTGTGGCCACCACTGTTGCATGTAGGTTTGAATGGCAGCATACACCACTAAGATGCAGCTCTGGGCAAGTTGGTTCTGCATTATGAAAACCAGCATGTAACACTAAAATGAAAGACATGAAGAGACACAGATGAGTCCTGACCTATGTCTTCAGGTGAACTTCGTCTAAGTGTTACGCAATAATCATCATGATAATAATAAAGTATACAGTACCTATAACGTCCCTATGCATCAGGCATGTCTACAACAAAGTAGTTCGTGGCTAAACCATGCACATGCACACCAGATTTAGCCCATAAATGTGCACGTGTACAATAAAGAAGGTGAAGTCATGGATGCACAGATTAGGCTCAGCCAGGATGGGTGTTGTGAAACAAAATATAAGGATGCATGTCATCAGCAGGCTCAAAAAAGGCATTGAAGTGTGCACCCTCACACATGACAGGCTAAGAGTACCAACAAATCGCATGTTACTCAAATTAAGTGGATGCACCAATAGTGCACCGCTCAATCAGTGATATACATATTTTGCAAGGGGGGTGAGCACCTTGACCAGGGACCAGGGAGGGGGACTAGGAAGGCTGTATACGTACTAAGCATTTTTTTAGGGGGTGGGAACGTGCCCAGTGTGCCGCCCCCTGCCTAGGCCACCGAGCTAACATACCCGACACCATACTGATCAAACACAAGCTCTGCTTCCACAAAAGTGGTTCTGTGTGATCATGCTGCTTCAACTTCAATAATGCGTTTAATAAAAGGAAAACAATGCTACCTGCAGCTTAACTGGATGTATCCATATAATTTATACAAGCATACAAGACACACAAATTCTCCCATCGAAAGCAACATGTGTTTTGCACTCATATCTTAGTTTTTTCTAACAATTTCACATTCGGACATTGACTGCATGAGTCCTGTGAAGAAAAAAGAGACAGCATGGAGTGACTGACACCACCAGAAGATATCAATAGCTGCACCACATTCCCTTATGTACTGTCAAATGCAGCAAAAAAATATTTGTAAGCAAACTTGGCCAGCAATGGTATTACACAACATATCGATCTGAAGAGACTGTTTCTCTTTTAATGCAAGATTTGAGAGCAAACAGCCTAACAGTTTACACAAGTTATTTTTAAAGTATGTCCAATATCATGCACCTACAAGGTATATCTATCCATACAACTACTCAAATATGCCATACCTGGGAGATGTCAATGAAGCCTGACAACTTCAAGTTGTAAACAATATTGCCAGAATCCAGACCTGCTCCTGCAACAAATAAATTAAAATGCTTAAATTTCCAAATGAGAGCTTTGGAAAGGAATGTCCTTCAGTTGCACTTTGAAGTGCAGACAACACTTCTACAGCTATACATTTATCAACGTGTCAATAGTAAGCTGTAGAAAACATTTTTAATGTGTATAGGTTGCATAGGTTGGAGTGTAAAGAGTACTGCCAAATGAGGTTGGCAGTAAATTAACATAAAGGAACTTACAACTATTCTGAGTGTGTTTTGCGAGTGTGGTGCTGATGTTCAACTGTTTGGGTCCCAAAAATTGTAGTGTTGATGGAAATATGCCACAATGTTGAACTCTAGCATGATCTTATCTCTCACGCAAGGAATTATCTTTTAAATCAGCACAGAATGTTGCATAAAATGACACAAGGTGACATTCTGTAGTGATACGCAACAATTACGCATACAGTTCACATAAACGTACATCTCCCGTTTGTTAGGTGCAGTTTTTGTAGATAACAACAATAAAAAAAGTTGCTTTGCTGCCATTGTGGCTTTTGAATGTTTTTGTTTTGTAATTCATAAATGGTTTTTGTCAAAATAACATTCCTTCCAAACAGGCAAATGGAAAACTGCTGTCATATTGACACGTGTACTTGTCTTTATCGGGCGACACATTTCACCGCCTAACAAATGTTAACGCTCAGCGCAGGACGCGCCTCCATGTATCGAAGTTTCTGGAATGTTATCGATGGTTCCATCCGCTGTCTGTGACTAAACCTTGTGTAAACTGATTGCATGCGTGCGCGACGCGAATAATGTAGAACTTTGTGGAAGACACGCGGGTCCCAGCGATTAGTCTGGAACATTCGACGATTGATGTATAAAAGCCGACGTGCTTGACCGGTTGATCAGATTTTCGCCGATCGCCGACTGTATTCGCCGCTCTTGTTGTGCTTTAAGTGTAGCCTGTTTTGCGGGCACAGGTTTGCCCAATAAAAGCTAGTTTTGCCTTTCACAGTATTGCTACTGTGTTCTTTGACATCACGACCACGTGACAATATAACACAGCAACATTCATGAATGCCATTTTACTCATTATGTGTCAGCATAACATTTAATCTTTAAATCCTGCATGCAAATTACTTGCCATGCATATCAAAAACAAGCACATATGAAAAATAATTTGCTCCAATTTTTTTGCAGGTATATTTACATGCAGTTCTTTGTTCCTAGTTGGAAAGAACTTCCCCTTCAAGTGCTTATGATGCTGATGACTTTGTGCATAAATTTGAGTGCCATTTTTTAGAATGTTGTTGCATTGCTGTATGTTATACTTATCCTGCATATATTCAAATGTTTAATTGGCTGTGTACCCCCTGGTTGGACTGCAGGAGGGTTTGCATACACAAACAAACAAATAAACAAACAAACAAGCAAACAAATTATTCTGGACACCAAGTGCTTTCAGCAGAAAGAACAGCAGGTGGCTTCTTCTGCCTGTGCTTTTGCAAGATCAGTGCTCTTTTCTACAAAAAAAAAAAGAACTTCTATATACTTTATGTGCATCCCCATGGCTACACCCGACGACAACTTTCTGTGGCAGCACATTTAAAGCTACACACATGTGCGGAGCTTCTGCTTTTGTGTTACTACACCAAATAGCGCCGACATTTTTTCTGGTGGCCTACAGGACCAGGAAAACCAGACATGGACACCAGAAAGCCAAAACTGGAGACAGCAAGTAACGGAAATCCTTTTTCTAAGCAAGCTTCTTATTGTTATGAAATAAATCTTGAACAAAAAGTTAACAGAATAATTGGTAAGATTTGTTTTACACTACGTAGCTTCCAGTTGCTTGGATTCGTAGACTACATACAGCTGCACAGTAAAAAAATGTATGCTTTGGCTTTATAGCTTTGGCTGCACTGTCACATTATGTTGTCGCCGGGTGCAGCGGGCTGCTTTTAATGCACTGAGGCAGTTGCTCAAATGTACAATGAGAAAGGCATGAAGTGCTTTCCGCAGAAGCCTGCAATGCCGGAAAAAAAAAAAAAAAAACCCACACACACACATTCCAACCCCAATACAAAGTAAAGCAATGAACGGGGCTAGTTGATGGATGTTCATGATTATATTGCGCTTAGTGTTACACAGACGAACATAAGGGTCAAGACCTGGACGTACATAGCGCAAGTACGTCTGCATCTTGTCCGTCCGGGTCTTGTCCCTTATGTTCATCAGTGTAGCACTAAGTGCAATATAATTATGAATGTCCAATACAAACAGTGCAAAAGTGCACGTGTTGTCACTGAGAGACTCCACTGCAATGCAACTGCACTCACATTATGAGCACAATTTATCCCAGAAATGCTGACCAGTCATACTAGACCTTGCTCAGCTACACTCCCTTACCTGCCTTATATTCGCGGAGAGATTAGAATTCCCTAATAACACAATGCAAATAGATAGATTTACTTTGGTTGCACTGTTGTTTTCTGAATTGCAAGTGTAATTTTTGACAGGATTGCACATTACAGATCATAAGCTACACTGAAGTAAAAGGGGCCCTGAAACACTTTTCTAACTAATCATGGAATGGTCTCACCATTAAAGGATGCCATTTTATGAATGTCATGCCGCAAAATGATTTTCAATCCTTCAGGTATAAGTAGAGTTATCGTACCGATACGCGGCTTTCTCTCTCTTTTTGTCTCTGCTAGCATGCTGGAGCCTACACAGGAGAGATGCCAAGGAGGCAAAGCTCCACTCAAAAGTTGAGTGTCTTGGCGGTGAAATGGCTCATCACGCCACCCTGTGGCAGCCGCAGTAGACTGTGCCACACAGCACACCACTGCTATTTTGGAAGCAACGAGCAGCAGACGCAGCTACACGAAACTGTCATGCATAGACTGGCAGTGCAAAGATGAAATTACTTTTCTGTCTCTTTGAGATAGCAGGCATTTATATATTTCATTTATTTGCCTTGAAATTAGCAATTACATATTATTGAGAATGTTCTCACGATTATGAAATCAGCCAATAGGTGTAGGTGGGTCCAGCTGCTTGCAATGATGCTGCATGATGACATTGTGGAAGCGAAAGCAAGCAATTTTTTGCTGTTTTCAACATGCAGTTGTAAATTCCCTGCTGCATGCAGTGCAATATTTGGCTCACGTGTTCACAGAAGCCTCTTGTACAGATCGGGAACATTTTCTTACAATGCTCAAAAAGTGTTTCAGGGCCCCTTTAAGGAAATCATAGAATGTACAATGTGGTGCAAGTCATCTTGGTGAAAATTAACTTGAGTATTTCATCAGTATATGTAGAAGCTTGTGAGTGGGGCTTTCCTGATGGGCAGTCGCGGTCCTGGTGCTTTTCCTTACTTTTCTTGCTTGAGTACCACTATTCTTTGCCGAGAGGCAGTAAACTGTCCAGCTTTTTCTCCTTTTTTTTTTCAATTTGTTTGTGTGAACACTGCTATTAATGTTAACCATCATACTCCAGCGAAAAGCATCAATATGAATTACCACTTAGCTTGACAAGAAGCTTCCCATTTGGCTTTAGGAGACCAATAATATTAGCAAAAGTGTCAGAGCTCGGTCTCATCTGTGGTGTGACAAAACCAACGAGCACAACATCAAAACTGGACGCTGGGTGTTCAGCTAGAAGGCAAAGAGAAAACAAAGTACATATGGTTTAAAGTGGCACAGGTTTTATCAACTTAATCAGCAATACAAGGTCATGTGACATGCTCAGAACTCCGAGGAATTATAAGAAATGCAGCTACACCGCATAACAAAACTATTCACCGCAATATTTCGTTTTAGTTTTTCACCCGACATTTTCACGCAAATCGCCGATCACACGTGATAAAAAAAATTCATTTTTGGCTCTACAAGTAAAGCTTCTGGTTGCACTTACCAAAATTTCTAACCCGAGTACAAAAGGTCAAGGAGTTAAAGGAATAAAGGTGGCTTGCTTTTCATATGCACGAAACTCCTCACCGTTGACTTCTGGCTTTATCGACACATTGGTGAGTACTCAGACAACTGTCATCGGTCTCTCAATGAATAAACACTACGGAGACGAACACACACACATCAAAAACACTTTCCGGCACTGACGCTAAATGAAATACACCAAGGATGAAGGCAACTTTTCGCTATAGAAGACGTTTTCAAAAGATACGCGTATAAATATTTTTAATGATAGATTCGATCAACGTGTTCCGAGAGCAAGCTAAGGCGCTCAGCAAGCACAACAGTTAACAGCCCGACACAGGCAGTCACGATAGGAAGCGCATAAGATGCAGGTGCAAAATGCTGCGGACACAACAAGGAACAAGCTGAGAGCATGTTGCAATACTTACACTCAAGCAATTTCACAGCATTTTCGAAATGACAAAGTTCAGCTTTTTTGACCAAAGCTGCAATTTTCTGTTTGAGGTCCGTGGCTATTTCACTGTTGACGTGACCCTCCCACAAAACCAGCACCTTGTCTCCACCTTTCAAGATGTGCTCCATTGCTGAAATTATAGCAGTAACGCCACTTAATTTCACAACCTTGCTAAAGAAACTAACTGCGCAATCCACAATATATGATGCCCTACAGCGGATACGCCCATTGTAAATGCTGCTGCTAGCTTTCAATAACCTCTAGTTTTTCACTGCATTCTGCTACAAGATGCAGTCATTAGAAAAACTCTTTAATAATGAAAAACTACATTAAGAAGTGCGCAAATCTCACCCAACAGCGCCGGTACTAGACAAGACAAAACACGTGAGGCTTTGGATTGTATTGGATTGGACGAAAGCGTCTTTTTCTTTTCTTTTTTCTTGTTTGTTGTTTGCGCTTGCGACATGTTGCAACTGGTGCCAAATGGCGCAGAAAGGAAGGAAGGTAGGAAGGAAATCAACTTTATTCAGGTCCTGCAGGCCACGAGAGTTTTGGGCTCTCATGGAGTGGGCGTCTCCCACGACGGAACCGGGAGGCTGAGTTTCCTTGCGGCGTCGTGGACCTGCTGGACGGCCCAGAGTTGGGGAGCGAGTTCTTCGCTCCGGATTGCTTTGTCAAACATGCGCTTGTCCAGTTCGGAGTTAATGTGAGCTTGCGAGCAGAAACTATGGGCAGTGGCGTAGCAACGGGGGGGGGGGGGGGAGGAACCGTGGGCCCCTGGTGCAAGGGGCCAGTGGGGGGGGGGGGGGGGGGTCTGAATACGTCTGAATACACCCGGAAATTGTTGATATCCTCGCCTTCCTCGACTACACCCGGGAGGAGGGGGGGACAGAAGACCTATGGGCCCCGGGTGCCAGACGACCTAGCTACGCCACTGACTATGGCAACGTTACTGGACTATGGGGCATATTTTCGGCATTTTTGGTATGTTCTGGAATGTCACTACTGAACTCTTGTTTCCGATCTCTTAGCCTGCCCGAGCCTTAGGTTTTGGAAGAGAGCATTAGCTCGGGGCCTCCTATCTAAATACACGGGAACGGAGAAGTCATTTTTCTCGACAACCACTGTGCCATGGTTCACCGCACCGAATTTGATTAGGTTCCATCATCATTATCATCATCATCAGCCTGTTTTATGTACATTGCAGGACGAAGGCCTCTCCCCGCGATCTCCAATTACCCCTCTCCTGCGCCAACCGATTCCAACTAGCGCCCGCGACTTTCCTAATTTCGTCGCTCCACCTAGTCTTCTGCCGTCCTCGACAGCGTTTCCCTTCTCTTGGTACTCATTGTGTAACCCTAATGGTCCAAAGGTTATCTAACCGGCGCATTACGTGACCTGCCCAGCTCCATTTTTTTCCCTTGATGTCAATTAGAATATCGTTTATACACGTTTGCCATCTGCTCGATAACCTTATCAATGACATGGATGTAATTCATTGTAGAGTATCCCTTCCTGAAGCCACCCTGTTCCCTTGGTTGACTAAAGTCCAGTGTTGCACTTATTCTATTGGAGATTATTTTGGTAAATATTTTATATAATACTGGGAACAAGCTAACAGGCCTGTAATTTTTTCAATTCTTTAACGTCTCCCTTTTGTGGATTAATATAATGTTTGCATTCTTCCAGTTTTCTGGGATCCATGCAGTCGATAGACACTGCGCATAAAGAGCTGCCAGTTTTTCAAGCATTATGTCTCCCCCATCTTTGACTAAATCGACTGTTATACCATCTTGTCCTGCCGCTCTTCCTCGTTTCATATCTTGCAAGACCCTTCTGACCTCATGGCTAGTTATATGAAGAGTTTCTGTATCCTGTTCATTACTGTTTCTATTGGAGGTATGCTGGCTCCTCTGGGTACTGTACAGATCAGTATAGAAATCTTCCGCTGCTTTTACTATATCTTCCAGATTGCTGATGAGATTAGCCTGCTTATCTTTCAGTGCATACGTCTTGGTTTGTCCTATGCCAAGTTTCCTTCTCATTGATTTTAGGCTACGCCATTTTTTACGGTTTCTTCAGTGTTTCTTGCGTTATAATTTCGAATATCACTTATTTTCACCTTGTTGATCAGTTTTGACAGTTCTGCGAATTCTACTTATCTCTTGAGTTCGACACTTTCATTCTTTGTCGTTGCCTTATTAGGTCCTTTGTTACTTGGGAGAGCTTGCCTACTGGTTGCCTTGGTACCTTACCTCCGACTTCAATTGCTGCTTCTGAAGCCAGAGTAGTTACGGTTTCATTCATTGCCTATATGTCATCTTGATCTCTCTGTTCTAAGGCTGCATATTTGTTTGCAAGTTCCGACCTGAATCGGTCTGCTTTCACCCTTACTGCGTCTAGGTTGGCCTGTTTCTTCTTTTTGCTCTTTCTCTCTTCAAACTGAGGTGAATCCTAGCCCCCACCTCCTTAAATTGAGGATGATCGCGACGCAACGAGCTATGGAAAGAAGAATGATGGGTGTAACGTTAAGGGATAAGAAAAGAGCAGATTGGGTGAGGGAACAAACGCGGGTTAATGACATCTTAGTTGAAATCAAGAAAAAGAAATGGGCATGGGCAGGACATGTAATGAGGCGGGAAGATAGCCGATGGTCATTAAGGATTACGGACTGGATTCCAAGGGAAGGGAAGCGTAGCAGGGGGCGGCAGGAAGTTAGGTGGGCGGATGACATGAAGAAGAATGCAGGGACAACATGGCCACAATTAATACATGACCGGGGTAGTTGGAGAAGTATGGGAGAGGCCTTTGCCCTGCAGTGGGCGTAACCAGGCTGCTGCTGCTGATGATGATGATTAATGTATTATTATTATTATTATTATTATTATTATTATTATTATTATTATTATATTAATGTCTCATCATTAATGTCTCCTGCTACCACTAGAGTAGCTACAGAATTTTTCGACCGCGTAAATATGAAAAATAACATTTCTGATTGGGCTGCTGAGCACGAGGTCGCGGGATCGAATCCCAGCCACGGCGGCCGCATTTCGATGGGGGCGAAATGCGAAAACACCCGTGTACAGTGGCGTAGCTAGGTCGTCTGGCACCCGGGGCCCATAGGTCTTCTGTCGCCGGCTACACCCCTCCCCCCCCCCCCCCCCGGTTGTAGCCGGCGGAAAGAGGGGTGTCTTCAGACATATATGACACCCCCCCTCCACAGGCCCCTTGCACCCGGGGCCCACGGCCCCCCGGCCCCCCCTATTGCTACGCCACTGCCCGTGTACTTAGATTTAGGTGCACGTTAAGGAACCCCAGGTGGTCTAAACTTTCGGAGTCCTCCAGTGCGGCGTGCCTCATAATCAGAAAGTGGTTTTGGCACCTAAAACCCCATAATTTAACATTTCTGATTACGTGCCTGTTGGTGGTCGTTAGCCTGGCTAAGCTGTCAACCCATGACCACACGCTCCAGCGAAGCCTCAATTCCATTTTAATAAAACCTTCTGTGAGGGTGGTGCACGTCATGGTCCCACAAGCACCTCGCTTCCCTCCGCGCTTGTTTGAGCGTCGCTGAACACACGCACGCACGCACGTAATATTAATCTACACATGACCAGCCACGGTTGCTTAGTGGCTGTGGTGTTAGGTTGCTAAGCACGAGGTCGTGGGATCGAATCCCGGCCACGGTTACCGCACTTAGATGGAGGCAAAATGGAAAACACCTGTGTACTTAGATTTAGGTGCACCTTTAGCCCGCTGCACGTGTTCCAATCCAACCGGGACGGCGCGCACTTCAGAGAACTGCGGATAACGGGCAGCCACTTGGCGCGGGGTCAGATCAGGGGAGTTCTCGAGGGGAGGTAATTGGCGGAACCTCCCCATGAGCTTTTCGAGACACCAGACAATGTGTTACATCGGACGCTCCACCCGGGACGGCTCCGTGTTCGACGAAGCAGGCTTTGTGCGCAACACGACGCCGCCGCCCTGTTCTGCTATGAGTGGGGGAGTTGCCGCGGGGACGCCGACAGGGGCTCCTTCCCGCGTTCCGACCAAGACGCAAGACAATGTGCTACCCGGACGCGCCACCCGAAACGTTCTACGATGCCCCTCTGGCGTCGGCTCCGGACCATTACACCTGTGTGTGTGTGCGGCACGTGTATGTGAGTCCTCCTCCAAGTCGACAGCCCTCATCCTCCTCCAAAAGGGCGGGCCATCTTCAATGACGTCGAACTGTGACGTCGAGCGGAGTACTTATCAGCGGCGATTGTCGGCTGCTAGAGTGCTCTCGTTGTCGTGCTTGAAATGTACTCGTGAGCGGTGTGCTCGTAAGCTGTTTGCTGTATGTTAGTCTTGCGGGCTCCAATTGGGAGTCACGCTAGACTGTCGATGTATGCTTTGTCTAAGATGTAAATAATGTAAATAAATCCTGTTCACCCAGTTCCTCCCAAGTTCATCCCTACAGCTACGACTGCCAAATCTTACATCTGAATGGCAGCGGTGAGATCGGCCTACAGCTCGTAGATCGTCCGACAACTCGAACAAATGGTGGCAGCGGCGAGATCATCCGACGAATCTAATACCCTATACAATACCCAATCATCCGCAAATAGCCTGATTTGCGATGAAATACCGGAGCAGATATCATTTATATAGACGAGGAAGAAAAGTTGTCCCATGACTGATCCTTGGGGCACGCCAGAGGACACATCAACTTCATGAGATGTCTTGCCGTTAAGCAAAACTTTATGTCCTCTTATTTTTAGGTATCCCTTTATCCAGTTAACAACCGTACTGTCCAGTACGTAACAGTAACAACCGGACCACATGCAACGCCTTCTCAAAATATAGAAACAAACAGTCAACAGAGAAACCCTTATCCAAAGCTCGCGCTAAATCATGCGTTAACTCAAGCAGCTGTGCTGTGCAGGAAAATCCACTAGGAAATCCATGCTGCTGGGGGCTCAGCAAGGAGTGCCCGTTCATATGGTTTATAACATTACTGTAAAGCACATGCCCAAGTATCTCACACGCAACGCTAGTAAGTGAGATTGGCACACAGATATGCACCCTTATGCACAGCAACGACTTTGGCCAGTTTCCAATCATTTGGTAAAGAGATCTCTTGTAAACACGTTGGGTGAAGATTACGCACAGATATTTAGATACTTCCCGTGGGCATAAGAAAATCAGTGCAGGTGATAAAGCATCAAGCCCAGTCGCTTTAGACGCATTCAATGTTTTGAGAGCGGCCTGAATCCCTCGTTGGTCGATCATGATATCGCTCATGGGCTCGCCCAACACTGGGGTGGCCACGCCTCGCGTAGTTTTGAGCGTCAACACGAGCAGCGCACACAGAACTGAAAAACGTGATAAAGCACTCGGCTTTTAACGCGACAGCGTTAAAACGACAGCGTTAAGGACAGCGCGGCGCTTAACAGCTTAACGCGACAGTGTTAAGGAGCTCGTGTCGCAGAAAAGCCGGTGTCGTCGTCGGCGTTGGCCGTGAGCGAAAAATCCAGGAAAGCAATTCATAAATAAAAACAACTTGCAAGATGGGCTAGGTGGGAATCGAACCAGGGTCTCCGGAGTGTGAAACGGAGACGCTACCACACAGCCACGAGTTCTTCTTTTTGTTTCTTTCATGGTATTTATTATAGTAGCATTCAACCCGACATTCACCAGTTCTGCATAGTCAGAGAATGGAAGGCACAATCAAAGTCACACACAGAAAAGGCAGCGTTCATACTGTGAGTAGAAACGTTGGTTTCGCTTTAGAAGGGTGATAAGGATAAGCCCCTCACCAAAATAGGGTACCACTCCTGTTGTATATCGCGTCCATCATAAATATATCGAGTCCATCATAAACATGCTTTACGTGTAGGGTCATTTGGATAAAATGTAACCTTGTAGGTACCATCGTTTAGGCGTTTCGGTCCATCATTCACGTTTTCCACACACTGTGCATTCCCATGAGAAAAAAACATATCGAAAGGTGCACTATTATCAGAGGTTGGCAGCAGGTATCGCGCAGTATGAGCGTTAATCTCATAGTCTTTCTTTATAAAGTCCGTTGAAGGACATCCCAAAATAGGATGGCGTCGGTGCAGCTAATAAAACAATGTTCAATTGTCTTTGGTACATCACAAAGGCGACAGTTAACAGAAGAGACAAAGATACCCTTTTTTTGTAGCCATGTTTTTACCGGTATGGTTTCACTATGAAGTTTATAAAAGAATGTTTTGCAGCAAGGGGATAAATACATTTTGCGAACTCGCTTTAGTACATCGTGGCCTGGTCATTTAATGGATAGTGATCGGTAAAATGGAGGTGGAAATAGCATGGACAGTAGATCTTTGTACAACGTTTTACGCGACCTAGAGTACAAGTATTCAGTGGAAAACCGAACTGTCAGGAAACGAACCGCCAAGTAAACTTCTTGCATGAACCCCCACAAGCATAAACGCGAAGAAAAATTTGAAGAAACAACTACATCAGGTAACGCATTAACAAGTGCGACTTACATGTATGACCGAATTATAGGATGCGAAGTATCGCGAAAAAAATAAGAAGAAACGAGACACTATTTGCCTCACATAAAGATGTACTAAGCCCAGCCCACCTTCACTAACAGGCCTAAAAATATTGTCTCGCCTCATGGGCTCAATAGTTGCAGACCATACGAAGGTTGCAAAGGAACGGTGAAAGCGTTGGATGTACAGCCTAGCACAATGAATAACTTGCAATACATAGTAAATTTTTGTTGCCAAGAACTTATTGCAGGCTTCGGCTTTCCCAAAAATAGAAAGTCGTTGTGGAACGAATATCTGGGCGTAACTTTGCAGGGCCGAAACCAATTCTTTCCAATAGTGTGCGCTTAATTTATATGCGTCTAGCGGCACGCCAAGATACTTTGGCGGGACATCAGTCCATTTAACGCCTGCAAACTGTTCTGGTGTATAGCACCATGAGCCAAACCATAAGCCTAAACTTTTTGAGGAGTTCATTCGTGCTCCTGATACGCTGCCAAATTCTTCTATTGTCGATACTACCGTTTCAACACTGGACTTATCCGTGCAGAAGAACGCTAGATCATCTGCATAAGCTAAGACTTTTACTTCATTACACAGTATATTGAAGCCATGGATGTAGCTCGACTCAATTACGCTTAAGCATAGCGGTTCCAGGTAAAGGGCGAATAGTAGTGGGGACATCGGGCATCCTTGTTTTACTGATGAGCAAATAGAAACGGGTTCGGAGAGTTGGCCATTAATAACTAAATGAGTAGTACAAGAGGTGTAGCAAAGCCTAATGCCTTTAAGCACAATGGAGCCAACATTGGCATGCTCCAGAAGAAAAAATAAATAGGAGTGACTGACACGATCAAAAGCTTTAGCAAAGTCTACCTGGAGCATCGCAAGCTGCTCAGTGGAACCATAACAGTATTGAAGAAGTGTACGGGCGATATGTATGTTGGTTTGAATTGATCGGCCGCTAATTCCACACGTCTGATGAGAACCAATTAGAATTGACATCGCAATTGCAATCTATTAGATAAAGCTTTTGAAAAAAAATTTGTAATCCTCGTTTGACAATGTGATTGGTCGGCAGCTTTCAACGGAACGCAGTTTCTCTATATCTTTATATTTATCAGCCATAAGTTCGATGGTTAAAAGCGGGACAAAAGCGCCCCTAGTGAATGCGGTGTTGCCTTATGAACGTGCCGTAGAAAGTTATACTGCGGTGTATATCGGTAATTATGAGCATGCAAATTACAGAAGTCGCAGTTAAACGAGTAGCGAAGTACGTTTCCGCTATATTTCTTCTGCGCTTGGCGCACACGCAGAGCCATCTTGCGGCAAACACAGAAGACCCCCTCCTCGCAATGTACGGCGCTGCCCCAATAGGTGGCGCGCCACTCGCCCGCTTCCCCCCTTCGTCTCGTTTGAGCGCATTGGGGCCGTGCGGGGACCGGCGCGAGGATGCCCCAAAGTTGTGCTGCGGACTTAGAAGTGTTGTATATGGAAACTATGTGTTTGTGTGACTCAAGAGCATGCCGAGCGAATGAGTGGGCGGTGCAAACGGGGTGCGATAACGCTGTCGCGTTCCACTCTTGAAGGCGAAGCTTAAGCGTCCTTCAATTTTTTCTATGTCGTTATGGACGGTAGCGCCATCGCCAGCAAGGGCCGGTATTGATAATACATCTTTACTATTCATTTTGAAGAATTGCCACAGTTCTTTCGGTCTTTTCTGTATACGGAGGTGGAACGTGTTAAAGAACTTTCACTGTCTTCAAAGCTGCCTGCATTCCTTCAGTTCTTTTGAGTTTATCTTTAAGCTTCAACGAAGGGTTTATCTTACAAGCAGCGTAAACGTGCGCTCTCTGCCTGTCCTTGCATTTCACGTCCCGCGAACACCACAGCTTACTTTTGATGCGCCGCGCTGTCATAAACTATGATGGTACATATCTTTCACGCATCTCGAGCAACTTGTTCCTAAATACTTTCGATAGCTTTTCCATGTTCATGAATTCACCCTGTGTCTTAAACACATCAAAGTAGGAATCTATAGAGCCAGGATCATATCACTGACAAGTGCTTTTTTCATAACTGTAGAAACGCCGTGTTCAGCTCTCACATACTGCAAATTCATATCGCACAATACAGCTTGGTGGTCGCTTATGCCCGGCAGCACTATTATAGCACGCGCCGACTCTGGCGTATTAGTGAAAAATAAATCTAAACCCTTTCTTGCCTTTGTAGGCTCTACAACTAGCTCAGTTAGCTCAAAGAGGCGAAATATCTTTAACATTTCTTTACTTGACTGGCTGAAAGCGCTGGAACTGGGATCTGCTAGAGACCAATCGATTTCCAGGAGATTAAAATCTCCGCCTATAAAATTAATAGACAACCGGTGCACACTGTTTCCATTGCAGCGGCAAGCTCACCCAGAATATTAACTTTGCTTCCTGGTGGGCGACAGAACGAACATACCGATAATGACCTACCGTTCTTCAATCTAATTTCTACCCACAATATTTCACTTTGACTGCATTCTGTATCAATTTCCAGGGAGCACACTGTCGCATCCACTGAAATAAAAACGCCTGCCCCGAAACCATTTCGGTTCTTACAGTACAAACAAAGACTTGGGAAATACTTCACTATCCTCAACGTCAGCATCGAGCCAGGATTCAGATCCAAGAACGACAGTTGGTCTAGACATATCAACGAGGCTAGAAAATTCATCACTTTTATTTCGTATACTCCTGCAATTCACAATGAAGAAAGAAAGCATCGACCCATCCGCTTTCAGTTCCTGTTGATCTGCGTGCGCAACTTTCATAGACGTACTTCACCTTATTTATATAAAGAGTAGTGAACTTGAGGTTTACTTTGTCCGTCTTCTATCGATTCGCCTTAGCGTATTTCAACAGTCGGTTCCGTTTTTTGGGCACCTTCTCCGAAAAGTCCTCCGAAATATCTGAACCTATTAATTTCCTTGCGCTTGATAACACTGCTTTCCCTTGTGGGAGTTCCTTCGGTCTACCGGGGCGCAGTCGTTGCTGTGCCTAAGGCTCCGGACTTATTCGCCATTGCGAGGAAAACCTCTCCCAAATGCCTGCCCCTCGACCCGCGCGCCGTTTTCCCCGGGCGCCGCGGCCGCGTCCCGCGACGTCATGCTACGCGGCCCTGCGATTGGGTCGTGGGGCGTGACGTAGGGAAGAAGCCCCGACTGGGGACGATCGCCGTGCGCGGGGGAGTCGTGCTGCGAGAGGGACGAGCGCCGGTCACGAGAGGCAAGCTGCAAGGTACGTGAACGACCAGCTATTTGTGTCCCCAACGCCCCGGCCTGGGGACGTTCACGTGCTTTGTTAGCTTGCGTAAGTGTGACTTGCTGAGTGGCTTTGCGTTCCGCCCTTGCGGTAGTCGCAGGCGCTCAGTGCGTCACATTTTGCGTGTCCGAACCGTCGCAGACCATTGTCGGTGACGGGAAGCGCTAGGTAGCGTTTGCGAACGCATTTCGGCCCGCGCGCGTAAACCATTGTTCGACGCGGCGTGTAACCCGCCTTCCTCGCCATCGGGAACCGCGGGCGCCGAGTGTACTCCGTGTGTTTGTGTGCAGTCTGGTACATGTTGGCCATTGGTGATCAATAAACGCCTTAACTGTCCTGGACGCCGTGTGTTCCTGGGAGAGCGCCCATGCGTACGGCCAGAGCCGTCCAGGTCTTTCGGCTCGGTGCTCGAACCTGCGGTGGGTCTATCGCCGTGCGCCGTCGTGCCGCGTCGTGAAGCTCCACTTCTCGGGGGCCACTTGGCGACGCTGTGCGCGGAGACGTACTGTGAGCCCACACCCTTAAACGAAAGAAACGTGACCATTATTGGCGGCTTTTTATTAGGACTATGCCTTCCAAGACGATTTGCGCTCTCTATTTCCGTCTACGCGTTCAGTGAAAACTAATGAGTTATGAAGACCACACAAATGTGCTATTTAGCTTCCACCGTACGGCTGTGGTCCTTCGGGAAGATACACCCAGAAACAAACAACGAACGCTTTCGTCGTGACGGAAAGAAGCGGTGCTCTGTAGAAGCACGCGATAGAGCATGCGGCACCCCGCACGGTCAGTGTTCGCTTCATCGCTTTCCTTGCTAAACAGGTGATCTCGATGTTCAACCACTCATCTAAGTGGGTGTGCAGTTACCAGGGCCTAGTGGAGAGCCTGATCACGTCGAGTTCTGGGACATATCAAGTATACTGCAGTAATCGTGCCATTGACTACAAAAAGTGACGTAAAGTTTCTTCTTTCATTATCTTTTTTTTTGGCGTTGCTAATGACGCCGAATGCCCCATTTATGACGAGTCATCAATGTGTGAACAACTCACATCCAACTCTGAAACTTCGCATTGTGGTCTTTGACGCTTGACGCTTTGAAGCTTTGACGCTTGACAAGCGCACGATTTCTTGTTGGACCCCATATACTTTCACTTGTTCCAAATGCGTTCACTGCACTGTAAATTACCCATTTGACGTCGCATGGATGGCGAGAAGAACTATGTATGTATATATATATATATATATATATATATATATATATATGTTAGGTGATGTGGGCCTGCTGCACATATACGCACGAAAATGGTAGAATGCGAATTTCAACACGGAGAAGAAATACAAGATATTGGAAGGTATAAGAATATATTTATCGACATCATCGTCAAAAAAGTAGCAATTTCAAAATCTCCTAAAATAAATGAGCTATTATAGCACAAAATGCACACAAGAAGCCTAATTTGGCAACACACGAAGCTTAGCGGCCCGCATCTGGGTGTCCCACCGAAGTGTCTGCAGACCAATCTCTACTCATGTGGCCTTCTTCGCCACACTTGGGGCATCCTCGTTGTCCTCCATAGTCAGCAGTGGCACAATCCCGGCTCATGTGCCCTTCTTGGTTGCACTTGCCGTAGGTTCGGCCGGCGGTGCTTCTCGCTGATCTGCCACGCTCCCAGTGGCCGACGCCCACGCTGATGGAAGTGAGCTCCCCCGTCTGTGGGATTGCCTCACCCCAGCGGTCCGCTCTAGCCGCCAAGGCACCTCCGTTGCGAAGGTTCTCGTTCCATAAAGATCCCATGGCGCCCCAACCTGCGCCTTTATAGTCGCCATTGTCAGAGCAGCCATCGGCACAGCACTCGAGCAGGAGACAGCAGAAATTGTGATGGTAAAGCAGGCCCATCTGGTGCCTGAATACTTACCACAAGGCCGCCGGGAGGTTGCTGCTTGCGTTACTATACTCTGGCTCCGCGTCCACGGCCTAGGCCAGAGAAAGCGGCCGTGAAACACCTCGGGACTTCAGCCGCGATCAAACGTTCTTCACAACAGAGTCTTCTTCTTCTTTCCCTACTTGCGAACACCACTTGCTTCTATGACTGCTCTACTTTCTCCTACACGGATTACAATGATAGCCTCTAGAGTTGTGTAAATGTGTGGGCTTTTGCTGGCCATTTTCGGTGTTCATGTTTCTGAAGCCGATAGTCAACGCTATTTGGATCGTATGTGGCGTCTAAAAGTTACAGTGTGCATCAAATTCTTCACTTTCCTGCGCAACGACGACGAAGAAGAAACCTGAGACGAGCGGGAGCTGCAATTGCGTGAAAAAAAGAAAGTAAGGCAGTCCGTGGACGAGAGAAGCAAAGCACAACGCGAAAATATCTCAGCACGAGGCACGTGCTGCCTTCGCGCGGTTAACGAACGCGGCAAAGGCGGTGCAGATCCTGAAATCAGGCGAAAACAAAGTGTACGAGATGCAGTCGGCGTCTCATATCATCCACGTAATTCATGGCGTCTATCACGAAACCAAGATTCGCGTTAGTTCAATACCGTTGTGATGATGTTATCAACAAGCGGTGAATAAACGAGTTTCTGTAAAGAAATTACCAGGCTTCGTTGACTCCTTGATTCACTTCAATAAATTACTGGAATTACTAGAATTACACTTCAAGAAATTACTTCTAGCAGCAATGTGAGTCCCGACTTGTGGATGCGTCCATCGAATGCGATGTGCAATCTTCATAGAGCGGAAGCCCCGGTAATCGTATAAATCGTTGAGAGAACTCCAGCACCTCATGAATTCCTAGAAATCACTCGAGAATGCTAAGAGGCATTGTCAATGGTTAGAAAGTGCACTTTTGGAAATGCGACGCCACATACAAAAATATACGGGGTGAATATTTTCAAAATTTTAAGAAATTGCCTGCTCTAGAAACAAACATAATTCAGATGTGATTCAAACATAATTCTGGCCCTTCAGCTGGATTGTTCAGAGAGGCGGACGTTACTTGCAAGAGATACCGAAGCACATACTCGACTAACGAACAAAAAATCATGAATTTCCTCGCTTATGCATAGAAGCACAACAGTAACTGAACACTCATGTATATCGTCCCAATCTTTGGGAAGCAATGGGTCGAAACTGATGTCCTGTAAATTCATTTCAAATGGATGTCTTGCAGTCTCGCCGGGTACAGTTCGGAAATTAGAAAATATAGCGTAAACTAATTAAGAGGTTCTCTAGAGTTCATTTATAATTAATTGAATAAGTGTTTCAGTTTCTCGTAATAGCAATGTGCGCCTTTTCGAATAATCCAACACTAGGACAAGAATTGTGCTGTCTACCACCGGCTATGTTTTAAAAATCCGTAAAACTAGACATTCGTAAACATACACTATATACTTACGGTCAACGCCGAATTCTGCTTGCTGCGATGCTGTGCCCACATGTATGAACACCGGCTGTATTTCGAAGTGTTTTATTGAGCATTTCATCTTGCACTTGTGCTGCCAGATTTATCTTCACGCAAACCAACCAGAAAATTCAGAACGCGAAGGCACGCATATAGAAAGGCAACGAAGTGGCTGTCCGCTGCCCCTGCGAACCAAGTGCCATTTGCAGACTTGGGGACAGGGTGTTTACGATGAGCACAGCTTCCACCTCGAGGCATCATTTGCTTTTGTGCAATCGCAACATTCAAAATAGATTCACATGGGTCGCGAAGAAAGCGATCCAGAACTAATTGTCACCGGCATCAACCAGGAGGGTCGTTGGTGCTTCCATTAAAGCACGACTTGGGCGCAAAGAGACAACGTCAATAAACAGACATGCTTTAATTAAAACAATGCAATGTTTGTTTCGGTCAAACAAAATTTGTATCATAACAAATTTTCTTAAGAGTGGTGCTTACTTTATTACATATAACATGTATCTATTCTTCAGTGTTTCCTGAAAAACAAAAAGTGTTCACGTTGTATGAGTAACAATGCTGTGCATTCGTGCATGTGGTGTCCGCAAAGGCACACTCGCAAACTTCGTCGACTACAATATGGCTCCTCGCATGTTTTCGTGTCTTGGTCCGCCCTGTGTTCTCTGAATTCTGGTGGTGCCAGTTTGCCAATTGAGAAGTGCAACATTCGCGCTGGTGTTTGCGAGGTTGGTTTCATTGCCGTCAACGCGTTCAGTGAAAACTACTGAGTTGTGAAGACCGCACAAGTGCTCAATTTAGCTTCCATCGTGCGGCTGTGGTGGCCGACGGGCTGGTCGCCCTTCGGGAAGATACACGCAGAACAAACACCGAATGCTTTCGTCGTGACGGAAAGAAGCGGTGCTTTGTTGTATATAGGATGCGATATAGGATGCGGCACCCGCACTATCGGTGTTTCGCTGCATCGCTTTCCCTGATATGCAGGTGATCTCTAGGTAAACCGCTCATCTTACCCGCCGTGGTTGCTCAGTGGCTATGGTGTTAGGCTGCTGAGCACGAGGTCGCGGGATCGAATTCCGGCCACGGCGGCCGCATTTCGATGGGGGCGAAATGCGAAAACACCCGCGTACTTAGATTTAGGTGCACGTTAAAGAACCCCAGGTGGTCGAAATTTCCGGAGTCCTCCACTACGGCATGCCTCATAATCAGAAAGTGGTTTTGGCACGTAAATCCCCATAATTTAACTTTTTTAAGCGGGTGTGCAGTTACCACTGCCTTAGTGGGGAGCCCAATCGCGTCGAGGTGTGGGACATAATAAATGTACTGCATTGATCGCAGGCCTATATAGCGCTATTCACTACAGAAATTGATGTATTTTTCCTTACATTTTACTTTTTTTTGCGTTTTCACGACGCCGAATGCCCCATTCTTAACGAGCCACAAACGTGCGAACACCACACATCCTTCTCGGAAACTGCGCACTTGTGGGCTTTGACACGCTAGAGCACGATTTAAGTCTTGTTGGACCCCATATACTTTCATTTTGTTGCAATTGCGTTCTATGCAATGTAAATTACCCAATTGGTGTCCCATGGAATGACGCGAAGAGCTATGTGTATATATATATATATATATATATATATATATATATATATATATATATATATATACATATATATATATATATATATATATATATATATATATATATATATATATATATATATATATATATATACACGGAAATATTTGAGTGAGTGAGTGAGTGAGTGAGTGAGTGAATAAACTTTATTGTAGGTCCGGCGAGGACGCGAACTCGTCGCGCACCCGGCTAGTCCCACGTCGGGACCGGCAGGTCTAGCCCACCGGCTCGGTCGCGGGCACGCCGGACGGCCAGGATTTGCTTTTCTAGAGCGGGGCTACGCAAAAGCGAGTCCCACTCCTCCTTGATGAACTTGGGGTATGTCGACCCGCACTGCCAGAGCATGTGAGGTAGAGTGGACGTCTGGCCGAAGGACGGGCAGGCGTCGTCGCGATACACGTCGGGGTAAGCCTCGTGGAGAGCGGTCAGACACGGATATGTGCTGGTCTGTAGGAGCCAAGCGAAACGGCTTACGTTTCCGCCGTTGAGCTTGTCTTGCTCCGCTCTGAGCCAGTTGTGCATAGCAATCGTGTACATGAGGTGGCAGAGTACGAAGGCATTGATCAGCCTGAGAAGATTGCTTTCCTTCATGCCTCGATGCCGGTTTGCGATTCTGCGAACTAGGCGGAAAGCGTTGTCCGTCTTTGCGATAATCTTGCGGAGAGCAGTTCCGTTTCCGCCGTTGAATTCGACAAACATGCCCAGGACCCGAATAACGTCAACACTGGGTATCACCCCCCCCCCCCCCCCCGTCACAAGTGCGAAGTGCGAAGTCCACGGAAATATTTAAACTACGAAAGTGAACACGAAAAAGGCATACAAGACAGTGGAAGGTATAAGAATATATTTATCGAGATCATCGTCAAAAAAAGTAGCAATTTCGAAATTTCGTAAAATAAGTGAGCTATTATAGCACAAAATGCACACAAGACGCCTAATTTGGCCACACACGTAGCTTAGCGGCCCGCATCTGGGTGTGTCCCATCGAAGCGTTTGCAGACCAATCTCTCCTCATGCGGCCTTCCTCGCCACACTTGGAGCATCCTCGTCGTCCTCCATAGTCAGTAGTGGGACAATCCCTGCTCATGAGCCCTTCTTGGTTGCACTTGACGAAGGTTCGGCCGGTGGTGCTTCTCGCTGATCTGCCACGCTCCCAGTGGCCGACGCCCACGCTGCTGGAAGTGAGCTCCCCCTTCTGTGGAGTTGCCTCCCCCCAGCGGTCCGCTCCAGCCGCCATGGCGCCTCCGTGTTGAAGGTTCTCGTTCCAGGTAGATCCCATGGGCGCCCCAACCTGCGCCTTTATATACGCCTTTGTCACAGCAGCCATACGCACAGCACTCGAGCAGGAGACAGCAGAAATTGTGATGGTAACGCAGGCCCATCTGTTGTCTGAGTACTTACCACAGGGCCGCCTGGAGGTTGCTGCTTCATTACCACTTTGGCTCCGGGTCCACAGCCTAGCCCAAACAAAGCGGCCGTGAAACAGCTCGGGACTTCAGCAGAGATCAAGCGCTCTTGACAACAGCCTTCTTCTTCTTCTTTCCCTACTTGCGAACGCCACTTGCTTCTATGACTGCTCCGGTTTCTCCTACAAGGATTGCAAAAATAACCTCTAGATCGAGTAGTGGAATTTTATGGGCTTTCGGTGGCCATTTTCGGTGTTGAAGTTTCCGAAGCTGATGGTGTACGCTGTCGGGGGATCGTATGTGGCGTCTAAAAGAAATACATATATACTTCGATTTTTTATAATTAGCTCGTCCGCTTACTTTTAGAATGCAACAGAAGTGGTGAGTTACTGCTGAAGGTCATAGGTTCGTGTTGCCGCGAATAATTTACAAGGAAATTCGTCAATTACTCACTCTTCCTCAGCCGAAATTAGGTCACTCTTCGCATCAAATTCTTGACTTTCCTGAGCAACGACGACGAAGAAGAAACCTGAGACGGGCGGGAGCTGCAATTGCGTGAAAAACAGAAAGAAAAGTAGTCCGTGCACGATGTAGAAGCAAAGCACAACGACAAAGGATCTCAGCACGAGGCACCTCTAGAGCGGGGCTAGAGTAGTGGCTGTAGCCACTGCCGTCGGCATTAGGTGTTGCTTGCACCTAATGATGTTTATTCGGTTCGCATGCAGAGAACGACCGCAGTGCATCAAGAAGTGTATTCCATCAAGGCTCTTTTTCCGTGTTCGTTGGAGAAGGTTTCAGGGAAAATACATAGCACCCCATGATAACAGGGTGTCCCAACTATCATGCACCAAGCTTCAATTATATGCAAATGAGACGTAGCTGGCAAGAACCAAGGTAATGTTATTTGCGGTCGCTTGGAGGTACTCAGATTATCTTTTTCATTCCGCCCAATTGCATAATTAGTTTTAAAAAATAATGAACTTCTCAAATATTATAATTAGATTAAAACTGTCAATGAGAAAATTGTAGAACAGCATGAAAAAGTCCCGATACAGATTTCTCCTGCTCAATATGTGCTAGATAAAAGTCTTTTTCCGAGCGTGAAAGGAGCCAGCGAATACACGCTAAGTACCTGGAACAGCCAGTCGGGCGGCAATTTTGCGTGTATTCGCGGGGTCCTTTCATGCTCGGAAAAACGCTTTTATATAGCATGTATTGAGCAACAGAAAGCTGTATAGGGAGTTTTTCGTGTAATTATAATATCTGAAAATTTCAATGATTAATTAAGACTAATTATGCAATTAGGCTGAATGCAAAAAGAAACATGCCTCGCTTGGAAAATGGAACTGGTAAAGGCGGCTTTATATTTGGGCAAAGGATGAAAATTTTTGTAGCCTAGTTTGCTGCCGAAACTGATACGTGAATATATCGTATGTAGGACAAAGAGGAAGGCAGCCCGCGAAAATGCCCTTAAGGCCAACCTCCATGGAGCGAACAGTCGCGACGAATTTCACGTGACGAGAAATCCAGCGTGTTCGTCGCACCACAGTCCATACAACCGAGAGCGGGCGAACGCCGCTGTCGATGCAGTCGAACGAGACGACGCCGTCGACGCTAGTCGACGCAGCCTGCGAGGAGTCATTGTGGCCAGACGAGCTAGACTGCGAGAGCAACGTCGGGGAATGAAAGCAGAAGGTAAACATGCGCGTAAAGCAATACTTTTTTACACGCAAAATAACGCAACTGACTTGAAAAAGTGCGTAAGTAAGTGTTCTTTGTTAGAAAGAACCTATTTAGGTTGTCACCCTGTGTTTGTTTACGACTCGCTGCATGGAGGAAGGACTAAGACAGGAGGACATACAGTAACGCGATTGAAGCCAACCTGGTGGCGCAACTAGTGATCGCACGTCAAAGTGCGCGGTTGGTTTTAGTGTTCCCACTCTGCAGGCAGAGCCACGGCGGGGCAGCCGAACAAACGCGCACCGAATAAATTGTGCTGGCATAGCTCCTGGGAACCGAACGTCTCGGGAAATCTCGATTCTTGCTCCGTGATTTCGACGCAAGAGGTCACGTATGGGCCACCACGGCCCACGGCCGCTCAGGAGGCCAGAGTAGGTGGTAATGAAGAAGGTCCTTTCGGGGAACCTCAGAAAAGCATCGCCGTCAATAACAGAACGGGGAGGAAAACGAGAAAGAGAGCTCGCTCTGCAACAGGCTACATAAACATGCAGGGCGGCAGAAGAAAGGAAACCTGGGCAGAGATTGAGGAACAGTTAAATAGAGAACAGATAGCGGTGTATGCGGTTACAGAAACGCACCTTACTGACTCGGAATAGCCGCCATCGATTGAGAATTATGTTTGGGAAGTGTGCAATGGGAAAAAAGAGCATGAGGAAAAAAAGAACATGAAAGAGAACCAGATGGAAAAGGGGCTGGTGCTGACAAATTTCAACTGGGAGGAAGCCGAAGAGAAAATCCCGAAGCACAGAGACACAGGGCTAGACGAGGTTCCCGTTAGGCTGATTAATGAACTAGGGTCATAAAGTAAGGAAGCTCTGGTGAAAGCAGTGGAAAAAACTTTAAAATATAGAAGAATACCAGACAGTTAGCGACAAATAAAATTAATCTAATTTATAAAGGTAAGGGGGAGAAAGATAGAACTCATTCATATAGACCGTTGACCATTACATCGGTAATATACAGGTTAGCAATGCAGGCAATGAAATTAAAGCTGAAAGCATGGTCAGAGAATAATGGCATTTCGGGAGAACTTCAGAATGGCTTCAGAATAGGTAGGCGTTTGGATGATAACTAATTTGTTATTACTCAGTGTATTGAAATATCAAGATTAGAAAGCAGACCATTATATGTGGCCTTTTTAGACATTACAGGAGCCTATGACAACATTGACCACAACTTGTTGTGGGATATTCTGGTCTGGAAGGGGAAGGCTTAGGCGACGATTGTATACAAGTTTTGAGAGAGATTTACCTGGAAAATACCGTTTGCATTGAATGGGAAGGGATGAGGAGCGAGGAGAAAGAGGACAAAGAGGAAGCGAGAAGACTTTGAACGAAGCTTACGGACGATACTTTTTATGCGTCGTTGCTGTAGTATCTGCATAAAACTGGCCTGCATACTGAAAGGTAATTTTATACCGACATTGCGACGCCTAGTAGCCCAGAAGGATAATAGGAAAGTAATAGTCGCTACTGATCTCATGTCAATCAAGAACAGCAGCTCGGTTTATACAGAAGTGCCATACGTCATAGGCGCATCAACTGACGTGTTTTCAAATGCGACTCGGCCACAACGAGTGCGCAACATTCAGCGGCCGTTTGAAGGCCGAATTTTAAAGTTCCGTTCAGTGGCCACCAGGCGGTTTTGTCTGAAAACACTCATGGCAACGTTCGAAAATACGTTTATATCCCTTATAAACAGAGCTGCTGTTTATTAAAGCGGCATACGTCAAGCAGGGGATCACATTGGTTTACGCATTTTTTGTGATCTACTTTGCTTTCTTGCGTAGCCACGATTCGTGCTGAGTCAGCACTTAACCCATGACAACGTGTTCCCATGGCAACATGTTTTCAGAAACGCGCAGTAAAGATACCATGTCATTCTAATATTGTCAAACGCAACCAATAATTGTTGATGAATGCATAAATTGAGTTTTGTATTTTTTTTCTTATGTCAGTTGACATAGCTACATGATTTACACGTGTGCCCAACCAGTCTTTTCCTCCTTTTCTTTCTTCTTTCTTTTTCTTTGCTATCCCCACGTCCTCTTTGCATGTAATGCATCTTCGAAATCGTACCCACAGTTAGCCTCTAGTTCTGGTTTCAACTGTTTTTCGCGAGCTTTGTAATGATTTCTGTAGAAATATATCCACGAAGAAACGCGAAAGTGAAGAAAGCGTTCTCCAAGGTTCTCCAAGGTTCTCCAACAGGCCATGCTGCTTGTCGAGGAGTGAATGCCCACCATTTACCCTGACGCTGGTCATCGTACAATGTAGAGGCTGCAACGGTTCTTAAATCTGTGTTAGGCGAGGCAGTTGCCATAGGCTGTTTGGCCTGACTTTAGGAAGTTTCCGGTTTAATGTCAGGTGTCGAGAAAGTGCACGCCAGATCGCCAAGTGCTTTTCAAAACTGCCGCATTCAATGACTGTGTCAATGTGCCTCAAATTTCGAAATAACCAGCGTTTTTGGCCAGACATGCAAAAAAAAAAAGCTGGTCATAATCGGGTCTGAAAGCAGTCATGAGGCACGATGCAGGATATGTTGTTAGAGTGCAGGAGAAGGGATGTTGAGATTGGTAAAAGTAAACGCATGTGGAAAGATTCCATGTCCAGGAATTCTGGACATTCTCCTTCGGAACTTCACAGCAACGCACAAGTGTAACTCAATGGGAAATTTTTTTTTCGAATTTATATTTCAGAATATAGGGCGAGGGTCAAAAAGTTTCAAATGACTACAACAAGAGGGTAGTCCCTTCTAGCAACATATGCATTTTGGCACTTAGTCGGAACATTGGTGGTACGTTAAAGCAGTTAAAAAAAAAGTCAGACAGGGGCGGTGAAGTCCAACGACAGGAGAAAATCGTTTTGCACCCTCCCGCCAGAGGGCACATTGGCTTGGAAAAGCGCCAAATTTAAACCATAAAGCGATTTATTACAATTGGCATTGAGAAGGTATTGGTAGAGGGAGTGTTATGCAGCCTGTTGGCACGTGCAGGCTTTTGAGAAGCAGCCGAGATGGTACAGAGTGGTTATACATGTGCATGTCTTGAGCGTGCCTGGGTATGGTTCTATGCGCATGTTCGCTCTGTGTATGAGTGTGCGGGCGTGTGCCTCTGTATTTGCGTTTGCATGCGCGCGAGTGCGTGTATGCGTGTGTCAGCGTTCGCGACGTGTGTGAGCGTTCGCAGCGTATGTGAGCGTTCGCAGTGTGTGTGCGTGCGCATGTGCGCGCGCTTACGGTGCATGCGTGGCCGCGTGTGAACGTGTACGCGTGCCAACGGGTTTTCGAATTTCAGCATGCACGATTGCGAATAAATGTGTGCGTGTTTGTGTGGATGGCTGTGCGTGCGTATAGTGTGTGTGTGTGTGTGTGTGTGTGTGTGTGTGTGTGTGTGTGTGTGTGTGTGTGTGTGTGTGTGTGCGTGCGTATGACAGATGGAGAGAGAGTACGTGCGTGTGAGGGAGAGTGCGTTTGTGTGCGGGGGAGACAGAAAGTGTGTTTGTGTGCGAGGGAGAAAGAGCGTGTGTATGCGCGAGGGAGAGAGAGACTGCGTGTGTGTGCGTGCAAGGGGAGAGTGTGTGTGCGTGCTAGTGCCTCCATATTTGCAAATGCATGCACGCGAGTACGTGTATGCGTGTGTGAGTGTTCGCGGTGTGTGTGCATGCCTGGATCTGCGTGTTAGTGCATGTGTGCGTGCGCTTGCGTGCTTGCGGCGCATGCATGGCGGCGTGTGAATGTGCACGTGTGCGACCGTGCGTATTCGTCTTTCAGCATGCATGCTTGCGGACAAAAGTGCGTGTTTGTGCGCGCATGGATATATGTGCGTGCGATGGAGAGAGCGTGCGAGTGCATGTGAGGAAGAGAGTGTGTGCTTGTGCGAGGGAGAGAGAGTGCGTATGTGTGCGTGCGAGGGTGTTTGTGTGTTTTCGGGTGTGAGTGAACATTTTCCTGCTTACACCTACTCTTGGAAACAAACGCGGTGTGGAGAGCATTAAAACCCGTGTTTAAATCCTCGAGACAAGAACGAATGACACTGCATTTGTAGCATTATCTCTTTGTTAAAGCGAAACCGACAAAAAAATGCGCCTGTGACGTCAGTATTGCCGCCCTTAATTGGCTGGCGCGGCCCCGTACGAAGCAGCCAAGCAGTTCAACTTCGTTATCTTGCTTCCGTTGGCGGCAGCGCAATGCCTTGAGAGCAATGACGCGCTAAATCTGCACTATCATTCAATTGTGCATCGTTTCTGCGACCAAGCACGCTTTCGGCAGCGCACGTTCGTTGCTACATTGAAATTTAAACTTTAAACGGCTTGCCTTCTGAAAAACGATGTGAATAAATATCGACAGTCGCCTGGCCGCAAGGGCTCACGGAGCCGTGCCATTCATCGCAATATCTCGAAAGGCTGGAAGCGGTCAGGTCGATGCTACCCACGATCGTTTTCCGCGTCAGTTAGGCTTTCAGAGAACGCTTAATTACAAAATATTTGTTCTTAGCTCTTACAGAAGCATGATTATTAAGCATATATTCGCTCAACTACAATATGTCGAAGACAGGCTCCAGACTGCTAATTTGCTTTAGCCACCCAAAACAATTATTTAAATGGTAATTAACATACATTCGTAAATTGCGCACACGACTGCTCAACTTGATCCGTATCCGGAGGTTACTATCTGAACACTCGAATGATAACAATAATGTCAGGAAGATTTACATTGATCTATTCCTTAATATTCGGTGCCGTTAAAGAAGACCGCCTGTATATTGTTGGTGCAGCAGGCACCTAATAAAGCAGGTGCGAATACTCGGACAGGTTTTCTTGACGCAATTCAAGTTGAACTTAGAACAGATGCGCCCAACCGTGCACCTCTGTCTTCACAATGTTTTCTCCTACATTGTACAAGAAACGCCTCCGCGCCATGGTACATCAAAAAAGGTGTGCGAGAGCATTATTTGCGCTAATAGATTTCTGAGCATTGGTGGCATCAGGCTTGGTTTCCTTGCGTCATCAGGAATGAAAGGATCACATAGCTAGGGGCCCAAGCAGGTAGGCTACTTCCGCCACTGGGTCGGCGTAAGATTACAGACAGACAGACGGACAGACAGCCGGACGGACGGATGGACGGACGGACGGACAGATATGTTCGAAATGGCTGAATAAAGGCAAATAATGCTATTTACCTTAATAGCAACTCTCTGAGGGAAAGCATTAAATAATGTTTTTTCGTAATTCGTAACAGATGGGGCAGTGCGGACCCGATTAGATCCGGGTTGGGACGGAAAATATCGGAATTTTGGGTTGAGTGCTTTGCCGCGAATAGATTGATTGTTTAAAGTGAATTATAATAAATCCTTCGGTTTTACGAGCAAAAACGACGATATAATTATCAGGCACATCGTAGTCGCAGACTCCCGATTAATTTTGCCTACCTGGGCGTTCTTTCAACTTCCACACAATGCACGGTACGCTACACTTCTTGCATTTCGTTGCCGTGGAAATGCGCTCGCCTCGGCTGGCATTCTAACCCACACCCTCTGACTTAGCGGCGCCACGCCGAAGTCACAGCTTTAGGGTGGCTGGAAATGGGAGGCGTGAAAACCGACCTCTCCAAGCTTGTCGCGATGCGCGATCACTTCAATGTGGCACTGTTGTCGGGGGCGGGGGGGGGGGGGAACTGGAAAACAGTTAATTAGGGTCTGATTTATCTTGCATGAGTAATAGACAAATCGCGCAACAGAAGGTCCCCGGACTGATGTACGATGACGACATTCTGCGACTAACGGACAACGCATGTGATTTAGACACTTGCGAATATTTGTGGCAAGGCAGCGACAAACCTACACCTTAAGTTTACACAGAGAAATCGGGACTTATAATCTGTAATGAAAGGACGAATAATTACATGGTGTCAATTCAACAGCAAGTCATACGCATAGTCAAGCACTGTATATACCTATGCGTATATACAGGGTGTCCCACGTAACTTGAGAGAAACATTAAAAATATGCAAATACAACGTAGCTGAACCGACTCACAGTAATGTTGTTTGCCATCGCTTGGAGATACTCAGACTAATTTTTTTATTTGGCCTAATTAAATAACTAGCCCTAATTAATTATTCAACTTCTCAAATATTATAATTCGGTTAAAAGTGTCAATGAAAAAACTGTATAGCAACACGAATACTCCCAATCAAACAAAAAATGCAATGCCTCATAGCCCCCTAAGACAGAGGCTACGAGCCCTCAGTAAAGTCAAGCGAACAGTACTTAAGTTCTTTCTAATCACGCATACAACATACAAAGCAGCATGTCGAAGAATGTCATCATCAATGGCTCATACCTCAGTAAGCAAGCAAAAAATGCAATGACTCATAGTCCCGTAAGTTTCATGGCTACTCAATTTGCGTGAATTAGCTGCGATGACACTATCTCTGTTGTTGTTGTCGGTGATTTCAATGTGTATGTGTGGGTATCAAAAAGGGAGCGGTTTACGCGTTCCGTGTTGCAGACATACCCCTTGCGATGCCACACTGATCCGGCCCAATCGTCCATCCAGCGGCGTACGTGCACCGATTTGACATTCTCAAAGAATGTGATTGCAGTTGCGAGGGAAATAATGACGACCCTCAGGACAATAAATGAGTTTGTACCTTTTGTTAAAAATTATGTGTCACCTCCGAGTCATGTGCTAAATAGCTTCGCTCGTCAACCACCTTCACGGAGTGGAATGACTCATGATTTTTTGTTACTTTCTCTTTGTCTTTCTTTTTTCGTTTCTTTCTTTGTTCTCTCTTTCATTCTTTTGTTCCTTCTTTCTTTCCTTCGTTCTTTTTTTCCTTTGGTTTCTTCATTCATATTCAGCCACTGCATCTTTGCTTCCTTACGAAGGTATTAGCCATTCCTGATTATGTCGTTCTTTTTTCGGGAAGGAGCCATTGCTGCTGGTATTTTTTGTACTATTCCTCTACTTTTCTTGTATCACTCTTCTACTTTGTATCACTGGACTAGACACCGCTTATTGGGGGAGGGGGGGGAGGGGTGTATGAGCAATTGCTACGAGCCACTTGAGCCCTTCGCCTTAATAAACCGTGTGCTAATGTAGCCGTGCGGTTTTGGGCTGCTTCCACCTCGGGCACTAGGGTCGGAACTCACGTTTCCCTTGACTAGCATACTTATGTCAACATTAATTCTAAAAAAAAATCCGGTATTTTCTTTCTTTATGTGTTCACAATAGACACTTAAAATATATTCCGCAAGAAACTCACCCCAATACTTCAGTACTTTTTGTTCTAACACACACGTGCGCGCTACTCTATTTGATACAATGTACTAAAAATTATCCGTTGCTCTCCACCCGGCAGCTTAATGACGCCAGAAAACCGACCCTGATGCGACCAACGCTTATATAGTAATCGGAAGCACGCACAATGTTCTCGCACACCTTGTGTGATATACCGTAGCGCTGAAGTGTTTCTTGTATAGCGTAGGAGCAGAAGCAGAAGTGCACTGTTGGGCACAGGTGCTTAAGTTGATGAAGTTGAATTGCGCCAAGAAGACCCATCGAAGCAATCGCACCTGCTTTTTGAGGAGCCTACTGCACCATGAATATCAAGGCAGTTATTTTTTAACGGCGCCAAACTTTAATAGAGCAATATAAATCTTGCTGACATTATTGTTATCATTCGAGTGTTGAAATTGCTAGCCTCTAGATACGGTGTAAGTTGATTAGTTGTTTGCGTGATAAACGAAGGTACGATAATTAAATTGTCAATAATTGATCTTAGGCAGCTAACGGACATGATTAGCTTGGAGCCAGTCCTCGAGATTATCTAGCTGAGCGAATAATTATTAAACGTGCGTCTGTATTGCACAAATGTTTTAGAAGTAATCTATTTGAAAGCATAACTGATGCTGAAAAAGAACGTTTATAAGGGCGACCTGACCGAGCCCAGTCTTTTGTGATAATCTGATCAATCGCATCGCTCCGTGAGTACTGTACATTCCTTGCGGCCCGTCCGCTTTCGATGTACAGTACATTCGTTTTTTCTCTCGAAATCGAGCAGTTTAAAGCTTTAATGTCAATACAAAAGCGACCGTGTGCCGCCGAAAACTTGCTTGGTCGAAGGAGGGATGCACGACGCAATGATGGTGCAGATTTAGCGCGTCATCGCCATCAAGAGGCAAGGGAGATAACGAACGCGAACCGCTAGCAGCTCCTCGCGAGACCGTGCCGATGGTGATAATGCCGTCGAGACAAAATACAGGGCGGCAGTACTAACTGCACAGGCGCGTTCACAGCGAAGCTATGTACAGGCGCCCAAATCTTTAACTGGCGTGCGCGAGCGGCGACTTTTCGGTGTGTCAGCGCCGTGTGACGGGGCGAGGCTGGAAACAGTCTGAAGCTAAGCGCATGCGGACTAAGCCCGCTCAGCTGGGCCAATCGTCTGCTAGGCTGTTTCCAGCCTCGCCCCGTCATACGGCGCTGACGCCCGGAAAAGTCCCCGCTCGCGCACGCCAGTTAAAGATTTGGGCGCCTGTACCTTTGGCCCGAAATGCGTTTGTCGTGTCAGGGAGCAAAAATGCCGGCCGATCCCTGAGGTTGCGGAGTATCGGACTGTCATGCGGCGGAGGTGAAGCAGGCTTCGAGTGCTCCGCCAATAATAATAATAATAATAATAATAATAATAATAATAATAATAATAATAATAATAATAATAATAATAATAATAATAATAATAATAATAATAATAATGAAGATGCATTGTTTTAACTTGTAAGAGGAGAGGGGCACCGACTGTGGAGTTGTGTGTGCTGTACAAACGAAAGACGGAATTATGATATCCACTGTCTATATTTATTCAGGCACACCCAACTGTGGTATTAAGAAGTTCATGACCACGCACTTTGCATTGGTTAGCCGCGATGACACTACCCTTGGGATCACCATTGGAGGCTTCAATGTGGGCATTTCAAAACCAGAAAAGAAATGGTTCACTGAGATTGTGCAGCAAGAATTTGGTTTGAAGTGCTAGACCAATCGAAGTAACTCAATTAAGTAGCAACGGTCGTGCATAGATTCTACTTTGGCCAAGATTCTATCTAAGGTTGTAACCGGGCCAACCCGCATATATCACAGTAACCACAAGGCTATCGTCAGTACCATTACCAAATGGTGAAAATAAATACATGACCCCTTGTCTAATCCTGTCTGATGTGCTACAGCTTAACTGGTCATCCATCTCCACAGAGTGGTATGGCTCCTAATATATATATTTTTCTTTGTGCGTTGGTTTCGCTTTCAGAAAGTGATAATGGTATAAAGGCAGTGCCATTCAATCTTACCTCCGTGGATATAAATAAGATTCAAGTAAACTCCATATCCGCGCAGTGCTTGCTTAGTGTGTGTGGTGTTGGGCTGCTAACCCTTACAAAAATGACTTTAGACTGTCTATAGAAAGTCGATCTATAGACTTTTTATAGACGACCTTGCCTTTTTATAGATTCTATAGAATCTATAGATTTGGACTTTTGTTGATACACAGTATATAGACTGTCTATAGACAAAAGTTGATAAAGTTTCTATTTATTTTTGTCTATGCGCAGTCTATAGACAGTGTATAGAAAAAAGTCGATATGTGTGTTCGTTTTTTTGTCTGCTTTCCCACAACAGACACCTATAGACAAAAGTCGATACTGCCTCTATTTATTTTTCTCTATAATTTGTCTATAGACTTTCTATAGACAAAAGTCGATAAGATTTTTATTTCGTTTTGTCTATTCGCAGTCTATAGACAGTCTATAGAAAAATGTTGATACGGTGTTCCTTCCTTTTTTGTCTACTTCCTCTCTATACACTACATATAGACGAAAGTCTATACAGCCTCTATTTATTTTTCCCTCTTAATTGTCTATAGACTTTCTATAGACGAATGTCGATAAGAATTCTATTTCTTTTTGTCTACTCGCAGTCTATAGACAGTCTATAGAAAAAAGTCGATACAGTCTCTCTTTATTGTTGTTCATTCTTCGTCTTTAGACTGTCTATAGACGAGAGTCAATAAGGTGTATATTTCTTCGTGTCTATTCCCACTCTACGTAGTTCTTCAAACATGCACATGCACACACACAGACACACACACACACGCACACGCATACACATACACACATACATACACACATACACACACATACACACACACACATACACACACACACACACATATATATATATATATATATATATATATATATTGCTGCGCGAGCTGCTCGAGTCACATTCCTTACTACGTCCTTATTCTACCAAGCACAAATTTACTAATGCATGTCATCCGCAGACCAATGGTCTTACAAGGCGGCTTCATCGAATAATAACAGACATGCTCTTCATATATGTTTCTGATGACCATCGTGACTGGGATACTGCTCGCCCGTTTGTCATATTAGCGTACAATTCATCACGCCACGACACTGCACGTTACTCGCCGTTTTAACGCGATAGCGTTAAGGAGCTCGTGTCGCAGAAAAGCCGGTGTCGTCGGCGTCGGGTGTCGGCGTCGGCGGCGTTGACCGTGAGCGATAAATCACGGCAGGCGCTTCATAAATAAAAAGCAACTTCCAAGATTGGCCCGGTGGGAATCGAACCCGGGTCTCCGGAGTGTGAGACAGAGACGCTACCACTCAGCCACGAGTTCGATGCTTCCAAGCGGTGCAAACGCGCCTCTAGTGAATGCGGTGTTGCCTTCGAAACCAGCCGTGGAAAGTTATACTGCGGTGTATATCGGTAATTATGAACATGTAACGTACAGAAGTCACAATTACACGAGTTGCGAAGTGCGTTTCCGCGGCATTTCTTTTGCGCTTTCCGCACACGCAGAGCCATCTTGCGGCAAACACAGAAGACCCCCTCCTCTCAATGTACGGCGCTGCCCCGACAGGAGGCGCGCCGCGCGCGCATTGGGACCGCTGCCAGGCGCGTCGCGGGACTCCCTCTCCCCTGACGACGCTTCGCCGTGCTTCCGGTTTAGATTACTATCTATCTCTCTGCGCGTGCCGATCACGACGTTTGGATGGCGTAGATCGTTTCCCCTCCGAGACACCGAGTTCTTTGGTTCGTTTCGTTCGCTCAGGCGCACGTTTCGTTGTCGCGCCGAACGCTGCGTTGCTCGACGTTCACCGCGTGATAGGTGGGCGCTAAGTCCGATGCGGGGCGCATCGTAAGTGATTGCTGTGCCGTAGCGCATTGTCTTATACCCCTTGGCGGGTCGACGGGAACGCTGTCGCGTCCCACTCTTGAAGGCGAAGCTTAAGCGTCCTCCAATTTTTATTTATTGTGCGGCCGAGATACAGTATAGCTTTTTAATACAATACTGTCTACCCCTCAAGAGTCCATGTCTTAGTATACAAGCGATGTCATTGCTCGAGCCCAAGAAACACGCCAAGTTGCTCACCGTCGCCTTTGTGCTTCTCAGAACAAGAGTAAAAGCATTTGCGACAGTAGTCACCGGGACGCCGATTATATTCTCGGGGATCTTGTCCCTCTTCAATCTCCCACCCGCCATTTCGGCGTCTCGGAAGAACTGATATCCCGCTACTCCGGCGCTTACCGGCTCCTCTGTCAGGTAACCTACGTAACCTACGATATGTCTCCGGTCACACCTACTACTCGCTTCATCCAGACTTCCCATGACGTCGTTCAGGTCAGCCGCCTAAAACGCTACCAGTCCTTTTCTGCCTAAAAAGCAGCGGGACGGCGCTTCCACGCCAAGTGGAAATATGTTACGCAGCTCTGCACAAAGCTGAGGAACATGAGCACGAGCTTAGGTCTGAAGAAGTGAACGGTTTAATGACTAGCCTGCTTTGTCAATTACTGTAAAAAACTGTACAATCTGTAAATAAAAAAAAATATGCGGTATTACGTGACAAGACCATGACCTGATTGTGAGGCATGGCGTAGTAGGGGAATCTGGAAAATTTAGACCACCTGGGCATCCTTAACGTACACCTAAATCTAAGTGCACGTGTGTCTTCGCATTTCGCCCCCATCGAATTGCGGCCGCCACAATGTATATGCGCTACTCGTCTTGCTTCTTCTCTACAAATACAAGTTTAGACTAATACAAAAGTATTAGTCTAAACCTAACTTAACGGGAAGCTTTAGCTCCTACCTGGGAAATCATCAATCCTTTCTTCTTACGACCACTGCACCGCAATTCATGAGTTATGTTGAACTTAAAAGAAACAGTTAAAATTAGATTTCAGAAACCCAATTTTTATTTAGCTTCCAGTTTTCTCAATTCAAAAAAATTGCGAAATCTCAAGAAACTAAA